>NC_063344.1:58645784-58696155 GCF_021869965.1 Rhincodon typus
TGCTGTGTTCATCCAGCTCTACACTTTGTTATCTCAGATTTTCCAGCATCTGCAGTTCCTACTATCTCTAGTACTTACTGTAATCTTGGTTAGACAGCAGAATTGCCAATTGTCATTTCTCCCTGTCTCTATTCAAATACAGTGTAAAGCAGTGGCAAGGTGATGAAAAACCATTATATTTCTTACTAGACAGTCTTGCTATAATCAGGGGGTCTTGAATATGTAGGAGGACTGGGAAAATAAGATTGGTAGTGTTTCCGAAAGAACGGAATGCATAGAATGTTTACGAGGTGATTTTTTTTTTGGAGCAGCTTGTGGTACAGCCCTGTAGGGAACAGGCAGTTTTGGATTTGATGATGTGTAGTGAGGCAGACTTGATTGAAAAGCTTAAGCTGAAGAAACCCTAGGGGGCAGTGTCTGTAATGTTATAGAATTCACCCTGCAGTTTGAGAGTGAGAAGCTCGATTCAGGTGTGACATATTACAACTGAGTAAAAGTAATTAAAACGACATGAAGGAGGAGCTGACCAGAGTTGATTGGAAGGGGAGCCTAGTCGGGAAGATGACGGAACAGCAATGGTCGGAGTTTCTGGGGGTAATTCGGGAGGCACAGCAGAAATTCATCCCAAGGAAGAAGAGGTTGAGGCAATCACAGCTCACATAAGCAGTCAGGGAAATCATAAAAGCAAAAGAAAATGCATTTGATGTGGCGAAAATTAGTGGGAAACTAAAGGATTGAGAATAATTTTAAAACCAGCAGACATTATCTAAAAAAGCAAATGGAGGGTGGGGGGTTGGAGAAGATGAAGTAGAAGGGTCAACTAGTGAGGAATATAAATGAAAATTTCATGAGATTCTTTTTGAAAATAGACAAGATTGGATATTGGATGTTTGAAAATGAAGCTGGAGTAGTAGTAACGGGGAACAAAGAAATGGTGGAAGAACTGAATAGGTGCTTTGCATCAGCTTTCACAGTGGAAGACACCAGCAGCATACCAGAACTTCAAGAGAGTCAGGGGGCACAGGTAAGTGTCATCACCATCACTAAGGAGAAGGTGTTGGGGAAGCTGAAAGGTTTGAAGGGCGATAAATCAGTTGAACCAGACAGACTTCACCCCAGAGCTCTGAAGGAGGTAGCTGAGGAGACTGTGGAGACATTGATGGGTGATCTTTCAGGAATCACTGGAGTCAGGGAGGGTGTCAGAGGAATGGAAAATGGCTAATGTAAAATCCCTGTATAAGAAGGGAGGGAGGCAGAAGAACAGGATGCAATAGGCCTGTTAGCTTGACCTTGGTCATTGGTAAGATTATAGAGCCCATTATTAAGGATAGGATTGCGGTGTGGTTACGGAGTACTTGGAGGTGCATGGTAAAATAGGGCTGAGTCAGCATGGCTCGATCAAGGGGAGGTCATGCTTGGCAAATCTGTTTCAATTCTTTGAGGAGGTAACAAGCAAGTCAGACAAAGGAGACCAATGAACAATATCTATTGGATTTCCAGAAGGCCTTTGATAAGGTGCCGCACAGAAGGCTGCAAAATAAGAAAAATGTCCATGGTATTCGGGGGAACATACTGGTATGATAGAGGATTGGCAGACTTGCAGAAGGCAGAGAATGGAGATAAATGGGTCTTTTTCAAGTTGGCAGCTAGTGACTGGTGGAGTTCCACAGGCTTTGTGTTGGAACTACAACTATTCACGTTATACATTAATGATTAAAGGAACAAAGGGCATTGTTTCTAAGTATGCAGATGATACAATGATGGCTGGAGGGATAGGTAGGGTTGAGGAGGTGGGCAGGCTGCAGAATGATTTAGACAGGCTTGGAGAGTGGGGAAAGTAGTGGCAGATGAAATACAATGTGAGAAAGTGTGAAGTTTGACGGGAAGAATAGAGAAAATGGGGAAAGGTTTCAGAAATCTGAAGCATAACGGGACTTAGGAGATCTGGTTCAGGATTCTATTAAGGTTAACTTCCAGATTCGGTTGGCAGTTAGGAAGGCAAATACAATGATAGCATTCACTTCAAGAGGGCAAGAATACAAGGGTAGAAATGTGTTGGTCGGGCTGTATAGCATTCTGGTCAGACTATATTTGGAATATTGTGAACAGTTTTGGGTCCAGGTATTTAAGGATGGATGTGCTAGCCTTGGAAAGTGTCCAGAGGAGGTTTACAAGAATTATCCCAGGGATGAAGGGATTGTCATACGTGCAGCGATTAAGGACTCTGACCCTTTGCCCAATGGAGTTTAGAAGGATGAGGGGGTATCTCATTGAAACTTACAAAATACTGAAAGACCTGGACAGAGTGGATATGGAAACGATGTTTTCACTAGTAGGAGAGACATGGACCTGGGGCACAGCCTCATAGTGAAGGGACAACTCTTTAGAATTGAGTTGAGGAGGAATTTCTTCTGACAGAGTGTGGTGAAACTGTGGAACTCATTGGGGTAGAAAACTGTAGAGGCCAGGTCAGTGAACAGACAGAGATAAGTTCCTGATTGCTAAGAGGATCAAGGGTTAGGGGGAGAAGTAGGAGAATGGGTTTGAGAAACATATCAGCCCCATGATTAAATGATGGAGTAGACTCGAGGGTCCGAATGGCCTAATTCTACTCCCATGTTGTATGGTCTTATAGATGTCTAAGGTCGGATGCTATGCCGATAGTATTTCCATGACACTGTAGCTCATGTCCTTCTTCTGGTAGTCATTATGGAGCTAGAAAGTGCCATTGAAGGAATATTGGTGAATTTCTGCAGTGTATCGCATATTCAGCAGCCATGTTGCATCAGTATTCATTGTTGGAAGGAATGGAGACATATTCCAATTCTTGGATGTCAATCAAGGGAACTGTTCTGTGCAGGAACATATCGAAATTCTTAAGTGTTGCAAGGCTGTTCCCACAAAAACAATTTTTGAGGATTCTTTTCCACTGCTGAGAGAGGTTCGAAATTTTGCAGAAGAACCAGCATCTGGTAATTACTTTTGTAGTCATGGTGTTGACATTGCTAGTCCATCTAACCATGTGGTCAGATGCTTTGAAGATTCTTGTGTTACAATCTAAGTGATGATGATGTAACTGATACTATTCCTCTGACATGAGCAAGGCAGAATAGTAAAGACAGTCAAGACTAGAAAAAAGCCTGTATAGAGATCTTAGAAACTATACTAGAAAGCTGCATTCAGTAAAAGCATAAATATGAATAGTGTAGCAGTTGTGCAGGAGAAATGGTGTCTTACTCCAAAATAAGGACACTGCAGTTTCCAATAATGTATATGTAGATGCCTACACCCCAGGGATATTATGGTGAAATAACACATTACGTTGCTCATACTGTTACCCAAAAGCATGCTTTAAAGCAATTTTCATGCAGGGGGACAACTTTATATGGCAGCATTGAAGGTCAAGGCAAGTTAGTAAAGCTTTTGTTTTGACTCTCATTTATATACTGCAAACGTGTCAGCCAAAGTCTAGATGTTGTTCAGACCCTGCTAGGGACCATTTAAATACCGGAAGATTTACAAATGGAATTCAACACTGAAAAAAGAGATCTGTTCTTAATTTATGCTTGAAGGAAGATTATTAATTGGACAATTAAAGATGGTTCTGCTGATTGTACGGAACTCAAGTAACAAATTCCTGACTGTGGTGATTGGCCTCTGGCAGCAAGGATCATCTTTCTGTGAGTCAGATAGGTTTGTTCCTGGGATGAGAGTTGTCCAAGCACAGGAGGGTGAACAGAATGGGCACATACTCTCTTGGATTTGGATGAATGAGAGGTACTCACATTGAAACACACAAGACTCTGAAAGAGCCTGACAGGATAGACGTTGAGAGGGTATTTCCCACAGCTGAGGAGTCGAGAACAAGGGGTCACGGTCTCAGAAGATGGAGTCAATCATTTAAGATTCAGATGAAGAGAAATCTCCTCATCAAAAGGAATGCGATACCTTGGAATTGAGAACGTCAGAATGTTGTAAATATCTTTGCATATTCTTAATGTTGAGATAGACAGATCTCTGTCCCTCATGGAATCAAAGGACAAGGGAAGTGATGGAAATTGGAACTGAGGTAAGAGATCAGCTATGATCATATTATGCTTTTGTGGCATCAGACATTGGATTTCTTTTTTGAGTCCAGCTTTAGCCATTGTGCTCTTTGTTTAAACAGATTAACAGAATTGTTGCAGCATGGATGGAGGCCATTTGGCCCATCCTGTCTGCAGCTGTTCTTTGAATGCTCATTTTACTTCATACAGTTCTTCAGCCTTCATCCCATAAACCTGCACATTGTTCCTTTTCAAATAACAGTCTTGTCATGACTGCGACAAGGTCAGCCAGGTGGATGTCAAAGAATTTGAGTCCCATGATTGGGACTGTTAATCTGGTCTAATTAGGGAGCCCTGGCTGACAGATAAGGAGTGTCAGACATTCTGTTCACTCTGAGAGCTGAGGGAGCTGCATCAGTGTCAAGGCCTTTCCACGTGTAAATAAAGGGGGACTTGGTGATAGGATACCGGCCTCTGTGGAATTATTTCAGTGGTGTTGAAAGAAATGCAGGTTCCTGAAGAAATTCACTCTCAACAGTCATCTTTCAGTTGGGGTAAATATTTCTGGCATCATGCTGTTATTTGGGAAATTTAATTCCAATCATTCAATCCAGCCATTGAGGACTGGGCCCAGTATGTGGAAAGAATGAATTATTTTTTTTTCGGCCAAGTGACATTAGGGCAGATGAAAAGCAATGAGAGATTCTCCTGACATCTTGTGGACCCACAGCCTTTTCAGTTATTAGGAGGCTAACTTTCCCTGAGGCACCAGATACTAAAAGCTTTCAAGAACTGATGGACTTAGTTGAGGAATATTGTAATCTAAGCACTCCTTGAATTCTGAGAAGTTATCAGTTTTACCTGGCAATTTGAGAAGTGGGGAATGCGTACCAGGATTTTTGAGTGGTTAAGATGACTGGCAGAGGCATGTAACTTCAGTTTAACCCTTAAACAAATGTTGAGAGACCATCTGGTATGTGGGATTAATGATGCAACCATGCAAAAGTGCCTTCTAGCTGCAGCCCAACTGGACTTCAAACAGGCACTACAACTGGCTGAATTGTTGGAAAATGTGGGAAGTGGAGCAGATGAGTTGCAGGGTATTCCAATGGAAGTGGATATCCTTCCCAATCTGACTGATCTTGGGGAACACCACTTGAGTGAAGGTAATTGCGTAACCTCACTCAGTACATATCCTGAACAGAGGGACTCAAGGTCAACCCACAGCAAAAACCCAAAACAAAGCCAAGCCTTGGCCAAACAGTTAAAAGTTTCTTCAGGATCCATGCTGTGAAGTCGTTGTAGTCGTTGCCCGTATGTGGAGTCAAAAAAACACAAGACTCCCACTAGACAAAAATTGAGAAAGAGTACTCATTGGCTGATTTCCAGGAGAGTGCACACCCTGGAAAATCCACCTACATGTAATTGGAAAATGTTAAATTGCTTAGCAACATCCAAATCAGAACCAATCAAAATAAATATCCAGTTAAATGGTCACCCAGTTCTATTGGAGGTCAATATGGGTGCAGCCATTTCAGTGATCACAGAACCAGTATTTCACGAAATTCATTGGGACTCCAGCCCTTAACTGGACTGAGAGCCTATACTGGGGAACATTGACCGATTAAGGATATAACTTCAGTTATGATCTCTTATGAGATGCAACTGGTTCAGTTACCACTGATTGTGGTAAAAGGCTTAAGCCTAAGTTTAATTAGGTGAAATTGGTTGGGAAAGATTCACCTAGTTTGGATTAACATCTTTCGATTCAAAAATGGCTGCCTGAGTAAAATCCTAACTAAATACCTGGAAGATTTTCATGTAGGTCTAGGGACTATCAAAGGAGCCAAGGCCACCTTACATGTTGACCAGGAAGCAATTCCACGATTCTGCAAGGCCCACCCAGTGCCATTTGCCTTATGGTCAAAAGTAGAGACAGAAATCAGAAACCTGGAAAATGAAGGAATCATCAAACCCGTTCAGCTTATGAATTGGGCAGTAACTGTCACACCAGTTGTGAAGCCTGACAGGTTGGTTTGCCTTTGTGGGGATTTTAAACAAATGGTAAACCTCTTTTCACAACTGGATAAATACCCAATCCCTCACATAGAGGATTTATATGCAAAGTTGGAAGGTCGGGGGTGGTGGTGGGTTGCTGTCCTTCACAAAGCTGGACATGACCCATGCATACTTGCAATTGTGGTTAGATGAGGATTCCTAGAAGGATGCTACAATTAATACCCATAACGGTTTGTACCAATAAACAAGACTATCTTTTGGGGTATCATCAGCCTGTGCAATTTTTGAGTGAACAATGGAAAATATTTTACAAGATCTACCACAGGTCGCATTTGTCTAGATGACATGCTAATAACAGAGAAGACCAATAAGGAGAACTGAGAAAACTTGGACATAATTCTTAGAGATTTCTCCCAGGTAGACAAATGCTTTGGAAGGGAAAAACGTGCATTCTAGGCTACTTGGACTTCAGAGACAACAAGACCAGGTTACACCTGGAAGTGTTGGTCACTGATAACGGGCCATCATTTACCAGCAAGGAATTGGAGTATTTCCTAAATTCAAATGGTATTTGACATATAAAGACAGCTCAACACCATCCATCATCCAATGGTCTGGCAGGAAGAGCAGTTCAAACTTTGAAGACAGGCTTAAAGAAACAGCCTACAGTTTCATGACATTCCAAATTGTCTCAATTCCTATTTGATTATGGGACCACCCCTTATGCAACTAAAAGGATAGCTCCAGCAGAGTTACTAATGGGGAGAAGACTCCGCAACAGGTAAAATCTGATCTTCCCGAACCTTGGGGGCTGAGGATATGGTGGTGGTGGTGGTAGGTTGACGTGAGGTGAAATGGTATCCAGAATGCCAGTACCAGTCACAAGACACCAGTAAGAGAGAGAGAGAGAGAGAGAGAACTTCAGAGGATGATGTTTGGTACAGGAACCATGGGAATGGCCCTGTGTGGGTATGAGGCATGGTCGATGGGAGCTCAGATCCAGTGATGTATAAAATTTGGGTGGGGGTTGAACAAACACATGGATCATATGAAAGCTGTAAATTCAGGGGGACAAAACGTACCTGGCTCCTCTTTTGCCTTTCTGACTGTTCTGGAATCAATCAGTTATCCCTCTCCATCAAGCACTGAAGATACCTTGGAATCTGACATGGACACTGTGATCTCGCTGCTTTGACACCTTTGCCACCTGAAGAAGAGAATGAATTTCTTCCAAGACGCTCCTGGCACAAGATGTGAGCTACTTTGCGTTACACTCTGCTCGTATCAGAGGCAGCTTTGGAGGAACCTGACCCAATGCTAAAACACCCCAGGAGGTGCTCTGAAAAAGAAAGAACTGGCCAATGTCCTCAGACACAGAGGGGGAGGGATGTAATATTTATAACCTGGTCAGTCAGGTGGACCTCATAGAATAGGAGTTCCTTGATTGGGGCTGTTTATCTGGTCCAATCAGGGAGCCCTGGCTAACAGATATAAGCAGGACTGTCAGAGGTTCTGTTCACTCTGAAAGCTGGCTCTGATGGAGCTGGATCAGTGTCAAGTACTGTGCCCATATAAATAAAGGGTGACTTGGCAATGGGAGACTGGCCTCTGTGGAGTTCTTGCAAATCTAACTCCCTTCTGAATCATCAATTGAATAAGTTTCTCACACACTCTCCAGCAGTGCCTTTCACGAGAGGAGATTATGTTACATTTTATATGGCCAAAGTTGAAAATCTGTTCCATCACAATGTCAGATAACTCCAGTTGAGTCTATGATTCTGCTTTGTCAAATCACTTTTATAGATGGTGCCATATTTAGTGAAACAATATCTGAAAGTTGGATTAGCTAATCCTATCTGTTTTCTTGCATTCTACCTTTGCATCTGTGACTGAATTGTTATATATGCCAGTAAATTAAAAGTGACAAAAACAAACATCGCATTCCACAGAGAAGTAACTATCCTCCAAGTTAGAGTGAATACTGAAATATTGATTCATTTCACTTATTTATCAATCATTCATTATATAATAGACTTCTGAAAGAAATAAAGTCTCTTGCACATTCCTGCTTCCTCATAAAATCGATAGGATTTCTGCTTTTTTTTTATCATCCCCACCGTCAACAAGCCCAGCATCATTCCAACACATTACTTGATATCACAGACAGATGCCATCACTATTGCAGACAGTCATGGCCCAGTATGTTATAGACTCTCAGACCACTCCCCTGCTCATAAGGGAACAAACACAACGATCGAGATTGATGGTAAATCAATGTCCTTTCCTGAAATTAATCCAAAAAGAGAATTGTCAAATTAAATAAGTTATTCAAACATAAACACATGTACTGTCTCAAACCATCAAAATCTTCCTCAACAACACAGTATGTGCAATCAACATAGCTACCCAATTTTTTTGGAAAAGGACTTTGAACTTATAGAAAGTCACATGATGAAGCAGTCATTTTCTAAATTCAGATAAGTTGTTTGCAGGTACTGTTTCCCCAAAATGCCTCCAATTTAGCAGCAAGTCATCAATTTGACAAGGTAATCAATGATAATACATTGACAAATGGAACATTCCAACAGAGAGAAAGGTTTTCTCAACATCTTTTAGCTCACCTGAGAATTGACCTCCTAGAAATTCAACAATGAGAAACCTCATTCCTGCTGATAATCTTTTGCTGTTATCAGACCCTCATTTCAATTTCAAACCATCAACTTTAAGAAGTAACCACAGGGCTGCCACAAAAATAACTGAGATATTGAAAAACTGTGCAACATTATGTATCTAATCTTTGTAGATTATTCTGAATGTGTGCTTGAGGCAACAAAGCTAAAAACTGCATTGATTCTGATACAATTATTAGAAAAATAATTAAGTTTGTTTCTAAACTCTTAAAAGTTTGCTGCTGATTTTCGTTAATTTGGGATCCAAGATACTTGAGGATAAGAAAACATCAACCTCTTCCATACAAATATTGATCATGGGAAGTAAACGGAATACAAAAATTGTGTCCTTTACTGGATGCATGCAGAAACCTCTTGAGTCATACTCTTCCTGCTCTCTGTGCCACTTCTCAGATATTCCATCAGAAATATAGGGGCAATAGAAACTCTGTCTCCAATATATTGGTGGTATTACAAATTGGATAAAAATGGCAGTAATATATCATTCACTGTATTCTCATAAGTAACACATTAACACAATTTCTGTCTTTAAATGATCACTGTAGTTTAAGCATTTCATTGAATAAGCTAATGCATGCTTTTAATCCCTTGCTGTGTTGTGTAAAGCTTTGGAACCTATTTCAGCCTTTCTCTCTCTCCCTTCAATCTGGTCAAGTGTTTGTTGAATTTCATAAATGACTCTGACTCTGTAAAATTGGGGTAAGTGGGACTTTACTGAATTGTGCTAGGATGTGACCCTGATGGAGAAAGCCACCCACATCCCAAGTAGCTGAAATAGACATCACGATTGTTTTTGGAGTGATCCATTTTTCAGTATTTTTCTTAAACTTAACATGTCAACTCTGTTCAAAATCAGTCAGTCTCCACAGGCAAATCAGGAAGCAATTTAAAACTGGAAACTTTGCCAATTTGGACCAATTCAAACCCAGATGGAACTTCAACACACACAGAATTGACATTTTCTTATTTTCAATAAGCAACAATACCATCACATGCCAACCTTTAATGTTGATCAAATAACAGCAGTTTCTGCCAGTGTTAAAATTTCACACATCGAAAAGCTGTCATTTACATACTGCTCTAAACCTTTCAGAATGGTTAGATGTTGGCACAAAGCATCCCAGAATGATAATATTTAACACCACTCAACTCTCTCGGATCAATAATTTGTACAATTATTCACAGCTACAATAGGTGATAAAGAATTCTCCCAGATATATCAAATATAAAGAAATAGATAACTGTTTTTTCTGGCTTCATGTTCCCTAACAAATCATTTAATATACTCTTCACTGTGTTGTAATTCTACCATGCTACACCCGTTAGCTTCATAACTGTGAAAATAGATAGCATAGATAGATCTCTGTATTTTGTTTGTCCTTTTCCTTTTAATTTGACTAGTTTTCTTGTTGTCTCGGATTCTCCAGCATCTGCAGTTCCTACTATCCCAAGTCCACTGTTGTTTTACTGCACAGATTCAAAACCAAACAGCAGTGTACCCTTAAGACAATTACACAACATGACATCATGTGACATTCCAGTGTAGAGGTCGCTGCCCCACCTTCAGTCACTCTGATGTCAGCTTGGAATCAGTGTAGTATCTTCAGTCAGTTATATGTATATAACACAATGCAACATTACTGAGAACTCAACCCAGACTATCAGACTATGTACACTAATGAAAACAGAAATTTATCTCTTTACATATCTGACATGGATGTGCTCAGGAAACTGGCACAAAGTAGTGCAATCCACACATGATAAGCTAACTGCTCACAATGGGTCCAACATGCCTTGCGAAAGCATTATCCATCTTTGATGGCAATATGGAAACCTGAAACCTTTTACACTATTGAGACAGCAGCACTTTCTATTAATAGTCTACCAGCATGCATAGATTCACAGGCACTAAACCCACCAGCAGCAACACCAAAGCCAGGCAACTGATGCACACCAATCTGTGACAACAGATAGCATAAAGCAGAGTAAAGCTGCATAGTCACTTTGTGATTTCTATATAATGTCTAGTCTCAGTCATGCTTTTTATCCACCAGGGCGTTTTCTAAAAGTATAAAGACAATGGATGGAATCTTCCCAGATCGAGGATGATGTGAGTTATGGTGAAAAATGTGAAAGAATCACAAGAGAGTGGCCTTTTCTGACATAAAACAAGTCACACTTTCCAACCAGGTTCTGGATGTTGAGACAAGATTCTCACCAGTGAGTGTCAAGAGGCCTATGACCAATGATGACCATTCATTATCACCTTCATTCTATTCTTAACCCATTCTACCACCTGCAGTTAGAAATTAGACTTTGAGAATTTCCAAGAAGAAAGTAGATATTTGGTGATTGGAGACTCCACCTCCTCCAGACCTCCATCTTGGACACATGGGACAGACACCTCAAGATAGAGACAGCATGCATCCCATGTCCGTGGATGTTGGCATCCAACACATGCCAGACTCTCTACACCATCATGGCACATCCCTGGTCCACTGAGTGTGCATCTGCATTTCAGTGCTGCATTTTGGAATACACTGGAACCTCTCATTAAAATGCTGCTGCAAGGACTGGTTGAATGCATGACATGCTCCCGGATGACACACCAGACCAGGTTGCATCTGAGGGTTGCTCGCTTTCCTTTCTTAGCAAATACGGATTTAGAACCTATTTGGATGTTCACAGCATCCCTGCCTTGCCTTGTTTTCCCTTACAGCACTTTATGCCCTCCACTACATTTTAAAGGCCCAGAGACCTTTGTCTTGCCTTGCTGTTCAATGTGGTCACAAAGCCAGGCAGCTTGTCATGTTGTCAGGAGTCATTAGTCAAGGGTGGACTTGTTGCTGTGTGGCATCATGTTATGTCAATCTTACTCCTACAGCAACTGCTTGCAGCCTGCGCTAACCATGTCTCAATGTAGTCGGGGTGTCGAAGTGAGCTGTCGGTCAGGGGTGCCAATATAGTCAGTCGGGGCACCATTCAATCTCAGTCTGGGGGCTCAAGTAAGGTCAGAGGGTCACTTAGGACATTCAGGGGTCAGCTTCATTACAGTCCAGGCAGTGCCCTGGGGTCTTAATGGAGAATGGTCAGTGGTCTGGTTAGACATTACTTCTTATTTATCATTTAATTTGGGTGGGGGATGAAGCTCAGTTAGTCTTGGGTTAGCAAAATAAATGTTATGAACAAAAACAAAGTTGCTGGAAAAGCTCAGCAGGTCTGGCAGCATCCGTGAAGGAGAAAACAGAGTCACTGTTTCGGGCCCAGTGACCCTTCCTCAGAAATAAATGTTATGGTTGGATATCAGTAGACACTGTTTCAGTAGGAAAGTGGCAGCACTCAATACTAGGGATTGTGGGCAGTCACCTGGAATGCAGAGGGGACAAGGATAGTTAATGGGCAAAACTCAAAATCTAATGGGGGAAGCTGGTAGTATATGGGATGTCACACGATGCTGTGGGACTTAGGACTGATAGGCACTCACCACCACCGTGACATCAATGGGTGCATTACAATAATAAACATGAACAAACTGTAATGACAGTGGTCACAGGGTAAGGAAGGAAGTTGGAATCCCATTTCTAGGAGGTGGGTGGCAACATGTGACGGTTCAGTAGATTGGGCTGCCCAGGGAATGCTGGGTAGAAAGTGACATGTTGGTTTGGTGGGGGAACCTGATGACCAGGCTGAGTTTACTGCAGCCCTAGCTGAGCAGACCAGTTAAGCTAAAGCAGAGGCATTTACCTGACCACGTGGAAAACTGCCCAGTTATGTCCTGTACATAAAAAAGAGGACAAATCCAACCTGTCCAATTACTACCCTATCAGTAAAGTGATGTGAGGTGTCATCTACAGTGTTATCAAACAACACCTGCTCAGTGATGCCCAGTTTGGGTTCCGCCAGGGCCACTCAGCTCCTGATCTCATTACAGCCTTGGTTCAAACACGGACAAAAGAACTGAATTCCTGAGGTAAGGTGAGAGTGACAGTCTCTTACATCAAGGCTGCATTTGACCAAGTGTGACATCAAGGAACCCTGGGAAAACTGGAATCAATGGATATCAAAGGGAAAAGTCTTTTCTTGTCAGAGTCATATGTGGCACACAGGAAGATTGTTATGGCTATCGGAGGTCATTCTTCTCTGCTCCATGATACTTCTGAAGTAATTCTCAGGGTAGTGTCCTGGGACAAACCTTCTACAACTGCTTCTTGAATGACCTTGCCTCCAAAGTAAAGTCAGAAGTAGGGATGTTAGCTAAAGATTGCACGAGTTTGATCAATGATTCAGGTATTGTCAGATACTTATCAAGTTCATGTCCAAATGCAGAAAGACCTGGACAATATCCAAGTTAGGGATGACAAGCACGAAGTAACATTCACATGACACAAGTGCCAGACAACAACCATATCCAATAAGTGAGAATCAAACCATCACACTTTGACATTATCATCAGTGAATCCCCCAATATCAATATAATATGTTCACTCTTGATTAGAAAGTGAACCGGATTTGCCATATAAATATTGTGGCTAAAAAGACATATCAGAGACAAGGCACTTTGTAGTGAGTAGCTCAATTCCTGATTCCCCAAAGTTTGTCCACCATTTACAAAGCGCAAGTCAGGAGTGTGATGGAATATTCTCCATCTTCCTGGATGAGCGACACTCCGACAACACTCAAAATCTTGACACCATCCAGGACAAAGCAGCCTGCTTCATTTGTACCACATCCACAAGGATTCACTTGACCACCAATGGTCAGTCGCGGTAGTGTATACTATCTACAAGATGCACTGCAGAAGTTCACCAAGGCTCCTTCCAAGTCTATGACCACTATCATCTAGAAGGACAAAGGCAACAGATACATGGGAACACCTCCACCTGGAAATTCCTCTCTAAGCCACTCAGCATCCTGACTTGGAAATGTACCTTAACATCCTGGAACTCCCTCCCTAATGCCATTGTGATTCTACTTACATCAAAATGACTGGCATAGTTCCAGAAGGCAGTTCACCACCACCGTCTTAATTGTTCATCCACAAATATATTAAGTACATGATCAAGGCAATTTGTGTCAGATAACACTGCTTCATCTCAATTCTCAGTGATGCAGTTAGTATTGCGACCCAGGCAATGGGATTCAGTAAGATAGCTGGCTTCCCTAGGTGGAGGGTGCAAATGACTACACTAATGTTGCATTGAGAGGCCCATATTATAATGCATCTGAGTCCATCCTCAGGAAAGTGTCCCATTCCATTTATGTGCAAATGATCTGTGATTCCCACATCCTTGAAAACCCTGTGTTCCTGTTACATTTGATGGTTCAGATGCCTTTACTGAGATTCCTGAGAGAAAAGGGCTCCCTATTGCAACCAAGGCCAATGACTCCATTATGCAATGCCCTGCAGAGGCAGAGTACAGATGCATTACAGTACAATACATTGCACTCTCTGATGCGACTCTGTTGCTTGGGCCAATCATGTGGGGCTTTGCAATCTTCTCTGAAAAGCCTGTGACACATAATCCTGCCCTGCACAAGTGCAGCAGCCAACAATGGAATGTAAGGGATGTTGAGCAACTGGGAGGGTGGGTGTAGACTTATGAAAAGGCTGATGAGGACACTGAGCAGGAAGAACATCATCTTCTGCATGATAAAGTGCAGCTGCTTCAGGTCCTACACACCAGCGAGAAGCTAATAGACACCCCATTCCACTGGATGACAGCTAGGTGCACTGATCATTCATTGACTGTAGAATTGTTGGTGCTCATCATGCAGGCCTTTTTTTCTAATTTAAGAGACAAATGCAGCTTCTGTTCATTTTATTTCTGCTTATTTTTTGTGTTTGTAATTAAAAGTTAATCTTCTTAGGCACCTGAAGGCTTTCTTTATATGATGGTCTCACATTCATTGCTGTTAAGCTACTGAGTGACAGTAGCTTTTGGAAAAGTGCAGCAGTGACATACAGATTCTTGTCAGATGGGACCAATTAGTCATACAGCCTGTCACTTACACAGCATAGGTGTAAGAATGTGCCATTGTATGTGCACGAAAGTGTTAAGCATGCCACCTTTGTTCACAGAAAGCAGTGGTTTGTGGCTGTTTTGCCATCACATTAACAATGAAGGGCAACTCCAGGTTGCCAAATCTCGAATGGGTGCATGGCTGAGGTTTGAAGACAACATCACCTCCAAGGATGCCAATATTTGCCCAGATATTCTGACAGTGCGAGTACTTCTACCTATGGCAACTGGGAAAATCAGCTTAGCACTAGACAAGAGGGACACCGTAGGGGCATGGGGGTTGTTAGAGAAGTGGATATGGGAATGATCGCGCAAGAAGCCTCACCAGACCTCATGGAGAGAAACCCTCCATGAAACTGGATGAAAATTACATCTTGTCAAAATAAGGTAAGATTTATGGCAAGCTCAATGCATCCTTGTAAATGTTACAGAAAAGGGATCCTATTCTCTACCTGGTGACTGCAGTACAACCTCATTCACTTTACATTGTGAAGACCAGGGAATCTGCTCCTGCAAGCCTTGTCAAATAAACACAATATTCAAAAGTACTTATTTAATTCTTGTAGGGGTCCATTAACTTATGTTGGCTTTAAGTCATGTTGTTCCTTTTTAATTAGACTGGCAAATCATCACAGATCAAATAGGGATGGCAGTGTAATTCACTTAACCCCATTTATATTACACTTAACCTTGGTTAAAATGAAACTATGCTTTAATTAACACGTATGATTTATTCCAGACAGAGTTAAAGAAAAAAAAAAGGTCACTTCTATTGAGGACATAATTTAGATTATTACACAAACATTAAGTGTGGCTGAAATGTTTTCTCTCGTTTTGGCAGGATTGTTGATTTAAAATTTTTTGTGTTGCCATTTCTTTTCAGCAAGGCAGCATCCAGAACAAACTAACCACTACATCAATGGCTCAGATTTTCAAGAAACCACCATATCAATCAGAAGATTAATGCTCAAGGTTACGTTTCCAGTTAGACCTTGACTATGCTTTATGAGTGAGTCGCATTGGATGTAGCACCAGTGGTTCAAGAGAGTGTCAAATCCAAAGCAAATGGAAACACATTGCTGTAAAGAAAATTTATGCTTTAAATCAATGAAGAAAAGATCTATCTCACGCCACACAGCAGCACTGTTGCAATAACTGATTATCTTCTTCCAATGCCTATCAGTCCCTCAAATGTAAAATTGTCACTAGAATGGTATTAAAGTGGAGAAGAGAGAAATTGTCTTTTTAGAATCCCCTTCACCTGTCATTGTTTTGCTTGATAAAAATAAAATAACCAGGAGAAAAACAACAATTTCTCTCAACTTCTGTGCAAAATATGATTCATAGCTTGCTTCTACCAATTAACCCCATTTTGGGAAAATTATATCATCTGCCTTTATTCCATCCCTCATTCCTGAGACTGTTTTAGAGGAGACCCTGATTTTGTATGTGAAAAATCTTATAGCCATGTTTGATACAGCAGATTAGTCCATTCACACGATGGTTAATAATTCAATAAAGAAATTACAAGATCCATTCGGGTGAAAAAGGTAACCTACATTAAACAGCAGTGGCCATCGTTTAACTTATGTCAATTACATTGATTTCCAATTCAGAACAGAGACAACAGTTTCATTATTGAGGAAAGTTCTCTCTCCTAACATAGCAAAAATCAAAAATTGATAAGATGGACACATTTCACCATTAGTGGGAGGTCATAGTCCTATGCTGTCGCGCAGTAAACAGTAAGTGACAATGCTGCACTATCTGCAAATCTTCAAGTTTTAAATGAAAATAATGCCACAGCATCCACCATCAACAGCTGAGGCCAAGGTGACCCTGAAAACTTGCCTGAAACACTCTCTCTTCCTGTATTGCCTGTAACTGGCACCAACAGCCCACAATCTCAAAACCAGTTTCAGGCAGATTGTGGAGTTCCTCATGCCTCATTGGGCCTCCTGCAGGCCCACTGGCAAATTACAGCTTGCCATTCAGAAAAGATCATAATGAAACATTAAGCACCCTCACTTGGAAATGGCCTGTGAAGTGGAATGATGCAAATTGGCACATTGGCCAGTGAAGCAAATGTTTGGGTTCGCCTACCTCTGTATAACCATGACCCAAACTGTTGGCCATATTTATTAGCGCATTGCATCAGTAATTCAAGATCAGCTTTCATCTCTTTTATAAATCACTGTGTGCTCAAACAAAGGTATTCATGCCAGGATAATGATGATTGTTCTAAAATTGCCAAGAATTCTAATCAGATTCTGAGGGGAGGACAGAACAGAAATAAAGTGAATTTTCTGTTATATTCTCAGAGACTTTGGGAGTTGGGAAACATTATGCAATGAATCAACATTTAAGAAAATAACATTTTGCTCATGCCTTGAATGAACGTTCAGCATTAAGATTAAATCTCTGAGGCAATCTATTTATTCTAAGACAGAGCATAACAAGACCACACAAGAGCATTTTTTTCAACTGATTACTATAATCCTTTGCAGTGTAATCTCTTCATTAAATTGTGGAATACAGAAATTGTGTAATCAGCCCATTTTTGGCTAGAAGCATCTTTTACTTCAAGAAAAAGGCCTAATGAAGTGTATTAACAGGAAATCACTCTTAAGAACTGTTTATTCAATAATGTCATCAGTGTACGAGAACCTGGATGTGACATTAATCTCCCGGACGTGTCTGGTAAGTAATTATTGTTGAATTGGCAGCACTTTGAAAGTAGATGAAGTAAAGAAACTGGCAAAATGCATGAAATTGATTGTGAATTTGTGTACTTGAGTCTGGAAGATGTATCTACAACAGCCACAATAATATAGCACAGTACCAAAAACTCCATCAAATGTATTATATATAGGTCTGAAAGGGTTAATACTGAGTGGTGCTATAAGCACCTTCCCTAAGATGTCATATGGGTGTGGATAAAACAGTTTAACGTATCAAAGGAGTGAGAACTAACATTCAGGCCCTCCTCAGCCTCTGTAACAATGTTTGTTCTATCAATGTAACCTGTAACTAGTTGCAACCATACAATTAATTGCTTCTTGATCAATAGAAGAGCATCTTATAGTTGGACTGGAAAGTGGTTTTCCTCTGCCACAATAGATAAGCAGGTCCTGTCAATCCCTAGAGGATGGTGGCACTAAATGATGAACATCAGACTCAGTTAACAGAAAAATGGGGCATGCTTAAAGGAAAATTTGAAAGGAAGAGAGCAGAGCACAACAGAGAGGAACCAAGGTTCTGAGAGAGAATGTCAGTGCTTTGGAATACTTTTTTTCTCACAGTTTCTTAGAAGATAGTAATGTGAAAGACCAGACTGAACATTCGCAGGCAGTATCGTTAATTTGGTGCAGGTGGGTGATTTGCTTTAAAAGCTCATTGTCAGATTAAAAACCTTCTCAACCTTGGAAAAGCTCAGCAGATCTGGCAGCATCTGTGAGGGAAAAAATAGAGTTAACATTTTGGGCCCAGTGACTCTTCCTCAGAATGGTTCTGAGGAAGTGAGCAGTTCTGAGGAAGGGTCACCGGACCTGAAATGTTAAGTCTGTTTTTTACTTCACGAATGCTGCCAGACCTAGTGTTCAGATACCCTTGTTTACTGGGGTCTGTGTGTTGGCTCCACTGAATCATCACACCAACAGAAGACAAGGGTTGCAGTGGAGGATTGCTTTTTGGACTAGAGGCCTGTGACCAGCAGTGTTCCACAGGGATCGGTGTTGAGTCCACTATTGTTTGTCATCAATATAAACGATTTGGAAGGCATGGTTGGTAAGATTGCAGATGACACCAAAATTCGTGGTGTAGTCATCAATGAAGAAGGTTATCTAAGATTTCAAAGGGGTCTTGATCAATTGGGCCAATGTGTTGAGGTGTGGCAAATGGAGTTTGATTTGGATAAATGTGAGGTATTGTATTTTTATAAAATGAACAAGGGCAGGACTCATACAGTTAATGGTAGGGCCCCATGTAGTATTGTTGAACTGAGAAGACCAAGGGTTCTCTGAAAATTGTATCACAGGTAAACAGGGTGGTTAATTAGGCCTTTAGTATACCTACCTTCATTGCTTAGACCATTGAGTATAGGAGTAGGGACGTCATGTTGAGGTTTTACAGGACGTTGGTGAGGTCACTTTTGGAGTACTGTGTACAGTTCTGGTTGCCCTGCTATAGAGAGGATATTATTAAATTGGAGAGAGTTCAGAAAATATTTACCAGAATGTTGCTGGAGGGTTTGAGTTATAAGGAGAGGCTGGATAGTCTGGGACTTTTTTCACTGGAGCATAGGAGGCTGAGGGGTGATCCTATAGAGCTTTATAAAATCATGAGGTGAATAGCAAAGGTCTTTTTAATAGGTTAGGAAGAGTTCAAAACTAGGAGGCATATTTTTAAGGTATGAAGAGAAATATTTGTAAGGGACCCGAGGGGCAATTTTTTCACACAAAGGGTGGTTCATATGTGGAATGTACTGCCAGAGGAAGTGGTGGATGCAGGTACAATTACAACATTTAAATGACATTTGGATAGATACGTGAATAGGAAAAGTTTAGAGGGATATGGGCCAAACACAGGCAAATGGAACGAGTTTAGTTTGGGAAACTTGGTTTGCATAGACCAAAGGGTCTGTTTCCGTGCTATATGACTCTATGGCTCTATGAATAACAAAAGCATTCTCAAAAGCCTTGTTAACTAATGTACTGTTTTCTCCTGGCTGTTGTGTAATATCTCATGGTTGTAGTTCAGTATACTTTTAAGAGACATGACCATGATATCATCAATGTATTATGGCATGTGACCTGATGGTAGCATGGATTCAGACTCCATCTTACCCCTGGACGACTTGAAGCATGAGAATCTACCAATGTTGCTCTCTTGTAATCTAATGTGTGAATCCAGACATATATATGGCTGTGATTGTAATGTTTGTATATGACAGTAAGCTGCAATAAGTGACTACTGGATTCTTTAACATCATGATATCCCATTTCTTATATTACAGGAGATATCAACAAAGATTGTTGCATCCGGCAAGCTCATATCACTGGGATTGTTCAAAGTGATATCAATTTTAATTTCACATTTCTATTTTACATTCATAATTCTATGTCACCAGAGAGCAATGACTTGCCAGTGATTTAATATATGATCAGTCTTCTTAAAAGAAAAATGGCAACTAATGCATTCTGAACAGAGGCAGCATATAAGCACAGCAAGTGATGGTTCAAATAATTGCACAGCACTTTGTTTTTTTTTGTCTACAATTTGTCAAACAGTAAGTTACTCATCTCAAGTGTACAATCAATGAAGAAAGATGGTTTAAGGGACTGAATTCAGTCCAACAGGAAGCGATGGCTCCTTACCACTGTCAGTTGCACACAGAATTTTACAGGGGATCAATGGACTGCCCTGTAACCATATCCCCAAGCTGCCAAGTGGAGTAAAGTAGGTGGACAGCAAATGGACTGCTCAGAAACCTCCTGCTGTAAACCATAACAGACTGCAGGCAGGCTAAATTGGCGCAGATTAGGACTTCCACCCCTCAGCTCCTCCTTCCACCACTTTCCCACTCAATTGGATAGTCTGCCTGGTCCAACAATCCCAGCAGGACCAGAAATGGATAACAGCCAAAGCTGATACTGCAACAGTCCCAAGTTGGTGGCCCCATTGCATGCCTAACCCCAGCTAATTAAGGGGCAAACGGCAGGAAGAGAGTTTGAACATCTCACGAAGTGGGATGGAGGATTAAACACCAAGTGATGTGGAAAGAAGGGATTTACTATCTTCTAACATTGTCCCCCAGTGTGCAAAGGACACCCTTCAAAGATAGTAACCCACCTTCCTTTCTCCCCTTTTAAAACAGGCTCCCATTGCCACTTGGCTGCCCATATCAACCATATTATGGCATGGCCAGTGAAATTTCGGGTTCAATTGAGCTTTTAACAAGCTTGACAGACCCTTAATTATTTATTTAGATACAGCAGGCTGTAATGTGAAGGTCAGTTCATGTAGGAAGGTGGTGGCCTAGGCACATACCCTATTTTATGTGCAACACTCCATCCCTCATCCTCATTGTAAACATATCTGATGGGGGCAGATGTCATCCAGACCAGCCTCCTCAATCAGTCAACATAGGCCAAACCCAGGTGAATATAGTCACTGTGGAGTGATACAAAAGGACTCCCCAGCATCTCAATCAGCAGAGTTCTGAGCAGAATTGATCCTTTGGTAAGTTGTCCTTCCCTGGGCATAAATCAAACTGAGGTCTGCACAGTTCCAGGGTCACAAATTGTGATTTTCATGCCCACCCCCTCTGTGCCCGCGATGGCCAAGTGACGGACTCACCATGAATGACTAGGCTGTTGAACAAAGGCCTTCTAGATTGAAAGGATTGGCACAATGGGGAGTTGTGGGAGTAGGATTGATGCAGCCTCACTACAGTGCAGACAGTGTAAGCTCTACCAACCAACCAGGCAGGAAGGGTTTCAGTTCCAACATGGAGCACGAACAGGAAGCCATCTCCAGGCAACTGCTGCCTGCTGGAACCTAAAGGGTGACTGGGAGGTTCAGGTTGGCCTCCTTCAATTGACCTCAAATGGCTCAATTTAGCCTAAAGAGTAAACCTCTCCAGTGAACAAGAAGAAGTCAAACCAGCATCCCTGCACCATCTGCTTTCGCAAATATGATCCAGAGGTGAGGTTGAAACAGAAAAGTTACCTGTAGATTCTCAGCTCATGCTTGCCTACATTGTCAACCCCAGCAGTGTTCAAAATTCATACCTGATCTATGCTTAATTAGATGATGTGGTGGACAAAGGACCCACCTTGTCCTCGGTGTAATCCAGGGACTCCTGCAAGAAAGCTGATCTACATGAACATCTGACAAGGACAGCATTGGCTCACTTATATTGACCCTGCTCAAAAAGCCTGCTCATTTACAGGCGAGAAATGATCACTTTGATAGATTATTTTTATCAGAGTACCACAAATGTCCATCACCATGAGTTAGCGAGACAACTTGTGTCAAGGAGAGAGGTGTTAGTGAGTGGGAGGAGGAGGAGATAGTTAAATGGAGGAGAAACAAATTTCATAAAGAAGTGTTTACTTCATTCCAAGCCATGGTCACCAGCTGAATGTCTCCACCTTTGTCCTGATTTATACACCATATGAAATGCCCTGAACTGTTAATGATGCTGATTGTCCAACGGGGCCTCAGGGACTAGTCATGAGTTTGAAACTGCCATCATGGGCCCCTCCATCAATTTACTTATACTGTTCCTTTACCCACAACTCCCTAATCCCAGAGCTTCGATTAGAGGTTTTATTAATTAAAAATGGATGAACTAAAGCCCTGGAGAATTCCTTTTCTTTAGTGCCAAATTCCTGAAGTAATTCTTCTATTACTGGTGTGACAGCTTTGTGAGCACTGTCCAAGTACAGATCTTGGAACGGAATTAATTTGAAGGTTCTAAACAAATTGGCCTATGCAAAGGGCATGTTTATTAATTGGGCTCTCCAGTGAATAAATCCTTCAATTACTCAGTACCCATTCCCCTTCCAAAGACCATTATCCATCGTTTCTCTATCTACTGGGAGTCAGCAATATGTCAGACTGGAGCATAAGAACTTAAGGCTCGGTTTTAAATTATGCTAACCTTTCATAGGTGAATGATGAAGGTTGAGAAGGTTTTTAATATGACAATGAGCTTTTAAAGCAAATCACCCACCTGCACCAAACTAACGATACTGCCTGTGAATGTTCAGTCTGGTCATTAAAGAAAATTTTTTTCAGCAGGTAATGAAGAGAAGCAGGGAACAAGAATTTTAGACCCAGATTAGAAGACCCATGGTATACCATACAAAAATAAAGGTGCTTTTTACCTTTTTGTGCTTTTGCTCATCAAACCTATGTTCCAGCTGTTTAGGATATACAGCATCACAGAAGTGCATTTGTAACTTGTTCTGCAGCAGAAAGCAGCTATTCTTGGCAGCTCTCATCCAATTGCTGCTTCCACCCATTTTAACCGAGATGAAAATCATACAGTTTCCATCAACAGAGTGTCATTTATAACAATCCGTGAAAGGTGAGATGTGACAGGAATACGGGTTTTTGCGGTTAAATTTTCAATCAAGGTTCGGAAATCAGAGATGATGGCTGTTCCCGGTTCCTGATCTGGAACGACATGTCTCAGGTTGCCTGGGGACTTCAAAACCTCTGGCAATTTCAGGCCAGGAAGTGAGCTCATAGTGCAAACGAGGATGGTGGACAGAGTCTGGATGCTGGTGGGCTAATGAGAGGCCTGCGAGCAGTAGTGATCAGCAGCCCCACTGGCTGATATGGGGCACGTTGATCTGAAGGTGGAGACGGTGAGGTACATAGTGAGGTCAGGTTGATTTTAGTTCCTGAGAAACCACAGCTGCTGGACCATAATACCGGAGGGGTCACTTCTCTGGGAGATGGCCAGTGGCTGAAGCTGTGGCCCAACAATCATAACGGATGATACAACAAGGCCCTGCAACGCAAACCCAGCGTGTTGGCCTGTACTGGGATTGTGCTGGTGAAGCAGAACGGATACCAGTGGCACTAAATTGTGTGCAAGCTCTCCTCTAATCCCAGTTTAATTAGTCCCAGTTTGGTATGCCTGATAAAAATCTGAACCCAGCACTATTTAAAAGTGCACATCAGGCACAAACAAAAGATATGTTACAATCTTATCCTGTTATTAAAGCAAAAAAGATCAATTTTCATTATTGTCATGATTGCAAGAGATGAATTTCTGTACAGTTTATATAATCGCAACATGGATTTGTTCACAAATGATTCAAGATCTGACAACTTTTGTATCCTGATGTCAGTAATCCTTTGAAATTTCATTTGTTTTGAAAATATTACACCGGCATCTCAATATATACATTAGCAGCATATTCTGGTTAACTAAAACAGATGCACAACTGATGGAACATGGCAATGTGCCATCACAATGACTGATAGTATATATTTGCTCTTCCTCTACAAAGCAAGAAGGAGGATTTACCCATCTAGTAATGAAAATGAAAGATCAGGATGATGTCAATTGGTTGAGGGAGAAACAGGCACTGAATGTGAATTTCATTGGGGACCCTCTTTGATTGGAATAGTGACAGGTTTGCCATTCAAACAAGTACTTGAACCAAGGGCTGCAGTGGTACAAACTCTCAGGGTCACTCAGGGATGGGTAATAGATACCGGCCTACCTCCTGTGGCTGAATTTTAAAAAGGCGACAAGTGTTAGGTTCTAGAGGCTGATAACCAATCAAAAAGCTTGCTATTTAAATGGAGCAGCAGGATCAATGGAATGAAAATAGGTGTTATGGGAATGGCAGGGTTAGGGGAATGGGTCTAGGTGAGATGCTATTCGGAGCGGTGGTGTGGACCTGTTGGGCCAAATGGCCTGTTTCCACACTGTATTCTATATAAAAATAAGAGACTTCAAGTTGGAGGCATACTTTTGCCAATTCATTAAAGTCTAAGTTAAAAATAACTTAAATGGACAGGCCACTACTGAGAGGAGAAAAGAACCCCTTCACAACACAGCATCTGCTCCTGCAATCAGGCAGGTGGGTAAGGGTTTTCAGCTTTCCGAGCTACAGCGCTGAGTCCTGGAGCTTATCATTGGGAGGCTGCCTTCAGGCATCAAACTCTCTCCCACAGAGTTTGATTCATTAGCTCGAATTAAACCTAAGGAGCCAAAGCTGCTACTTACCATTGTCACACCCTAAATAATGTTGACATTTATCTCAATTTTTCACTGCAACATGCCTGAAAAAAAGGAACATCTTTTAAGGTTGTCTAACACATCAGTGTTGAGTTACCATATTGACTGGATTTTGAACTTAACAGTGAGAAATATTAAACTGTTCTTCAATAATTTTATACAGAAAATATGATTATACTCTAGGAACATGGAGTCATCATCTTTATTGCCACCTGATCATCCGGAAAGATAAATAAAATCTGACTCAAACTGCAGCTCTAAAATACTTAATTTTGAAGAATATGAATTCTGATCGCATATACGGTTAACCCTCCAGTATTTAGTTGGTATACGAATGGCCAAGTAGAAATGTAGATTTTTTTAAACAACTTGTTCAGACATATGATGACAATTTTGGAACAGCTGGGACTTGGCCCCAAGCCATTTAGCCCAGTTTTCCTAAAAGAAAAGGCTTGGTTTTCTTCTCTGTTTTACAGGCTAATGGGGTTGGTTAGATCAGTTACCTAGATGGATAGTTTGTGATGCAGGTAATACCAACAGCACGGGTTTGATTCCTACATCGGCTGAGGTTACCATGAAGGTCTATTCCTCTCAACCTTTCCCTTTGCCTGAAGCATCATGACCCTCAGGGTGAATCACCACCCATTATCTGTCTAACAGAAGAACAGCATTGTAATCTCTTAAAATATTGGTGACTTCACCTTTACAGACTAATCTTTTCCCCATACTCCCTGTACTACATTTAATTAACCTGTTGACACATACTTCTAGGCAGTTGGGACTTGAACCAGGACCTTCTACCCCAGAGGCAGGATCACTGCCACTGCACCATAAGACCGTTGCAAGTAGCAATGCATACGGCATTTAACACGCACATTCAAATTAAGATTGGGTAATTGAGTGCTCATAAAGAATGAAACCCCAAGCTACTGCACAGATGATTTGGTTTCAACAGGGCAGTATTAGAGAAGGTATAATTGACACTTGTATAGAACTCTGATAGGAAAAGGAAATGGACAATCAATGACAACGTCTCCATTTGTTCATTATTAAATGGCTTTTGCTGGAAACAGAATGTGCCAATGTATGAGTTCAGACTTGACCAAAATATGGTTGGCAGTCAAACAGCTGCCAATTCTTTCAGTCCAAGGTCAAAATTTGCATTCAAATTTTATTCTTTCATGGGATGTGGACATCACAGACAAGACCAGCATTTGCTTCCCACCCCTAATTGCCCTTGAACTGAGTGCCTTGCTGGGCCATTTTAGAGTTAACTATGTTGGTGTGGGTCTGGAGACACATCATGGCCAGACAAGTATGGTTGGTAGACTTGCTTCCCCAGAGGACATAAGTAAGGTAGATGGGTTTTTTATGACAATCAAGGATATATTTGTGGTCACCTACATTGAAACTTGCTTTATATTTGAGTTCCCAGCTGCCATGGTAGGATTTAAACTCATTTTCCCAAAATATTTGCCTGAACCTTGAATGGCTAGTCTAAAACATTCACACTGTGCCATCATCTCTCCATATGTTAGTGAGGGCAAAATAATCAGACAGCGATTTAGGGAGAGATTTCATGTGCCATCAACCAAGGAACCATCTCACATCATGAATCAGATTTTCTATTTGCATGATTTTGTAAACAGATGATGACAATTCTGTCGTTCAAGGTTTCTTTCCATTTGTTTCAGGAATTGGAAAATTCAGGGCATCAGGGTTTTAATCTCTTTCTTCTTCAAGTGTCTATTTTTTCGAATCAAAATCATAATCTTTCACTTTGCCAAAGTGCTAATTTCAATGGGACAAAATGGCTAAGCAGGCCAGGGGCCTAACGATGCTCATCAACGGTCAGGAGTTTCATCATATCCCCCACCCCACCACTCCACATGGACACTGAGGTACCTTAGGCTACAGCTGACTGTGAACCTCGGGAAAATATTATACAACAGGAACATGTGCAAAACTGGAAACACTGGGTAACAAGGGGCAAATTTTCTGCTGGTTGGAGTCATACCTGGCACATAGGAAGATGGTCATGGTTGTTGGAGGTCCACCATCTCAGCTCCAGGACATCTCTGCAGGAGTCCTTCAGGGCTGTGTCCAAGACCCAACCATCTTTACCAACTTCATCAACAACCTGCCCTCCATCGTAAGGTCAGAAGTGGGGATATTCACCGATGATTGCAGAATGTTCAGCACCATTTGTGACTGTTCAGATACTGCAACAGTCCATGTTCAAAGGCAACAAGATCAACATCAGGCTTGGTTTGACAAGTTGAAAGTAACATTTGTGCCACACAAATTCCAGGCAACAACCATCTCCAATAATGGAGAATCTAACCACCGCCCCTTGACATTCAATGATGTTACCATCACTGTATCCTCAACTATCAACAATATTGGAGGTAATATCAACCAGAAACTCGACTGGATTGCCAGATAAGCACAATGGCTACAAGAGCAGGTCAGAGGCTTGGAATACTCTGGCAAGTAACTCACCTCCTGACTGCCCAAAGCTTGTCCATTATCGAAAAAGCACGAGTCAGGAATGTGGTGGAATACTGCCCACTTGCCTAGAAGGGTGCAGCTCCAACAACACTCAAGTAGCATGACACCATCCACGATAAAGCAGCCCGCTTGCTTGGCATCACATCCACAAGCATCAACTCCCTCCACCACTGATGCTCAGTGGCAGCAGTATGCACTATATACAAGATGTTCTGCAGAAATTAACCAAAGCTCCTTAGACAGCACCTTCCAAACACATGACCACTTCCATCTAGAAGGATAAGGGCAGATACGTGGGAACTCTGCAAGTTCCCCTATAAACCACTCACTATCCTGACTTAGAAATATATTGTCGAACCTTCACTGCCGTTGACTTAAAATCCTGGAATTGCCTCCCTCAGGGCTACCACAGCATGTAGACTGAAGGGGTTCAAGAAGACAGCTCATCACCATTTTCTCAAGGACAACTAGAGATGGGTAATAGATGCTAACCAGCCAGCGAGCCCACGTCCCACAAGCAAATTTTTAAAAAGGTGACACTGGGGCTTCAGCCTTTGAATGTGAAAGGCGTGCAGCCCCTTCACTGAGTGGCTCAAAGAAATTATTCAGAATAACATAAACACTTGGGATTTTCTAACAGCAATCACCTAATTTTTACTTCCCGCTTTCTCCAGGCCACAATGAGCTATTCATTATTCAAATATCTATGGTTTGACTATAACATGAATCTTTAATCAATGCCTCTCCCAGTTCAAGAGGAGAGAATGTGAGTGAGCTTTTTGCAAGAAAGGTGTCACATGGACTGAAGAAGTACAAATCACTAATCCATTAGCAGAGCCATGTGCCACTTACAACGCATAATTGATCCAAATTTATGTTAGAGAGCACTGTAATTTTTATTTTCAACTTGACAAGTACAGCACTGTAAATCTGGGGCAGCTGTGTTCTTTGACAATCACCTTCGGGATAATTGAGAAAACTTCCAATTTCACGATGGTCAACTGTAACATTTCCATCTCTCCTTCTCTCCCTTTTACAAGATTGTCATAGGTTTCTGTCAATTACATATATTTTCACAAGACGTGCACACACATCATATTGTGTCTGTAACAAAGATGTGTATTCTGATTTTTTTGTAGTGTGCATGTTCCCAACACATAAAATAGTGCAGAAACATTAAAAGTGGTAATCATGAGCCATTTGCACATTTATATAATGACCTACTTGATCCATCCCCCAGCATTTGTAATAGTGAGTAGGAGTAAATAGTCAATCATCACGAATACAAAATACAACAAAAAGCCACAGCATGTTACATAATGCATTAGACTGCAACACGGTCAAGTGACCATGGACCCAAAATTGGATATTCTAAATTAACACACAGCTAAGTCTTTGCTTTTTCTAGAGAAATTGGACCTGGCAGAAAATTGGCAAAACTAAATTAAACAGCAGCCGTCTCAGAATCCTTTCAGTTTGGAAGCAGACCATTCAGCCCATTGAGTCCACCAAAGATGATCCACCCAGACCTACTCCCTATCCTATCCCTGTAACCCTGCACTTCCCACGACTAATACACCTAGCCTGCACATCCGTGGACACTATGGGCAATTTAGCACAGCCAGTCTACCTAACCTGCATATCTTTGGACTGTCCAAGGAAACCAGAGCATCTGGAGGAAACCCACGCAGATGCAGAGAAGGTGCAAACTCTACACAGACAGTTGCCCAAGGCTAGAATCAAACCCAGGTCCCTGGTGTTGTGAGGCAGCAGCCTTACAGTGGAAAACAAGACCAAAGCTGTTACAAACGTTCAAGGGGAACCAACTGCAATCAACCCAGGAGTTGTGTATTAAGGATATCAAACAGACTTTCTTCCACCTTGACTTCCAGCCAATGCCTGAAAAAGTGGTCTTTACACCTCCCCGGCATGGCCACAGTGAAGAGTGTTGGCGCATTCCCATTGGATGATTTGAAATCTACTCATGACCCCATTGGCCAACGGCCACAGAACAATCAGGAAGGTCCAGGGCAAGGGACCTACAATGGCATTGCAGGTCAACCCACAACAGGTGGACTGCAGCGGTTTAAGAAGGCAGCTCACCATCGCCTTCTCAAGGGCAAATAGGGAAAGGCAATAAATGCTGGCCAGCTAGTGATGTCCACATCCCACAAATGAATAAATAAAATAAAAAGGGGGGATAGAAACACACACTTGGAAGCCACCCCCTCAGCAAAGACTCACAGGGAAGACTTGCAGCAAGGGTCACAGCAGAACACCACACCTCTCCACCTCGAGACTCAGCTTTGTGGAGAAAGCTAGCCCTACATCAGAGAGAAGGAGATTCCAACAGCCCAGAACAAACACATGGATCATTGTGGGTAATATCCTTTCTCAGATGGATAAGACCTAGATAGAAAGTAAATTGCAGGAATTTGGGAAAAGCTCACATTGTGCTAGTAGGGAATATTTTGTTAATAAATTCAAGTTCAGCTGCAAACTGTATTCTATATCCCTTTGACTGCCTACTGACAAGAGTCCTTAACTAACGTGTTTCTAATACATAAACTGGTCAAAGCACCCAACGCACAGACAACAGTGAGAATTTGGATTTGAAAATATTAAGATTTTGCAGTGTGCTGGGTGCTCAGGAATGACTAGTAGATTTAGCACTTTGCTGATGGATGTGAGTTTAGAAGCATCATTTCAATATTACACAATGCGAGTGCAGTTTTTCACCTAGCAGTGGTGTTGGTCACAAATGCAGGATTATTTTTTGTTAACTCTTGGATGCTGGCATCACTGGCAATGCCAACATTTCTGGCCCTTCCCTAATTTTCCTGAAATGTTGGTGTTCTATGTGGGTCTGAAAGGGTTAATACTGAGGAATGCATAAGCACTGCCCACTTCGATGATGTCTACTTGACTTCTGGACAGAACAGCTTAGGATCTCAAATGATTGAGAGCTAACAGCTGGTCTTCCTCAAACTCTCTACAACAATGTCTATCATACCAACGTAATCCGAAAGTAGTTGCTGACATTGCAACTAGTGAAGTCATGTGTATTTCTGAAAAAAGACAGTTTGTCTAATCTTTATGTCTTTCACTTATCAAGTTATTCACAAGAATACCAAATTAACAAAGAACATTTAACGAAGTAAGAGAAGTTAGTACTTGCAAGTTGGCAAGTAGACTCAGTGATAAATTCATTGCTAATGGAGACTCCACCAGTAGGATGATGACTGACAGTTAACTGCCAAAGTTTACTTAAACTTAAAACAGGCAGACTGACACTGATTGATCAAGCAATTGCCCTGAGAAATGAGCCAGAAAATACTGTGGACGTTTTTTTGTTAAATTAACACAAGTGCGATGTGTATTCATGTTCTTTCTGTCTGCAAAGAACAAGGCCCTGCCAATTAATATATGTAGCTTCCTGTATGTACAAGTATTCACACTCTGAGCCCGACTGACAATCTTAAATTAGTTGACAGGCAGCATAATCTTCAATACTATCATCATTATTTTCCAAATCTTGTCCAATCACAGATCACATATAATGTTAGACAGTGTATTTTGGGTTTTGTAAGCATGGTGTGCTTGGTACATGTTGGTAACTTGCATGTTACAAACAGTTGAAGGGACATGTTATATATAATTCAGCAGTCTTTGGAACATATGGCCTACATTCCTAGCTTCAGCCTGCCACTGGAAGTCATAAACCACATTAATCTTTTCTTTGAAAGGCAGAATGTCTTTTCGGCCTGGTAGTGGTGAACACCGTTTGTGTTGCAACTATATAGTAGCAGCATAAAACAGCTCGCTTCATTAAGTTGTTCACTTTTTTTAAAAGACTTCTTACCCTTAATCTGAGGAAGACTGAGCACTTTTCAGGACAAAAAAGTGGCAGTCTTTGCGCTCATGCCCTGTCATTGTTAACCAAACAGAACCTTAGACTTAGTATAGAGAGGAAGATTCCAACTGTCTGCCTTTCTTTTGTGCTTACATCCCCATTCAGCTGCTCATGTAAAGGGATCATGTGGAGTCCACTGACACAGTACAAACCTTTCGTGATTATTGGGCACAAGAGGGGCTGTGGTACATTATCACCCTCGGAAATGGTGTCTACTTTAAGTCTGATATGTTTCTGCTGTTGTTTTCTAAGTTTCCATTCGTGTTTTGATCTTCTGTTCCAGGGCCTCACTCAGGGCTATTTCAATCACTTCTTGGTTTATTTTGGAACAGTAGAAAAGAAGATGGGTGGCAGCACCCTATGCCATCCATTAGTTGGGGGTAATTTGTTCCATAATACCCACATCAAGATTAGAGCCGATCATTTTATAGCCCACCAAATAGTAAAAGAAACATAGACATGAAAATATAAAAAATAGGAGCAGGAGCAGGCTTTTTGGTCCTGCAAGCTTGCTCTGCCATTCAATATGATCATAGCTGATCATAAGTCAGTACCCTGTTTCTGCTTTCTCCACATCCCCTCTTATCTCTTTAGGTCTAAGAAAGAAGTGACTATTTTATGTCAAATCAATACAAAAGACATTATTATAGATACGTTGAGGAGCACTAGATACAGTCTCACTCCTTTGACATCCAAAGCTGTTCTTCCACTGAGTCCATTTGGCAGAATCATAGTAAGTTCTGTGAAGGTATTCCTCTGTACGAACACACCCTCTTTCAGATCCATATAGCACTTGATAGTGGTATTCTTCTTGAGTTGTTGTTGGTTATCTGTTACAACTGATTGGTTTGCTTGATGTTCAGAGGGAAATTAAGGGTCAACCATATTGATAGAAGACTTAAGTCACAAATAAACCGCACTGGGGAAGGACAGCATGTGTCCTTCCTGAAAAAGCATTTATGAAATAGTTTGGATTTTATGACGATCAGGCAGCTTTATGAGCGTTTTTACTGATATCAGATGTTTCCAATTAAAAAAAAATAAAACTTTCAAGTGATTGTAAGATTTGAAACCTCCCTTGTGTTCACTGGCTCCTCATCAATTCTTCACTCATCCCCATCTTTATCCTTCTACACATATTAGGTTAAAAGCTCATTTTCTTGACCATCAATTTTCAGCTTTTGTTACTCAACTTCTGGAGCGTGCACATTTGGTATTGAAATGAACTTTACTATTAGAGATCGCTAATCAACAATGAGAGGTCAGAGGGAAATTTTTGACAGAGAAATCTTGAATTCATTACAAACTTCTGCCTCTGAGAGAAACGGATGGCTGCCGGGAAAAACACTGCTCAACAATGTGGACAGGAATGTAAAGCCTGATTATCTTTTCTTGGATACATTAAAAAATTACTTATTACAATATTTGAGAAACAGTAGTGTTGGGTTTCACATGAGCTGCAATGACGTTTTCCATTTCCTTTTGCAACACTTTTTTTAAAGAAAAGCTTACAGCTTGACACACACTATCCAATCGTCATTCTTTTCCTTAAAGCCTTAGCAATTTGTTTTCTCCCTCAACTAACCTTATTGCGAGAGATTGAGATCAGGTACAGTGAATTTTATAACTGAATGCTGTACACTGTGACTACAGTGATCCCTATGGCCGATCACAGCTCGAAATCTCAGCTATTTCATCTGCCTATGGTGAGGCTGACAACATTTGAAAAGCCATCTTGTAAAACATTGGAGCATGCTGAGACAATATATTTCAGGTTCAGTCCAGTCCTTTCATCTAAAGAGTGTCAATTTCCCTCATGATTTAGTGGATGAACCGTGAAATTTCCTGGAGACCTTGCACAGATCTAATTTTGGCTTCCCCTTAACCTCTTGTAATGGTTTATAGTTGTCATTCTTAAGGAGGTAGTGCTGCTCTCTAGTGGAAACTTTGTCTGAATGCAGCTTCCTGAGCATTTTTGCAGACTTAGAGATTCACATATGAAAGATTTAATTGCGTGTATCATAAAATGCATTCAGATGGATTCAGTTTTGACTGATTTTTATTTCTCATTTCTATTAAAATAGGTCACTGATCAGTTCTAATTATTCAGTACAGTTATGATTCTTTTATGGCAACCACATTTTGGAGAAAGATTAATGTATATCAGAATCTCTTCACACACATTGAAAGTCCTTCTAATATTTGCTACTGAAGTAACTCCACAGAGGCAGGTAGCCCATCACTAAGTCACCCTTTATTTACGTGTGAATAGTCCTTGACTTTAGTTCTGTGGCTTTAGAGTCAGCAATCAGAGTGGCAGTATCTCTGACACTCTGTTTTTATCTCTCAGCCAGGGCTTCCTGATTGGACCAGAATAACAGCCCCAGTCAGGGAACTCATATTCTATGAGGTCCATCTGGCTGACCTCATTACAATCACTACAGTCATGTTTTCGCAAAAAACACAATTTCATTCAGTTATGACACTAAAATAGGTGGTAAAGTAAGATGCAGTGAAGAAAGAGGAAATTTACAAATGGATATGGTCAGGTGAGATCAATGGGCCAACATTTAACAGATGAAGTTAATGTGAATAAGTGTGAGGTTATCCTTTTTGGTCAGAAGAACAGATAGGCAACTTATTACTTAAATGGAGAGAAACTTCAGAGTGCTTCAGTGCAGAGGGACCTGGGTGCCCTTGTGCATGAATTGCAGAAAACTAGTATGCAGGTACAGCAGGTAATAAATAAAGCAATATAATTTTGGCACTTATTGCTGGAGGAATGGAGTACAAAAGTAAGGAAGTGTTGCTGCAATTGTATAAGACATTAGTGAGACTGCAACTGGAGCATTGCGTACACGTTTTCTCCCCTTACTTGAGGAGGGCTGTAGTTGTATCGGAGGCAGTTCAAGAGGTTCATTAGATTGATTCCAGAGATGAGTGATTTGTCTTATGAAGAGAGTTTGAGCACTGGAGGAGGTCATGCAAGTGGAGGTTGACAAAGCTGACATTGAAAGGTTGTTTCCGATGTGTGACAATCAAGAAGAGGTCATCGTTTTATGATAAGGGGTAGCAGGTTTAAAACAGAGATGAAGAGAAACTACTTCTCTCAGATGGTCATGAATCTGTGGATTCACTGCACCAGATTGCGGTGGATGCTGGGACATTGAGCAAATTTGCGGAGGAGATAGACAATTTTTTAATTAGTAACATGTTGAAGGGTTACAGGGAGTGGGCAGGAAAATAGAGTTGAGGCCAAGATGAGATCAGCAAAGATCGTATTAAATGGTGGAGCAGCTGAATTGCATAGTCTTGCTCCCAATTCTTGTGTTGCTGTTCAAAAAGAATAACCAATGGAAAATACCCTCTATTTACCTTTCTATTCAACTATAGGACCGTAAGATATGAACAGAATTAGGCCATTCAGCCCATCGAGTCTGGTCACCATTCAATCAAGGCTGATATGTTTCTCAACCCATTCTCTTGCCTTCTCCCTATTTTTTGATTCCCTTACTAATCAAGAAACTATCTATACCTATCTTCAATCCACTCAATGCCTTGACCTCCACAGCTTTCTGTGGCCTTCTGTTCCAAAGATTAATCACCCTCTGGCTGAAGAAACTCCTCCTCATTTCCATTACATTGGGTCGTCCCTTCACTCTGAGGCTGTGCCTTCAGTTCCTAGCCTCTCCTACTGGTTGAAACATCTTCTCCACATCGATTCTATCCATGCCTCTCAGCATTCTGTAAGCTTCAATCAGACCCCCTTCATCATTTCAAACTCCATCAAATACAGACCCAGAGTCCTCAACTGCTATGCATGTGACAAGCTCTTCATCCTTGGGATCATTCTTGTAAACACCCTCTGGACCCCCTCCAGTGCATTCTTCCTTAGATACAAGGCCCAAAACTGCTCACAATATTCCAAATACAGTCTGACCGGACCCTTATACATCCACTGCAGTACATCATTGCTCTTCTATTTTAGCCCTCTCAAAATGAACGTTAACATTGCATTTGCCTTCTGAACTGCTGACTGACTCTGCATGTTAATCTTAAGAGAATCGTGAACAAGGACTCTTAAGCCCTTTTGTGATTCAGATAGCCTAAGCCTTTCCCAATTAGAAAATAATCTGTCTGTATTCTTCCAACCAAAGTGAAAAACCTCACACATTCCAAGATTGTATTCCATCTGTTATTTCATTGCCCACTCTTAGCCTGTTCAAGTTGTTAACACTATCTGTCCCTCCACTTATCTTTGCATTATCTGCAAACTTAGCGACAATGCTGTCAGTTCCTTTGTCCAGATTGTTAATGTGAATAGTTGTGATCACAACAGTGACCCCTGCAGAACTGCTCTAGTCACTGGCTGTCATCCTAAAAAAGACCGTTTTATCCTTATTCTCTGCTTTTTGCCAGTCAGCCAATCCTCTATCCATGTCAGTACCTTGCCCCTGACACCATCTTATCTTATTTCTCGGCCTCCTGTGCAGCACCTTATCAAAGACCTGCTGGAAATCCAAATTGATCATGTCCATTGACACTGGTCATGTCCCTTGTGTAATTTTCTTGTTACATGTTCAAAGAATTCTAACAGATTTATCTGGCATGGCCTCTCCTTGATGAAGCTGTGCTGACTCAGCCCTATTTACTATGCACTTCTAAGTACTCTAAAATTTTACCATGGCTTCATACTGCTGATTTGTGTTTTGCTGATGGTGGACAGGCTTTGGAAATTCAGGAGGTGAGTGACTTGCTGCAGAAAACCTTAGCCTCTGACCTACAGTTGTAGTCACAGTATTTGTGTGGCCAGTCCAGTTCAGTTTCTGGTCAAGGGTAACCCGAGGATGCTCATGTTCCTATTACTGCTGTTAGACAGTATGCACTAAAATCCTCTCATGGTTAAACTTTGTTTTCTTTCCTGTTCCTTTTCATCAAACATAGCACTTAGCATTCATAGTCAAAGCAGAACATAATTCAGGTGCAGAGTTAAGCTCTATCTAATCCATATGCTTATATTTATGAGTGCAACATGTCAACCAAAACATAAAATATTCTTACAAAAGCTAAATAATGGGAATGTGTGCTCATTCCTTTTGGTACATTTCCATTTGATGGATGCACAGAATTCTCCGGTGACCCTGAAAAAGGATTGACATTTTTCTCCATAGTACATGTCAATAACACCTTTATATTCTTGGGAATCACATTTTTCAGAGTTGTACTCTCACAATTTAATTTATAACCCTGAGGGAGTCAATATAAGTCCATAAGATGTAGTAGCAGAAATATGCCAATCAGTCCTTTGAATCTGACTGCCTTTCAATGAGATCATAGCTGCTCTGACAATCCTCAACTTCAACACTCGATTCCTTTACTGATTAAAAACCTATCGCAGCCTTCGCTGTACTAAACAATCCAACCTCTTCAGCCCTCTGTGGTAAAGAATTCCATACACTCTCTCTCTTTTGGAAGAAGGAATTCCTCCTCATCTCTGTCTTCAATGGGCATTTTCTTACTCTAAGATTAAACCTTTGATTTTAGACTCTTCCTCAAGGGGAAAAAGCCTCTCAGTATTCACCATTAAGCCCCCTAAGAATCTTCTATGTTTCAATGAAGTTGCTTCCCACTCTTCCAAACTTCTATCAGTTCAGGCCCTATTTACTCAACGTCTCATAAGAAAATCCCTCTATACCCAGGATGAACCTAGTGAACATTCGCTCCCATGCAGTATACCTCCCCTTAGGGAAAGGGGACCAAAACTGTTCTCAGTATTCCAGCTCAGTTCTGACTAATGCCTTGTATAGGTTTAGTAGGACCTTCATGCTCCATTTCCTTTGAAAAAAGCCAACATTCCATTTGAGGTAAGAGGGCAAATCCATGGCTTACAAAGGAAACTGGAGGTAGTATCTGATCGAAGGAAGAAGCATATAGATTGGCCAAGAAAAATAACATGTCTGAGGATTGGGAGCAGTTTAGAATTCAGCAAAGAAGGACCAACGGATTGATTAAGAAGAGGAAAATACAGTACGAAAGTAAGCTTGCAGGGAACATAAAGACTGACACTAAAAGTTTCAATAGGTATGTGAAGAGAAGGAGATTCATGAAGAAAAATGTAGGTCCCCTACAGACAGAAATGGGGGAATCTACAATAGGGGACAAAGAAATGGCTGAGCAACTTAATGCATACTTAGGTTTTGTCGTCACAAGAGAGAAAACAAATCAGATACTAGAAATGTTGGAGAATGCAAGATTTGATGAGAGGGAAGAGTTGAGGGAGATCAATATTAATAGAGAAATAGTGCTGGGAAAATTGATGGGATTGAAGGCAGATAAATCCCCAGGGCCTGATAATCTACATCCCAGAGTACTTAAGGAAGTGGCTCTAGAAATAGTGGATGCATTAGCAGTCATCTTCCAGGATTCTGAAACAGACCCTGCAGATTGGACGGTGGCTAATGTCATTCCAGTATTCAAAAAGGGAGGTAGAGGGAAAACAGGGAATTCTCGACCAGTAAGCCTAACATCGGTAGTGGATAAAAATCTCAAATCCATTATTAAGAACTTTATAGCGGAGCATTTAGAAAGCAGTGCCAGGATCAGACTGAGTCAGCATGGATTTATGAAGGGGAAGTCATGTTTGACAAATATATTGGAATTCTATCAAGATGTAACTAATAGAGTTGACAAGGGAGAGCCAGTCGATGTGGTATATTTAGACTTTCAGAAAGCATTTGAAGGTCGAATTTGAATGCATAACACAGGGTTAATGGGAGGATTCTTGGCAGTGTGGAGGAAGAGAGGGATCTTGGGGTCCACGTCCTTAGATTCCTCAAAGTTGCCACTAAGTTGATAGGGTTGTTAAGAAGGCGTACAGTGTGTTGGTTTTCATTGGCAGGGGAATAAATAAACCACTGCTTTGCCTTGAAGGTGTATTTGGGGCATTGGACAGTATGGAGGGAAGAATTAAAAGAGCAAGCTTTATAACTTATGAGATTGCATGGGAAGATGCAATGGTGAAGTAGGTGTGGTAATGTTAGATGTGATGAAGGAGTGGACCTGAGTTTCATGGAGGCAACCATCCCTGTGGAATGCTCACAAGGGAGGGGAGGGGAGGGGAGGGGAGGGGAAATATGCTTGGTGGTGACTTTCTGTTGGAATGGGTGGACCCTTTAAGTCTGCTCGCATGGTACCTCTAAGATCTTCTGTTTCTTTTTCTGCCAAACAGTACACTTAACCTCTTCAATACAACAAAATATTTCATCTCTTCACAAAAATTATCTGCTTACTTCTCTCTATCATTTCTGCTTTCTATTTCTGTATACATCTGTGAGCCCTATCACCTTCACACATCAGCTCCTCGGTCTGCAGCTCTCCATTATGCCAGGCAATCTTCTTTATGAATTTCTTTCCTGTTTAAGAAAACTGTAATTTCTTCTCAATGTATTTCTTCCAACACTAACATCAACAGAAGCAGGAAAGAAGGAGAGGAGAGAATGAATGAAAGAGAAACGAAAGGAGGAGAGAGGAAAAGTGGGACAAGAGGTATGTAGAAGGCAAATTTGAATGCATAACACAAATAAAATTTGACCACTCTCAGTGCCACATAATTTTCTAAGTTGATTTTTAAAAAATGAAAATATGGGAAAATTGACTTAAGTTTTTAAAATGTTAAAATATGGTAAACAGGAGCTACAGAAGTCAACCAATTAAATCCTTCAAAAGAAAATTATATTTCCATCCTATAATAAAATAACAATTATGTATTTTAATTTTGGTCAAGTTTCATTGACATAAATTGATAAATTACTGGTCAGTGATGTGAGTTTACCTATTGCAGGATTGTCTTTTTTAAACTTGTTATTGTTCATTCATAGATGTGGGTGAAAGTGGCTGTGCCAGCATTTATGGTCCATTCCTAATTGCCCAGAGGCAGTAAAGAGTAAATCATATTTCTGAGAGTCTGGAGTCACACGTAGACAAGACCAGGTAAGCACTGCAGTGCCCTTCCCTAAAGGGTATGAATGAACCAAGGCTTTAGCAAAAGTAAGCAATTCTCTGTTTCTGTGATCATGCAAAATTTCAGTATGCACTTCTTAATTGTTAATGTTTTAATGTTCCTTCCCCAAAAGGGCTAGTGAACTGAATGGGTTTTTACACCAATTGACAATGGTTCCATAGTCATCATTAGACTCTTAATCCCAGAGTCGCAAACACACGAACACACAAATTGTCGAACCTAGGAACATGCTGTAAATTCACTAATTATGCAGAAAGGCAAAAAAAGAGGTTTACAAGATTAATATCTCTAAGTTTAATGTATCACTTTGGAATTTTGACAACTCATCTTAATCTGGTCATTACATACTCACCTGGAGAGGTATGTGTTGTTCTCCATTGCAGTCGTTTGACAACTTGTTGCCATGCAGCAGGCTCCCTGTCATTCAATGGCACTACACAATCACCATCGTTTGATGTTCTCCCGGGCTCTCCTCATGTGTGCTTCATATATTGGACAGAGCTGACATTTCTTTGCAACGTAGCACCATGCTCAGTAATGATTTTGTATGATTTGGTATGGTTAAATATTGTAGAAAACATTACCAATATCCATATATTTATGTCTGCATTTCTCATTTGCATTCTCTACCCGGTGCACAATTTTAGTCATTCTCCACCTTCTCGCTTATTGCATATCTCTTTTATTCTCTGCTGCTTTTGAAGTCCAAAGTCCTGTTTCTGAGAATGGTGATACAATTAGTTGCTGGGTAAGGCGATTCACATTTGGCTTCCAGGAATATGTTATGCTGGAATAGTTATCCATTGTATGATTGTTTTTTACAAATGTGAAAATCTTGTCTTGTTGATGAACATTTACTCATCATTGATGCGATTTCATTCTGTAAACATTCTGCAAGACTGTTTGGCATGGACAGTGGGATGATGATGCAATATGTGCCACTCCCCATTTAGTACTCATGCCTTTAAATGGTTTTTCAATGTATTGTAGTCTGTTATCAAATACTATCAGATCAGAGAAACCAATCAGAATAAAACTAGTACTCATCGTGTCAACGATAGTTGCACATGTTGTACTGTTAAGTCATCAAAAAATGAAAAATTTGGACAAGTCATCCATGAAAAGGATGTAATTTTCCCCATGCACTGTGAATAGTGTAGATCAAAGGAATATTTTGGAGGTTTCGTTGGGTCAGTAATCTTCATGTAGTAGATATAAACATTCTTCCACCTGCCTTACTGTTTATGACAGATCATTTCAAATGTTTTATGATCCGTGAATTACTTTCCAAATAACTATGTGTGAAGCTGAATGATGTCAAACACCAGAGCTAATGTTTCGCACTCTATATGGAATTGTTGGCTTGCACAGGTGACAGTGCTTTAAAAATCAAAAACTATGGGTTTTTCATCTTGGAAAGGACGCACACCTAGGCTTTTTTGTGATGCATCATCTTCAGGGATCAAGACTTTCCTAGGATTGACATTAGGCAAGACATTGCTGACTGAACCTGCTTGAGAGAATCAAAGTCATCTTCATGGCCTTTTTGTCAGACCTAAGAGCACTCTTCTTAAGAAAATCTGCCAGCCGAGATACTTTGTCCATGAGGTTAGGAATAAATGATGAAAGTTCAAGGTAACTTCACAGATTCCTTCTATCTTGCAGGAACAGTTTTTGTTTTCATTCTCAATGCCCCCTGGATCGAGATGGATCCAATATAAAATGGACCCAAAAGCATTTATCTTGCTGATGTTAACTTGGCACATCATTATGTTAAACTTTATTCATGGTCATTGCACTATCTGGATAGGTATATGAATAGGAAGGATTTAGAGAGATATGGGTCAAATGCTGGCAAATGGGATTAGATTAATTTAGAATAAATGGTTGGCATGGATGAGTTGGACCAAAGGATCTGTTTCCGTGTTGTACATCTCTATAACTCTACGATCATCAGTAGTGCAGGTTGTAACATGCTCTACCTTTGTTTTACTTATGACTGCAGTATCATAAGCTGCACAAATACGATCAGGTACATTTTCAATAGTCCAATTGATGTGCTACTAGACTATGACTGGGCCTGATAACCCAGATGGTAACCTTCAAAAACAATACTATCAAAATGATGTTCTGTCACAAGCCCTGAGGATTTTTTTTTGCAAAATGGACAGACTTTATAGGGTGACGATAGGATGAATTTTGTCCTTTTTTATTCTAAAGCAAGGTTCAGACAGAGGCGAAAAACAGCCTGATCAAAGGCAATAAAGTAAACAGCTTGTGAGACCATTTTTTTAAAATTTTGAAATAATAGAAGCACCACGAATAGGTGAGATCAAGCTCACACTGAATCAAGATTTTAGTTTTAGATTTCAGTAGCAGTTGCTGGGATCTTGAAGCTGGATGTGAAAGCTGCTACATTTCTCGCTCTCTCCTTTCTACAGCTAAAAGCTTGGCTTCTCTTCCTGCTGCTAGACTTGCATGTGAGACAATCTATTTTACTGAATTTGCCTTTGTCAAGGGTGTGTTTATGGGACATTACTATATTAGAACAGTTGCTGTTAATTCATTAAATAATCTATCTTTCTGTTAAGTTTTCCAATAGACTTACAGTTAAGCCAATTCTTTTCTTTTATTTTTTTCTGTGTTTTAACTATACAGGTAGTTGTCCTAAACACAATAGTTGCGTTCTTGCATAATCTCACATTATAGAAAATTATGCTATAGTAAATCGCTGTAGAAAACCACATTATAGGGAAATTGCTATACCTGTACAGCAGAAAGCTTGTGGTATCCAAACAGCATCCATTATTTATCAATCACATTACTGCCAATTCACGTTCATGAAATGCACGTTATATCAGAACTACCTGCAGTGTATGAATAAAGTTGTTTTGCTTCTAGCCTGGTAGTTTGACCAAATGAATTGCATTTGGAACAAACTCTGTACACTTGCCTTTAAAATAAGAAAAATGTTAGGGCCTAGACTATCTCCTTGACATGTTTTGAGGGGGATTGGGTCTGGTCCATAACAATAGGCAGTCTGGAAATAAATCTTGCTCCAGAAAGTTTTGGATTTCATTCATCCAGTGTTAGTATTTTGTGTGGATATTTTTAAGAGAAAGGTTGAGTCACATTGGATCTCAGCATACTGTAGGGTGACATATCGCTTTGAAGCACATATGATGGGGCTACAACAATCTGTGTGGTAGTCAGCCTTCTAAATTGTGTCATTTAGCTCCATGTCATTCAGTTCCACTTGAAGCTTCTCCTGAATGTGCACATGGCATTCCTAAGAGCGATATGATCCTTAAAATTTGTAATTATCTCACATCTACCTGGGTGCATCATACATGATCACAACAGTGTAGTTTGAGCCTGATGTACAGTGTCAACCAGTAATCCTGCCTTTGCTGGACCACTGCGGGGTATCTACCAAGTAGAAGATTTCAGAAGACCAAGATAAACTTGCGCAGTCCATAATTCTGTCAATGATACTTGGTGTTCTGTTACATGCTATGAGATGGTCTTTCACACAGCACCACTTACTGAAGTAGATACCTTTCAGGATACTGAGCAGCAATATGTTGGCACGAGGTCCTATGTGGATGTTAGCCTGAGTAGTCCTCTAAGCTATGCAGCTACACAAAGGTTCTTCCATGATTCCGCACGTTGATCGGAGTAATCGTTGTTCTGACACATTGATTTCTGGTTTTGGAGTTCGCTGCTGGGCACTGACCTTGGAGGTGCAACGTTATATTCTGCAGGTGGCTGTAACACTATAGTCTGCATTCTTTTGTATTACCATCATATACTTCTGTAAGGCATGATTTGTCTGGTTAGCACACAATACTTTTCACTGTAACTCAGTACATGTGACAATAATAAGTCAAATCAAATCAAAGGGTCTGCATATCAAAGAAAAATGAGGGGGCGCATTGGTCATCCTACCTTTTCAAGACATCGAATATTAATTGTTATGAAAGTTTCTAAACATCTTAGACTATTGACATGGTGCATGAGGTTAAAATATAGAAATTTCATCTTCTGAAATTTTTGTCTGGCCTGGTTGACTCCAAACCTCATTGACGTGCTTGTGTTCGTACACGGTCTTACCACTTTCCTTGTTGCCAGTGTTGTGGGTTGTACAGTCTTGTTGATCCTTTGTGTTTTGCTTTGGGGTCTGTCATTACCTTTGGAACCAGATTTCCTGCACAACATATCTGTACTGGTCAACTTTTACATCAATGAAACAAGCCACATCTGTACAGATTATGATGGCTTGGATAATCTCTTAGGGGAGGTGATGGCCTAGTGGTATTATCGCTAGACTATTAATCCAGAGACCCACATAACATTCTGGGGACCGGGGTTCGAATCCCACTACGGCAGATGGTGGAATTTGAACTCAATAAATATTGGGATTGAAGAGTCTAATGATGACTGTGAATCCATTGTCGATTATTGGGGAAAAACCCATCTGGCTCACTAATGTCCTTTAGGGAAGGAAACTGCCATTCTTACCTGGTCTGGCCTATATATGACTCCAGACCCACAGCAATGTGGATGGCTCTTAACTGCCCTATGGGCAATAAATGCTGCCTAACCAGCGACACCCTCATCCCGTGAATGAATAAAAAAAATCTCATAGAAAATTACATTCTGTCATATACTTCTGGCCTTAAATTCTGTTTGTTTTAAAAATTTACAATCTTTCTATACTCATAAAGTGGGCAAAACAGATAACATGATCATGTCTCCCGAAGCTTCTGAACCCCCTGCATCTTATAGGGACTACAGCTAAAGTTGACACAAAGGAGATGAGCTATGTGCCTTCAGCCAGTCCTGAAAAATAGAAAAGCATCAAGATCCACTAGCTAAAATGAATGTTCATGATTTTACAGTTACCTCATCATGTTCCAATGGAAATTCTGACAATGGAGAGAAAGCTACACTGTTAGATTACTGACCTTCTAATTAGCCATCCAAGATGACCATCAGCAGCAGAAATGCCAGTCCTTGTCACATGTCTGAAATAGGAGCTGGCTGAGTTGCTTAAACATACAATTCTGTCATTCTAAGCTTGTTTGTGTCTGGCCTCCAGAGGGAGATTGAGTTGACAGCTTGCCTCAGACCCTTTATCTCTGACTCCAAGATGCTGGCTGGAAAAAAGCCGACACTTGGGCTGCAAGAAAGCAGAGTTCATCTCCTCAAGGAGACTATTATTAGATCTCTGGAAAATTGTAACTCTCATGATCTGACTTCTTTACAATTTCTAGATTTGCCAAAGCTCATTATTTATAAGCAATTTCTTCTCCTCTACTGTCTTCCTTGATTTCTTCAGTGTTTATGAATGTGGAAGGAGTAGCAATGTAAATCCTTAAACTTTTGAATTTGTTTTTATTTATTTATAACACCTGTGATTTCATCCTAACAGGACTTTTTTTTTTGCTGTGGGTTTATTTCAAACATTGAAATCTAAAAACCAGGGGATTGCGAATACCCTTCAATTTGCCTCAGTAAGGGACAGGAGTAAACTGGGAAGAGAATGAAACAAACAATATCTGCTGTCTCAGCCTTAATAGGGGGACTGCATTAAGAGGGGGAAAGCAACCATAATTTAAAGGTACCCCCTGTTTCCCCTTTGTCCATGATAGTATTAAGGCAGCAATTCCATTTCAGATACCTTGGATGTTTTTCTTTGTTTTGCATGACTCAAAATAAACTAAAACTCAGTCAGTGGAAGAACAACATTTTAAACAGGAAAATATCTGATGGCAATCCACAAGTTAACAAATCACTATCGCTCTTTCAACTATTATTTCAGCCTTAGGTCACCCCTGTTTAGCCATTTTAAAAAAAACTATAATTAGGCGTTAACCTTGCCTCAGTGGTCAAAATCATGAGATTTGAGAAATTTGGTTTGAGACCAAATATTGAGGCCAGACATAAACTGGAAATCAAAATCTAAGCTGACATTCATTGCAATACTTCAGGACTGACGCTCTATCATGAGTTGCCATCTTCCAGAGGAGTTATTGGTTCGCTGATTTGTATGTGAAAGATCCTATGACACAGATGGAACAAAAGCAGAGGTGCTCTGGTCAACGTCTTTTCTCCACAATCAACATTAACAGAACAACATATTCTGTCATTTATTTGCCTGCCTTTGTGTGATTATGCTGTTTGCAAGTTGGTTGCCAGATTTCCCACCCTAATCACGCAACTGGTTTTCAAAAATATTTCATCTTAGGTTGAGAATGTCCTGAGGTTGTGGAAGGCTTAGTGAAGGTGCACTCCCTTTCGTCTTTGTGAAAAAAAGTCATTAGATAGGAATAGATTATTTATTTTCATAGCTTTTGTCCAAAATCAATGATATCAAACCAACTGCATTCTTTAACTTTCAAACAATTATTTTCAGGGTAGAGGAAATGATGGCAACAAAAAAGTAACAGAATGTTTGAATATTTTAAAAATATGATGCACTATAGTATGTAATAATAAGACACAGTAAATAGCTCTCCTAATCAAGATAATGATCTCTTTCAATATCTCCATTATCTTAGAAAATTAATTGCCCAGACACATTTATTTCTCACACCTAAAATGAAAGCAAATTAATATCCATCCAGAAAATCCATCACAGTAAATGAATGAGATCAAATGGCATTTAATGAAAGAGGTATAAGGGTGCTATTTAAAATGGCTAATGAAAACCGTTAGTTATTGAAACGCAGATGAAGCTGGTGAAGCGAATCAAATGCAATGGCATTAGAAACCAGATCTCGCCAGGGAATGAACTCATTATCTCTGGAGTAAGGATGATACAATGTTATTGTCTTTTAATATTTTTTGTAATTATTTCCATTTTTCCACAGCTATTTAACCACACAAATGGTAATGATAAAGGTAATTTTAAGTAGATGCAAAACATTTGTTGTTTAAGAAATACAGTATTATTTTTCAGCATGAAAGCGTTTCAACAAAAGGCACTAAAACCTCCTTGATTTGTTGGCTTCATTTTCATTGGCTTCCAGTCGCTGTTCTCGTTTCTTATCAGCCATTCTCCAGAATTGGTGTCCAAAAATATTGGGAGAGGGGAGTGTGCAGCTGGACCTGGGTGTCCTTGTGCAAAGATTGAGAAGCAACTTAAAATGAGTTTCAACAAGTGGGCTTGGTGTCACAAAACACAACACACTCTGACAGGCCAGGTGAAGGCTGGTGTGAGCAGCAGAAAATACTGTTTCGGAGCATTTCTGAGATTAAACTTGAGGCAACGGAGTAATTTTGACAAAATATCAATTGAAAAGGGCTCTCGTGGCACAGTGGTAGTATCTGTACTTCTGAGTCAGAAGGCCTGGTTTCAAGTCCTACCTGCTCCAGACATGTGTCTGAAAATGTCTGACCAGGTTGTTAGAATTATCTATTAGTGGAAATGCTTGAGTAGATCTATGAATAATGTGAAATTAACTTATGTGAAGTGTTTTATGAAACTGTTAATAGAGTCATAGAGTTATAGAGATATACAGCACAACAACAGACCCTTCGGCCCGACTCATCCATGCTGAACAGCATCCTATATAAATCTAGTCCCATTTGCCAGCATTTGGTCCGTATCCCTCTAAACCCTTCCTATTCATGAACCCATCCAGATGCCTTTTAAATGTTGTAATCACACCAGCTTCCACCACTTCCTCTGGCAGCTCATTCCATACACGCACCACCCTCTGCGTGAAAATGTTGCCTCATAAGTCCATAACGAGAATTCTGCGTCCCCACAAAAGTTTAGAATGTGTTCACCAGAGGGTGTTTCCATGATTGTTCTTATATTAACAGTTCGTAGATAAAGTAGTAATGTGTACTGAATCTTAAATTAAGTATGATTGTCTCCTATGAAACTACTATGTATCTCAAACGTATTTTAATGAGCTACTAACTATAATGTATTCAAGATGCCAACAGTGCTGAGACTGAAATATATAAGGTGGGGCACAGTGGGAATGAATAATACATTGTCTGACATGGAGTTCTCATTGCTACTGCAGGATAGCTGAAATATGTAGATTTACCATTGCAACAAAAATTAAAAAATCTTCCTGATCCTTTTCAAATTGTATCCTTAAACATAGCAGGAATCTCCAGCTATTATTTAAATCAGTAAATTAAGTGCGAGATCATTTAAGGAACTAAATTTTGAACCATATCTCAATTAGCAACAGCTCAGATCATCCAAGTTGTGTAACCCGATAGTATCCTGGTAATACAAAATTGAAGTGACTTCAGAGGGATATTGGCAAGTTGGTCCAATGGGCAGACGTCTGTCAGATGTTTTTCAATGCAGAGAAATGTGAGGTAATGTATTCTGGCAGAAGAAACATGGAGAGACAATACAGGCTCAATGGTACAACTTTGAAGGAAATACAGGAGCAGACGGAGCTCGGGTTTTAAGTGAATAATTCTCTGAAGGTGGCCAGGCAAGTTGAGACAGTTAAGAAGGCTTATAGGATGTTTGGGTTTATAAATAGTGCCATAGAGTATAAAAGCAAGGACTTGGTGCTACACATTTACAAATCATCAGTCAGACCACATTTGGAGTATTAGGTCAGTTCTGGGCAGCTTATTTAATAAAGGATATTAAAGCCTTGAAGACAGTGCAACGGAGATGTACTAGAATGATACCTGGAATGACAGATTCTAGGTGCAAGGAAAGATTTGAGAAATAGGGCTTATTTTCCTTAGAGCAGAGAAGATTAAGAGGTGACTTTAATGAGGTGTTCAAAATTATTAACAATTTTGATAGGATAAAGAAGGATATTCTGTTTCCCCAAGTTGGTATGTAAGTAACAGGGAGGTTACAATTTCAAGATTACCAGCAAGAGAGCTAGGAGTGAGAGGAGGAGAAACCTCTTTACTCAGAGAGTTGTTTGAATTTGGAATGCCTGGGAAAGTAGTGGAGGCAGATTCCATAAGAGGTTTCAAAAGAGAGCTGGATATATATTTGAAAGTGAAGAATTTAGAGAGTTACGGAGCTAGGGCTGGAGAATAGGACTAGCAGGTAGCTCTTGCAAGAGCCGGTACAGACTCAATGGGTTGAGTCAGTCAGGCCTCCTTCTGTGTTGTGAAATTCTATGATTCTACAAAGGTACATACAAGGTAATAGGAGAGTGAGCAGTGAATAAGCTATTTTTTCCAGCTCATACCCATTATGCCTGACAGATTTTTCCCTCAGTAACGGGTTGAATGTTAAATATTTTATTTAGTAAACTGCATCTTGTGCTTGAAAAATTTCACTGGCCTTTCAGCCCATATGTTATGCTTTTTGAAAAAGGCAATGCATGTTTTGGTTAAAACTTTCCTAAACTCAATAGTTCCTTTCTGTTCTCTTCTTCCTCTTCATAATCAAGGTTACACTCAGTGAGTGACATAAATGAGAGCCAGTGCTCTGGAGTCAGTTACATTTAAGCTAATGCTTTACTTGGGACAACACAGCGTGCAGCCGGAGGAACACAGCAGGCCAGGCAACATCAGAGGAGAAGGAAAGTTGACGTTTCGGATTGGGACCCTTCTTCAGAATTTCTGAATTTCAGATTTCTGTAGAAGGGTCCCGACCTGAAATATCAACTTTCCTGCTACTCCGATGCTGCCTGGCCTACTGTGTTCCTCCAGCTCCATACTGTGTCATCTCTGACTCCAAAATCTGCAGTTCTTGCTATCTCTGGCTTTACTCGGCTGGGCTTTTTGAATTTGGCTTGAGTCACAGCAAGTTCCCTCAGCACGTGAACCCAACGCAAGCTTTTGGGGGAGGGAAGTACTTACATGCAATTGTTTTTAAAAAATTGTACAATAAAATTCATGAACCGTGAATGAAATATTGTAAAAGTAATACTTGTAAATGAAGCAGATTTATCCTGTCAAGAGAATCGAATCACCTATACAACCCTTTACACTGAGTTTAGCATATGCTGTTCAACAGGGAGACCAATGGAGTGTGCAGTAATTATTCAAGCCGCGCACTTGATTAAGTGCTGAACTTTCAGAAATTATTACAATTAAATGCAGAATCCCATAAGACTGTACAGCACAGTAAATCGTTCTACTGGAAAGAATGTGACAACTAGAAGTGATCAAAAACTGGGCTAAAATGCCTGGAAAAAAAGTCATTGGAAACTCAGGCAAAGTTCTTTTATTCAATTATTCAGACTTGAAAAAAAAATAAATCAACACAAATCTTTGAACACTGAATCACAAAGAGAAATATTTGTTTTAATTGTCAACTGAACTGCTCTCTGGTGGCTGCTATGAACATCTGGTGATCATTAATGTTAACTATTTAAAGAGTAAGGGAAAATCTAAGCAGAATAATGAGTCTCTGCCAGTGCAAAAGACTTTCAGATAAACATCTGGACATTGCAGAAAAGGACTCAAGTGAATTGACGGCAGTGCTGTCCTGTATCTCAATAGGGAAGAAAATGAGCTAATAAGCAACTGTAAAGTGGGGAGAATCAGGTGTCATGGAATCTCTGCATTCAGTGATGAAATTCAGAATCCACATTGTGAAAACTCTCAAACAAAAGCTTCCAGCAAATTGTTTCCAATATGTTTCTCTTTTTCTTGAAATCTGTGACAAATCTGTCACACACAAAGTCAGTCAATGTCTACAATTCAAAACATATATGTACTGAAAACACTTAGACAAATCTAAATAGATATCCAATTGCCCAGTTTGGCTTTCGGAATGACTGACCATCTCTGAACAGAGCCGAGCAATGGAAATTCAAATAAATCATTGTTGAATAGAATCATTCCATGCTTGGTCTGAATCCCAATTTGGTGGAACAGAGTATCAAAAATGTCCCTTGAAAGCATCTTCTTTTCATTTTATTTTGCCAACCTTTTGCAATAAAGACTGCACTGAATCGTTAACATGTCATACTTTCCGTAAACTGTTCATAAATACACCATTGAGACCTCTGTTCATTTTCTCCAGGTCTGTTAGAGGAAGATAAGCTAGTCTATTCAGGAATACAATCACTTTACAAACCACACAATCACTCAGTAAGCCCCTCAAGCATGAGTCCTGGTGCATGAGCGCTGAAGGATTTAGATGTTTCAGGTGAAATAGAAGGGGATGTAAAAGGGGTGGGGGTGTTGCATTACTGGTAAAGCAGCATCTCACAGCTGTACAAAGGGAGGATAATTCAGAGGTTTCGTGCAGCGAGGCAATATGGGTAGAACTCAGGAATAGGAAGGGTGAAATCACAATGCTGGGGGTATACTACAGGTCTTGCAACAGCCAGCGGGAGATTGAGGAGAGAATATGTGGGCAGATTTTGGAAAGATGTAAAAGCAGCAGAGTTGTTGTGGTGAGAGATAGTAGGACCTGCAGATG
>NC_063344.1:58696555-58697954 GCF_021869965.1 Rhincodon typus
TCATCCAGCTCTACACCTTGTTATCTAGGGTTGTTGTGGTGGGTGATTTTAAGTTCCTCCAATTTGACTGGGACTTACTATATGCTAGGGGCTTGGATGGGACTGAATTTGTAAGGAGCATTCAGGAGGGATTCTTAACACAATATGTAAACAGTCCAACCAGGGAAGGAGTTATTCTGGATCTGGTTTTGGGAAATGAGACCGGCCAGGTGAATGAAGTTTCAGTGGGGGTGCATTTTGGGAGGAGTGACCAAAACACAGTGAGTTTTAAGATACTCATGGATAGGGATAACAGCAGTCCTCGGATGAAGGTGTTAAATTGGGGGAAGGCGAATTACAACAATATTAGGCAGAAACTGGAGAATTTTGATTGGAGGCAGCTGTTTCAAGGTAAATCTATATCGAACATGCGGGAGTACTTCAAATGGCAGTCAATAAGAGTTCAGGAGCAGCATGTTCCTGTGAGAATGAAGGATAGGTATGAAAGTTACGTGAGCCTTGGATGACCAGGGAGTTTATGACCTTGGTCAGAAAGAAAAAGGAGGCATACCTAAGGTCTAGGAGGATGGGAACTGATGAAGCCCTTAAATTATACAAGGAATGTGGGAAAGAACTTAAACAAGGAATTAGAAGGGCTAAAGGGGGTCACAAAAAGTCTTTAGCAAACAGGATTAAGGAGAATCCCAAGGCTTTTTATACATATACAAAAAGCAACAAGATAGCCAGGGATAGTAGGAACTGCAGATGCTGGTGAATCCGAGACAACAAGGTGCAGAGCTGGATGAACACAGCAGGCCAAGCAGCATCATAGGAGCAGAAAGGCTGACGTTTCGGGCCTAGACCCTTCATCAGAAAAGGGGGAGGGGAAGGGGGTTCTGAAATAAATAGGGAGAGATGGGAGGCGGATAGAAGATGGATAGAGGAGAGGATAGGTGGAGAGGAAACAAACAGGTCGAAGAGGCAGGGATGGAGCCAGTAAAGGTGAGTGTAGGTGGGGAGTTACGGAGGGGATAGGTCAGTCCAGGGAGGACGGACAGGTCAAGGGGGCGGGATGAGGTTAGTCGGTAGGAGTTGGGGGTGCGGCTTGAGGTGGGAGGAGGGGATAGGTGGGAGGAAGAACAGGTTAGGGAGGAGGGGACGACCTGGACTGGTTTTGGGATGCGGTAGGGGAAGGGGAGATTTTGAAGCTTGTGAAATCCACATTGATACCATTGGGCTGCAGGGTTCCCAAGCGGAATATGAGTTGCTGTTCCTGCAACCTTCAGTAAAGCATCGTTGTGGCACTGCAGGAGGCCCAGGATGGACATGTCGTCTGAGGAATGGGAGGGGGTGTTGAAATGGTTTGCGACTGGGAGGTGCAGTTGTTTATTGCGAACCGAGCGTAGGTGTTCTGCAAAGC
>NC_063344.1:58698054-58819985 GCF_021869965.1 Rhincodon typus
GGGGTGAGGGAGGAGGTATGGGGGCAGATGTAGCACTTCCTGCGGTTGCAGGGAAAAGTGCCGGGTGTGGTGGGACTGGAGGGGAGTGTGGAGCGGACAAGGGAGTCACAGAGATAGTGGTCCCTCCGGAAAGCAGATAAGAGTGGGGAGGGAAAGATGTCTTTGGTGGTGGGGTCGGATTGCAGATGGCGGAAGTGTCGGAGGATGATGCGTTGGATCCGGAGGTTGGTGGGGTGGTACGTGAGGACAAGGGGGATTCTTTTTTGGTTCTTATTGAGTGGACGGGGTGTGAGGGATGAGTTGCGGGAGATGTGGGAGACACGTTTGAGGGCGTTCTCGACCACTGAGGGGGGGAAGTTACGATCCTTGAAAAACGAAGACAACTGAGATGTACGGGAGTGGAATGCCTCGTCCTGGGAGCAGATGTGGCGGAGGCGAAGGAATTGGGAATAGGGGATTTTTGCAGGAAGGTGGGTGGGAGGAGGAGTATTCTAGGTAGCTGTGGGAGTCGGTGGGCTTAAAATGAATATCGGTTTCTAGGTGGTTGCCCGATATGGAGACACAGAGGTCCAGGAAGGGGAGAGGGGTATTAGAGATGGTCCAGGTAAACTTAAGCCAGGGAAATGGTTGGCCCAGTCAAGGCCAAAGGAGGGAATCTATGTGTGGAGCCAGAAGAGGTAGGTCAGGTCCTAAATGAATACTTTGTGTCAGTATTCACCAAAGAGAAGGAATTGGTGGAGGATGATCTCAGGGAAGGGAGTGTTGAGTTTCTAAGCCAAGTTGCTATTAAAAAGGAAGAGGTGTTGTATGTCTTAAAAAGTATTAAGGTCCATAAGTCTCTAGGTGCTGATGGGATCTACCCCAGAATATTGAGGGAGGCAAGAGAACAAATTGCTGGAGCATTGACAGACATCTTTGTATCCACTTTACCCAGAGGTGAGGTCCCAGAGGACTGGAGAATAGCCAATGTTGTCCCATTGTTTAAGAAAGGTAGCAGGAATAATCCTGGAAATTATAGGCTGTGAGTATCACGTCAGTGGAAGGGAAATTATTGGAAAAGATTCTCAGAGACGAGATGTATACGCATTTAGAAGCGAATGGACTTATTAGCGATAAACAGCATGGTTCTGTGCAGGGAAAGTCGTGCTTCACTAAATTGATTGAGTTTTGTGAGGGAGTGATGAAGATGATTGATGAGGGAAAAGCAGTTCATGTGGTCTGCATGGACTTCAGTAAAGCCTTTGACAAGGTCCCTTATGGCAGACTAATACAAAAGATGAAGTCACATGGTATCAGGGGTGAGCTGGCAAGATGGATATAGAACTGGCTTAGTCATTGAAGACAGAGGGTAGCAGTGGAAGGATGCTTTTCAGAATGGAGGGCTGTTACTATTGATGTTCCACAGGGTTCAGTGCTGGGACCTCTGCTGTTCGTGATCTACATAAATGATTTGGAGGAAAATGCAGCTGGTCTAATTAGTAATTTTGCGGATGATATGAAGATTGGTGCAGTTGCAGATAGTGAGGTGGATTGTCAGAGGATATAGATCAGTTGGAGGCATGGACAGATAAATGGTAAATGGAGTTTAATCTGGACAAATATGAGGTGATGCATTTTGAAAGGTCAAGTACAGGTGGAAAGAATACAGTGAATGGCAAAACTCTTAGAAGTATTTGTCAGAGAATCACAGATTCCCTACAATGTGGAAACAGGCCCTTCGGCCCAACAAGTCCACACTGACCCTCAAAGCATCCCCCTATAACCTAACTAATCTACACATCCCTGAACACTATGGGCAATTTAGCATGGCCAATCCACCTAGCCTGCACATCTTTGGACTGTGGGAGGAAACCCATGCAGACATGGGGAGAATGTGCAAACTCCACACAGACAGTCACCAGAGGGTGGAATCAAACCTGGGTCCCTGGAGTTGTGAGGCAGCAGTGCTAACCACTGAGCCAACATGCCACCTGGTCTGTGTGGGTTTCCTCCGGGCACTCCAGTTTCCTCCCAGAGTCCAAAGATGTGCAGGGTAGGTGGATTGGCCATGCTAAATTGCCCGTAGCGTATAGGTATGTTTAGGTTAGATGGGTTAAACTTGGGAAATGCATGGGTAGGGGAATGAGTCTGGGTCAGATTCTCTTCGGGGGGTGGCGTGGACTTGTTGGGCTGAATAGCCTGTTTCCACACTGTAGGGACTCCATGACTATGAGTCTCTATTGATATGCAGAGGGATCTGGGTGTGCAGGTCCACAGATCACTGAAGGTGACAGTGCAGGTAGATAAGGTAGTAAAAAAGGCTTACGCCATGTTTGCTTTCATTGGAAGGGACATTGAGTATAAGCATGGACAAGTTATGCTGCAGGTTTATACAACTTTAGTTCGGCCACACTTGGAATATTGCGTACAGTTCTGGTCACCACGCTACCAGAAGGATGTAGATACTTTGGACAGGGTACAAAGAAGGTTTACCAGGATGTTGCTGGGTTTGGGGGGATTTTAGCTATGAAGAAAGGTTGGCTAGACTGAGTTTGTTTTCACTGAAAGGCAGGAGGTTGAGGAACGACCTAACAGAAGTTCATAAGATTGTGAATGGCATGGATAGAGTGGAAAGTTTAAGGCTTTTTCCCAGGGTGGAGAGGTCAAGTACTATAGGACACAGGTTCAAAGTGTGATGGGGGAAGTTTAAAAGAGATGTGTGAGGCAAGTTTTTCACGCAAAGGGTGGTGAGTGCCTGGAACGCACTGCCAGGGGAGGTGGTGGAAGCAGATACACTAGCAGCATTTAAGAAGCACCTGGATGAATACATATGTATGATAGGAATAGAGGGATATGGATCCTGTAACTGAAAGCAGTTTTAATATCGAAGTGCAAAATGTTGGCAGCACAGGCTTGGAGGGCAAAAAGACCTGTTCCTGTGCTGGATTGTCCATTGTTCTTGTTCTTCGTTCTATCAGCTAGTCTATTCAGGAATGCCATCACTTCACAACCCAACAAGCCCCTTCAAGCATGAATCCAGGTGCATGAGCCCTGAACAGAGTAGATGATGGTGTCAGAGATTGAGCAGTTACTTCTCACTTGGCCAGTTCCTGGACTGATATATCACATGTCTCAATGAGCTTTTAAATGCATCGTAACATCAAATATTAATGCAGTCACTGGGGACCAAAGCAAACAACAAAGAGTCAACAAAGGATGTCCACAGATTTTCAGGTTATGTTGACAATACTAGTAACCATGAATTTCATGGCAGCTTTAGGGACATCTACAGAACATAGAATATAGAACATAGAACAGTACAGCACAGTACAGGCCCTTCGGCCCACAATGTTGTGCCGACCTATTATCCTACTAAGATCAATCTACCCTGCATACCCTACATTTTACTATCCTCCATGTGTCTATCCAAGAGTCGCTTAAATGTCTCTAAAGTATCTGACTCCACTAACACTGCCGGCAGCGCATTCCACATGCCCACCACTCTCTGTGTGAAGAACCTACCTCTGACATCACTCCGATGCCTTCCTCCAATCACCTTAAAATTATGCCCCCTCGTAATAGTCATTTCCGCCCTGGGAAAAAGTCTCTGACTATCCACTCTATCTATGCCTCTCATCATCTTGTACACCTCTATCAAGTCAGCTGTCATCCTTCTTCGCTCCAATGAAAAAAGCCCTAGCTCCCTCAACCTTTCCTCATAAGACCTGCCCTCCAGTCCAGACAGCATCCTGGTAAATCTCCTCTGCACCCTCTCTAAAGCTTCCACATCTTTCCTATAACGAGGTGAACAGAACTGAACACAATATTCCAAGTGTGGTTTAACCAGAGTTTTGTAGAGCTGCAGCATAACCTCATGGCTCTTAAACTCAATTCCCCTGCCAATGAAAGCCAACACACCATACGCCTTCTTTACAACCCTATCAACTTGGGTCGCAACTTTGAGGGATCTATGGACGTGAACCCCAAGATCCCTCTGTTCCTCCACACTGCCGAGACTCCTGCCATTTACCCTGTATTCTGCATTCAAATTCGACCTTTCAAAATGAATCACTTCACACTTTTCTGGGTTGAATTCCATCTGCCACTTCTTTGCCCAGCTCTACATCCTGTCAATGTCCCGTTGCAACCTACAACAGCCCTCCACGCTGTCCTCAACTCCACCAACCTTTGTGTCATCAGCAAACTTACTAACTCACCCTTCCACTTCCTCGTCCAAGTTGTTTATAAAGATCACAAAGAGCAGAGATCCCAGAACAGATCCCTGCGGCACACCACTGGTCACCAAGCTCCAGGCTGAATACTTCCCATCTACTACCACTCTCTGTCTTCTATTGGGCAGCCAGTTTTGTATCCAAAAGTAATCCTCTCCGGCAGGGAATTAAACCCTGGTCTCCTGCATGACAGGCAGGGATACTAACCACTATACTACCAAGGAAGTATCCAACATTAAGCTCCTCAGAATAAATCTCCCCAAAGTCAGTCAATGCTTCTGACACAGCTCAGACTGCTACAATACATACCTGCAATTCATTAAGGAAACAGATTGTATCTCCAAGATTTGACAGGCTTGGAGATCAGTTAGTGATCCTCAGAGGCATGAGCTTTTTTCATCAGATGTCAAAACAAAAGTGTGCCCAGCTCCAAAGCTAGAGTGTTTGAGCTATCTTTGAGAACACCATCAGAACAGTTCTCACCTGCCAACTTCTTCTAATGACAGGGCTTGGGCTCGAACAGCTTTGTAGATGCAGCATTGGTGAAAATTACAGAACTGTAGCTGTCAGGAGTCAATCTCACTTCCAAGGGACTCCTACAACTATTCAGTGATTATTCACTTCACACACGGCTGTTGTTGAAGTACAACAAAATGAAACAAAAAAAAAGTTCAACTATACTCTTCTTACGGTCACTAATTACAAAGGTCAGTGTGCCAAAAGCCTTTTTCACCGTCCTGTCCACCTGTGACTCCACTTTCAGAGAACCGTGCACCTGAACTCCAAGGTCTCTCTGTTTCACCACACTCTTTAAGGCCTTACCACTCACCATGAAACTCCTACTTTAATTTGAGTTTCCAAAATGCAACACCTTAGACTTATCTATATTAAACTCCATTTGCCATTTCTCCACCCACTTCTCCACTTAAAGGCCTCCCACATGCCAGAGGTCCCTTTGCCTGCAAACAAACTACTCCAAACAACCCCTGCAAACTCCTGTCTAATTCCATGAAAATTCGCCTGGCTCCAATTTAGAACTTGAACCTGTGGACCAGTTTTGTCCCTCTCCATAACTATTTTAAAATTAATAGGACTATGGTCACTGGTCCCAAAGTGCTTCCCCAGTGCCACCTCAGTCACCTGTCCTGCCCTATTTCCCTAGAGGAGGTCGAATTTTGCCCCTTCCCAAATAGGACCCTCTATATACTGCTTCAGGAAACTTTCCTGAACACATTGAACAAATTCCACCCCATCTAAGCCCTTAACACTATGGTAGTCCCAGTCTATGGTAGGAACATTAAAATTCCCCATTATGACAACCCTATTGCTCCTGCAAGTCTCCCTGATTTCCCTGTGTATTTGTTCCTCTAATTCCCATTGACTATTAGGGGGCCTATAGTACAACCACAATATCGTCACCATCCCCTTCTTATTTCTTAGCTCCACCCACAAAGCCTCTCTGGATGATCCCTCAGTTATTTCATCTCCGAGTACTGCTGTGAATCAAAAATCCAACTCCCCCTCCCCTCTTCCCTCCAGCTCTGATCCGCCAAAAGCACATTAAGTTGCCAGTCCTGTCCCTCACTTAGCCAAGTTACTGTTATGGCTATAATATCCCAGTCCCATGTGCCTCTCCATGCCCTAAGTTCATTGGCCTTACCTGTCACCCCGCTTGCATTGAAATAGATGCAACTTAATCCAATAGCCATTCCTCTGGTAATAGTCTCAACATCGACGTCTATTTCAAACCCACCGATTCCCATAGCTACCTACATTACACCTCCTCTCACCCACCCTCCTGCAAGAATGCGATAGCTTACTCGCAATTCCTCCACCTCTGCCATACCTGCTCCTAAGATGGAGCATTCCACTCCCAGACATCCCGCATGTCCTCCTAATTCAAGGATTGCAATGTCTCCCCTCTGGTGATGAAAAATGCCCTCAATTGCATCTCCTCCATTTCCCGCACTTCTGCCCTCAAACCCCCTCCCCCCAACAAAAATAAAGACAGAATCCTCCTGTCTTCACATCCCACCAACCTCTGCATTCTGCATATCATCCTCCATCACTTCCATCACCTACAATCTGACCCCACCACCAAAGAGATATTTCCCTCCCAACCCCTATCTACCTTTCATAGGGACCGTGCTCTCCATGACTCCCTCATCCGCTCCACACTCTCCATTGACCCCACGACACCCCAGCACTTTTCCCTGCAACCGCAGGAGATGCTCCACCTGCCCCTACACCTCCCCTCTCACCTCCATCTAAGGCCCAAAACAAACTTTTCATATCAGACAGGGGTTCACCTGTGCATCCTCCAACCTGGTCTACTATATCCGCTGCTCCTGATATGGCCTCCTCTACATCTGTGAGAGCAAGCTCAGACTCGGGGACCAATTCGTGGAGCATCTGCGCTCTGTATGCAATAATCAACACCACCTTCTGGTCGCTAATCATTTTAACTCCCCTTTCCCACTCCCTTATTGTCATATCATCCTGGGCCTCCTCCAGAGCCACAATGAAGCCACACAAATGGAACAGCAACACCTCATATTCTGCCTCGGGAGCCTACAGTCTGATGGCCTGAACATAGAATTCACCGTTTTAAAATCTCCCCACCCCCGGCCTCATCCCAAGTCCAACTCTCCCTCTCATGCCTGCCTCCTTGACCTGACACAACCTGTCCATCTTCTTCCCCACCTATCCACCCCACCCATTCCACTGACCAATCCCTGCTATCATCCACCTGCATCCAGCTATCACCATCCCACCTACTTTCTCCCAGCCCCACCCCTCCTCTCTCTATTTATTTCCCAGCTCCCTTCTCCCTCCCCATTTCTGATGAAGGTCCAGACCCGAAACGTCAACTTTCCTGCTCCTCTGATGCTGCCTGGCCTGCTGTGTTCCTCCAGCTCCACACTTTGTTGACTACAACTCCAGCATCTGCAGTTCTTGCTATCTCTGAGGCATTCTTTGCTCCCTGTCGTGTTCCAGCCTGACCTGTCTCTTCAACTTGCTATTTCTGATTACTGTATCTCCTTCCAGCCTCACACTTGCCTCCCTGCTGTCAAGGATCCCACCCCTCCCTGCCAATCTAGTTTAAACTCTTCCTTACAGCACTAGCAAATCTGCCCGCCATATATTGGTCCCTCTCCAATTCAGGTGCAACCCAATAATGCAGAAGACATTGATAGTTGCAGTATTACAACTGAATTTTTAATGCACTGAATGTACTGAAAGAAGCCCTTGGCCTCGCCCAGCTGCATTGTTGACTATTCTCCAACCTTCTTGATCACGCATGTCTCTTCACTTCTGACTGGCATGGATCATCTCCAAGAGTTAACCCCTACACCCTAAACACTTCTGTGGCTTCCTCATGTTCCTTTCAGTCTGTCAGCTGGGCTGTTCGGTTGTCAAGTTACAAACTGAGCTGCAAAATATTAATGAAGTCCTGTGATTAGTTTCAGCCAGATATCAGTGTTCCTCTGTCTTGCTGCGTTCGAATAAGTTTCAACTTCACCTGCATCCGATGAATATCAGGGCCATAGACAACAAGAAAAGGAGTTGATATAATCTGTTATATCAAAAAGCGCAGAAAAACCTTTGGTGGAAATAGAATAAACTCATTCTCTCTCTTGCAGTATTGTCCATTGCATTCACAAGCAGCAGGCATTGTTGTGTGTTGGAATAATTTGTTTGCACCTGTGATACACACTATATTTGTTAGATGATCAGTGTGGAGCTGCATGATAAGGTGTTAAACTATTATGTTAAGCTAGCTGCATTGCAACTTTAAACAGGACATTTATTGCTAGAGACAGATTGAAACATGGCATAGAGTAACTGTGACTAAGCATTAGCAATGGTAAATCCACAAAAACAGAAAATAATGCACAGTAGCCATGGCAATAACAAGTGTTACTGACAATTACTTTATTGGACCAATTAGTTATCCCCTACCCCCATCCACAATTTTCTCTTGTCCATTCACACTAAGATATTGTCTCATGGGAGGAAGTAGTTCTACAAATATTCGCCCCTGAACTGGTTTTTCAGTTGTGAAGTTAACCAATGAGAATCAGTAGACTATTACAGGCCATGGTGTTAAACCGAATGGATTGAGAAGAGGTCTTTGCGGTTCAAAACTGTGCAGTCATGAGATTCTGAGAGACTGGAAGCAATAGCATTCTATCCACCACAACTGTAACCTTTTGGACTGGAGCCCATCACTCCCTAACTGGATGACCAACCTGGTTCAATGAGGATGATAGTCCACCACACCTAGAGCAGTACCAGGTACAGCTGAACGTGAGATGCCAACCTGGTGAAGTTACAACGCATATATACTACACAGCATGCTATCAACAGAGCTAAATGACCCCAGCAGCAGCGGATCAGGCCAAAGTTCTCCAACTCTGCAGTACAAGTGCTTTCAGTATGGATTATTCTGCTGTGAATCTCACTTTAAAAATATGAAATCATTTGAAAAAAAACACAATTGAGAAATTTTCATTACATTTGATTTGTATTCAGAAACAGGTCGCAGATTGCAAATGATTCACTGAACCATCTGACACTGCAATCAGACACTCCCTCAAAATCTAACATGTGAATCTTAAATAATTATGAAGCATTTAGTCTCAGTACAGTTCCCAAGCTATGCAATTAGTCACTGTCAGGTTCACATTTTTGAAAAAGAGACAGAATTACAGCTGCTTTGCAAGGCCAAATAAAAACATTTCAACTAAATCTAGCAAACGGGCAAAACTGTGAGATTATTTCTGTTTGAAACATAGATGCTTTTGCATTGCCTCCTGGTCTTGAGAAACACATTTAATTAATGCGTAGACTGCTACATCTTCTGTCTGGGAAGGTGAACCAGTTGAGACATTGTAAACAATTTACAGGGAATGGGGAAAACAGTTCCCTTTTTGAATGAGCCTTAAATTATCTTTGAAACTCACCATTTTCTGACAAAAATTGAATATTTCTTAGGATCTGGGAAAAGCATTCTTTAATAAGATATTTGTACAAGTAGAACTTTAGTCTTTAAAGATTTAGATGATTTCTTCCTCCTCCCCAGCACAATCAAATATTTGTTATCACTGATTGTTTCTTTATTCAACCAAATTGATCTAATCAAGATTCTATAATGTGTTGCAATAGGCAACAGCATTATCTTCCTTCCTCTACTTGTAAAAGCCAAAGGGATTGGGATCTCGACTTACAATAAACTTGGAAATTCTATTTATTGGTGCAATAAACAAAGGAAATGATTTCAAATTATATTAAAAACTGTAATTCTGCAACAGATGAAGGCATTCTGACAGTTTTATATCACAACCTGTCACTTTTTTATTTCATGCCCAGACTATGCATATTTATGTATTATGCAGATTACAACTCATTCCTTAATTTATTTTGTTAAAGTTCACTCAACTGTGAATTTTCTGTTTCAGATATAACCCTGTTTTAGAAACGGAGGCAATTTAAACAAGATTGAACCTGCACAAAATCAAATTAAAATAATCACTTGAATTCTAAACCCCATACCTGGGCATGTGATGGGACTATCATACTGTCATAAAACTCACCAGCTGGATAGCCCATATAGCACTCAACTGACAGAAAAGTTACACAAATCTACACCATTTCACACACTAATTATTTAGCAATCCAGTGAAGTGCAGTCACAATTATTTGACTTCTTATCACAATATGGAAAGATTTCCCCATGTGATTGTCTCTGGAAAGAACATTTGAGACTCTGGCATCATTATACATAGGTCCAGACATCATTCAGGTAAAAATACACATTAACACAGCAACCTGGACCCATCTTAAGTGAACCGGTACATACCATCACATGATTGTTGATCTTAAAATAGATAAGAAGTTCTCAAGGGCAACTGAGGACTATAAATAAATACCAGTCTCACCAGTAGTAACCATATCCCGAGAATGGCTATGATTAGAAATAGAAACAGAGCATTGATAGCATGCACCATTCTGCCCACAATGTGGCTCAATACAGCGAAAATTGAAATCATATGAAAATGCAGGGGCAGCAAAATTTTATTTTATTTCAGCCACACTGACATTCTTGTACAAGTGAGCTCTTTAATCAGTCTATCAGCCAAAGCAGCATCATAGGAGCAGGAAGGCTGACATTTCGGGCCTAGAGCCTTCATCAGAAATGGGGGAGGGGAAGGGGTTTCTGAAATAAATAGGGAGACGGGGGAGGCGGATAGAAGATGGCTAGAGGAGAAGATAGGCGGAGAGGATTACGAGAGAGTTGCAGTGGGAGAGAGATCCCCTGAGGTTTGTCCGGAAGGAGGAGGGTAACTTCTTCAGGGTAGGCATCCTTAGAAGAGGCTTCGCAGTGGGGTTAAAATTGACTCAGAGATAGTAGGAACTGCAGATGCTGGAGAATCTGAGATAACAAGTCGTAGAGCTGGACGAACACAGCAGGCTAAGCAGCATCATAGCAGCAGGAAGGCTGACGTTTCGGGCCGAGACCCTTCATCAGAAATGGGGGAGGGGAAGGGAGTTGCTACTATCTCTTATTCAATTTTAACCCCACTGCGAAGCCTCTTCTAAGGATGCCTACCCTGAAGAAGTTACCCTCCTCCCTCCGGACAAACCTCAGGGGATCTCTCTCCCACTGCAACTCTCTCGTAATCCTCTCCACCTATCTTCTCCTCTATCCATCTTCTATCCGCCTCCCCGTCTCTCCCTATTTATTTCAGAACCCCCTTCCCCTCCCCCATTTCTGATGAAGGGTCTAGGCCCGAAACATCAGCTTTCCTGCTCCTATGATGCTGCTTGGCCTACTGTGTTCATCCAGCTCTACACCTTGTTATCTCAGATTTTCCAGCATCTGCAGTTCCTACTATCTCTCTCAGCCAAAGCAACTTATTCGCAGAAGGTAATATGCAAAAATGTTGAAGGGGGGCAACAAGAAATAAAAGCTGCAGGTCTCATAAGGATATATGGAACAAGGCAGAAAAAAAGTTTTGATTACCACCACCATTGTTCCAAACACAGCAAGACATCAAGTCATCTGCCTTGGAGCACTATATACAGCGCAACCTCTCACTACTATTACATAACTAAGTGAAAACCTGTGACACATTGACATAAACATACCACTTCAATGCAAAGATTGTTGAAAGCCAAATCCATTACAGCAATAAATGTTGACAAGTGCCCAATTTAAAATGTTATGACGACATTACGTTTGAGTATGACGAAGAAATCACTCAATTAATATGTCGGGAAAATTAATAAAAGAGAAACATAGGAACAAATAAATCATTAAAATAATTACTTTCAACAGTATGTCAAACTTTGTACTTCTTACAAAATGTTATTTTTTTTCTTCCAATAAACAAAGATACCAAAACTATGTCATCATGAAAAAGGCTGTAAGTATTAACATCATAGCATCACAGACTGATGACAGGCAGATAAACACTTGTCACAATCAAAGTGCAGTCTGTTGATCTGTCTTCAGTTTTTTGCTAATCCACCTGAAATTGCTAATCAATCATCCTCCTATACCTCACTTTGCAAAAAGAAAACTTAAGTAGGACTGATAAAAGCTTTGGGTCTCTACAAACATAGGAATGTGATATTGAATTTCCCATTTGATTGATCAGATCCCAAAACCAAGGATCAAAGACTAATACAATCCAAGCATCATCTCCAGAAGCTTGTCTAATTGGCACAGTCACAAAATGGCCAAACAGCTTCTACCTAAGAAACAAAGATGTTCTCTGATATATGATTATCATGACAGTTTCTTCCAAGACTAAGTCAGTTTACTTCCCATTCCAAGCTTTGCTGCCAAAAGATTTCCTAGGTTTCGTGCTACCTTTCCTCCACTCTTTCTATCTGTATCCATTTCATACTCCCCTCTCTAACTCCCAAGCCAATTCCTAACCAGCTTCTGATGCATACTTGGTTGCAATTAGGTCTAAGATCTCTTTCCATTAATACTGAGATCACAACCAAAGCACAATATTAAATCTTGTGATACCAGTACTAGAGTTTCTCCATAAATTCATGGGGGAAGCTAAAGAGTCTGCATATTCCATTTTTGATTCCTGGTGACAGATGAGTTCCATTTTCTTCACTTTCTCTCTCCTGGGCTTGGTCTCAACATTTCACCCCATCGCTTCACTTTTTCACTCTTCTTTGCTGTTTGATTTTCGTCCATTTGAGCCCTTAGATTAGTAACTCTATTCTGCTCATTCCCTCCTATCACAACTTCCAGTTCACTTGGCCCAAGACAGGCACTCCACAAGTCCCCTCCATTCTGTATTGTCAGTATCATAGCAATTATCCAACAGAGCATCAAAACGCTTGCTTCACTGCTTGAAACAAATGACATGATCTTGAGTATTGAGCAATGCCATGGGTCAGTTATCTGAATTCTACCCAGTCTTATCTGATAAATGTAAATTTCTGTCTCCTGGCTGCAAAGTTCTGACATCTAATTAATGTAGGCAGATTTAATCCACTGTTAAACAGATTATGGGTCCTTGGTGTACAGTCTGGTCCACTTCATCACAAGTTGTAAATCTCACATGTTACCAGCCTGATAAGAAAATGGCAGAAAATTCACATTTGGTGACCTCAAAAAGTTGAAATATGTTGTCAGATCACAGTGGAAATGACCTTACTCTTCAAGTATTTAACACTGACATTGGGCATTGGAAGTGTTGCTATTCAACTTCATGAAGAGGTCTGCAAATCAATCAGTCACTGAAAAAAGTAGCACAACTTGAGGCCAGTATTCAGCTGCAGCTCCTTTAAATATTCCCAGAGAATGGACAAGACAAAAGATGTTTTTATGATCTCGTGCAAAATTACATTAACCCAGAGTCCAGAACCAACCTAATGTGATTCTCCTGTTATATTTAACATTCAACACTTCCTGTTTAATTCCTTTACCCGCTTTGCCCTTTTTCAACTTTTCCACTATCGCTAACATAAAACAATCTACTATACTACACATAGATCATAGGATGCATACAGTGTGGAAACAGGCCATTCAGCCTATCAAGTCCATGCTAAGAGCATCCCACACAGACACAACTCCCCTACCCTGTATTTCCCACAATTAGCCCCCCTGGTCTGCATATCCCTGAACACTATGGGCAACTTAGCATGACCAATCCATCTAACCTGCACATTTTTGGACTGTGGGAGGAATCTGGAACACCTGGCAGAAACCCATGCAGACAATGGGAGAATGTAAAAACTCCACACAGCCAGTCACCCGAAGCTGGAAGTGAACCCTGATGCTGTGAGGCACCAGTGCTAACCACTGAGCCACCATACCACCCATTCCATTTTGCAGCCAGTTCCAGAACCTTAATGTTTCAAATAGAAATTGCACCTCCATTGATCTATTAGAGGCTTATACCTTTACCTTACTGTTCCTTACAGATTACTTCCTGAAAGGCTGTAAATTGGGAGAGGGGAGTGTGCAGTGGGACCTGGGTATCTTTGTGCACCACTCACTGAAGGTAAGCATGCAGGTGCAGCAGGCAGTAAAGAAGGCAGATGGTATGCTGACCTTCATTGCAAGAGGTTTTGAGGACAGGAGCAGGGATGTGTTGTTGCAGTTGTACAAGGCCTTGGTGATACCACACCCGGAAAATTGTGTATAATTTTGGTCGCTTTTTCTGAGGAAGGGTGCTTTTGCTCTCGAGGGAGTGCAACAAAGGTTTACCAGGCTGATTCCAGAGATGGTGAGTCTTGACGTATGAGGAAAGATTGACTAGGTCGGGATCGTTTTTGCTAGAGTTCAGATGAATGAGGTGAAATCCCACAGAGACTTATAAAATTCTAACAGAACTGGACAGGGTAGATGCAGGGATGATGTTCCCGATGGTGGGTGTGTCTCGGAACCAGGAGTCACAGTATGAGGATTCAGGAGAGACAATTTAGGATAGAGATGAAGAGACATTTTTTCACCCAAAGAGTGCATGAGTCTGTGGAATTCGTTACCACAGGAAGTAGTTGATGCCAAAACATTGAATGTATTCAAGGGGCAGCTAGATATAGCACTTGGGGCGAATGGGATCAAAGGTTATGGTGAGAAAGCAGGATTAGGCTATTGAGTTGGATGATCAGCCACGATCATGAAGAATGGTGGAGCAGGTTCGAAGGGCTGAATGGCCTTGTCCTGCTCCTATCTTCTATGATTCTATATTTCCAGATTCATCCAAGAGTAGATATACTTTGTGCACAGTCACCCTACGGAGCCATTACATAACTTTATTAAAGACCACTTTCACATCACCTATTAGACTTCTCTTTTTCTAGAGTAAACAATCCCAAACTATGCAATTGTTCCCGAGAGTTGTACCCTTTTAGCTCTGATAACATAGTTCTAAATCTTTTCTACCCTTCTTCCAGTGTTTCTGAATTCTCCCTAGTCCTGCATGGGAGTTCACCCACAGTGCTGTCACAATTAAGTGATTCAAATTCCACGATGTTCGATGCAGTCAGAATCAGAAATAAAAATAAGTGAATACTTCCAACTAATTTTTGAAAATCCTGTGTGAACACCTTACAGGTAAACATCTAGTGTCTTGCTGGACAGACTTGCATGAATGAACGTTGTTGGTTTTCAAAAGCAAAATCCACAAACTCAGTATTGTTTTCACCGGGATTCAGTCCAGTTTTGTACATTGTGAACATTTAGCTCCAACAGTTTGCATTTATGTAGCACTGTTTACATACTAAATAACATTTCATATCTGTGTAATCTGATAAAACATTTGCATCTAACATATAGGCTGAATCATGTTTCTTTGGCTAACTGATTTGATTTGATTGATTTATTGTCACGTGTACCTAAGTACAGTAAAAAGCTTTGTTTGTGAGCAGTACAGGTAGATCACAGTAAGTAAGAACATACAGATCATAGGGTGGAAAAAAAGCTAGACAGAGGCATACAGGTTACATCGCACAGGGTGTGCACTAGGCAAGTTCAACATTAGCAAGATCACCATTATTTGAAGTAAGAGAGTCCATTCAGCAGTCTAATAATGGCCGGGAAGAAGCTGTTCCTGAACCTTCTGGTGCGTGTATTCAAGCTTCTGTATCTTCTGCCTGACAGAAGTGACTGTAGGCGACCATTACTGGGGTGCGATGGGTCTTTGATGATGTTGGCAGCCTTTCCACGGCAACGAGCCATGCAAATGGAGATCATGGATGGAAGGTTGGCTTCCGTGATGGTCTGGGCTATGCATACCACCTTCTGTAGTTTCCTATGGTCCTGGGCAGAGCAGTTGCCATATCAGGCCATTATGCACCCACACAGTATGCTTTCAATGGTGCATCTGTACAAGTTGGTGAGGGACCTTATGGACATGTCAAAATTCCTGAGCTGCCTGAGGAAGAAGAGGCATTGTTGTGCCTTCTTGACCATCACATCTACGTGGCAAGTCCAGGACAGGCTGTCGGTTATCATCACTCCTAGGAATTTGATGCTCTCAACCCTCTCCACCTCAGCTCCATTGATGTAAATGGGGGCATGATCTCCTTTCTTTCTGAAGTCAATGATCAGTTCTTTAATTTCATTGACGTTAAGAGAGAGGTTGTTCTCAATGCACCATGTCACCAAGCTCTCTGGCTCCTTCATGTATTCTGACTTGTTGTTGTCTGATATCCCTCCTACCATGGTGGTGTTGTCAGCAAACTTGGCGCTCATTTGGAATTTGGTAACACAGTCAAGGATGTACAGGGAGTATAGTAGGGGGATGAGAATGAATCCTTGGGGGCTCCAGTGTTGAGTGTTGTTGTGGAGGAGGTGCAGTCGTCTACCTTTACTGATTGCAGTCTGTGGGTCAGGAAGCTAAGGATCCAGTTGCAGAGGGCAGAGCTGAGACCAAGGTCTTGTAGTTTTGAAATCAGTCTGGAGGGGATAGAGGTGTTGTCGACAAGGATGTAGTTGATAAGCAGGAGACTGACGTGGGTGTCCTTGTTGGCCAGATATTCCAGGGTTGAGTGCAGGGCTAGGGAAATGGTATCCACTGTGGACCTGTTGCAATGATAGGCCAATTGTAGGGGACTGAAGCAGGCTGGGAGACTGGAACTGACGTGGGTCATGACCAGCCTCCTGAAGCACTTCATGATTCTCGAAGTCAGAGCCACTGGGCAGTAGTCATTAAGGCACACTGCACATGCTTTCTTAGGTGCTGAGGTAGTGGTGGTCTTCTTGAAACAAGTTGGGATTGCCGCTTGTAGGAGGGACAGGTTGAAGATGTTGGTGAATACCTCTGCCAGTTCATCTGCACAGGATCGAAGTGTCCGGGCCTGTCACTTTCCTTGGGTTGACTCCCAGGCAGACAGTGGGCACAGCTGTATCCAGGGCTATTGGAGGCAGCTGACATTGTGTCGCTGGCATTCTGCTTGAACCAAGCATAGAAAGAATTGAGCACATCAGGGAAGGATGTGTCTTTGTCCACTATCTCGCTCTGCTTCATTTTGTATCCTGTAATATTGTTTAGGCTTTGCCACAGGCAGCGGAGTCTGTCTGGTTAGTTTGGGTTCTAACTTGGTCCAGTACTGCCTCTGATGGCTTTGTGGAGGTGATATCTGGATCTCCTGAGAGTTTTATTGAGTGTTTTGGAAGGTCTTTTCCTGTGGTGCCGAGTGAGTTATTTTGATACATCTTACTAAACTTGCCTCATTAACTATGTACGCCTACCTCCCAAGGCATTTATTATGTTCAATTCTAGCCCCCTTTTACCGCATGCTATTCCCAGAACAATTCACCACATCATGGATATCTGTCAATAAATAATAACTGCTGTATCTATGCCATCTCTGAAAAGCCACTGTACACTCAGACAAGCATTGGCAGTACAATGTTAACCTTCACCATCAACGTAATGGCACAGTAGCCAGAAAACTATGCTGCCAATGGCACAGAGCCTACAAGCGACATTTCCTCATACATGCAAACCCATTCTCTCACCCTCATCTCTGATAAACCAGCAGACTGCACATTATCTGTCCATAGCTCCATCTATCTAAACACCCGCTCTGAGTTTCTGCTACTCTGTCCCCAATGCCTATTGGAGACCTGCTGCCTGTCATTGTCCAGGAGGGGAAGATCGAATGCAGGCAAACAATTGGATATCCCAATCATCACCTTCTGTATATAGACAGGAAAAGCAAATGTAAATTAAACCAACAGAGGTTGGAGTTTACAGCAACATTGCAATTCATATTCTGGCACAACGACCAACCACTATTTTACAGTCTATGCTGGTCTGCCTCCCCCAACTCTCATTTATTAGAAGAGGGTGTGTCAATGAGGTTCTGACTGGCTTGCATCGCCTGATACAGCTGAGCTCTGTCACGGACAAAGACAACTTCCTCCTCCCCATTATCCTTGTCCTCCTCTTCATAAGACTGCTAGCTGAGGGATTTTATGGTGCAGTGGCTGTCTCCTTTACTCTGAGCCAGGAGGCCCTGGTTCAAGTCCTACCTGCTCCAGGGGTAAATATTTCACTCAGAGATAGTAAGAACTGCTGATGCTGGAGTCAGAGATAACACAGTGTGGAGCTGGAGGAACACAGCAGGTCAGGCAGCATCAGAGGAGCAGGAAAGTTGACGTTTCGGGTTGGGGCCCTTCTTCAGAAACGGGGGAGGGGGAAGGGAGCTCTGAAATAAATAGAGAAAGGAAGGGTGGGGCTGGGGAAGGTAGGTGGGATGATGATAGGTGAGTGCAGGTAGGCAGTGGTGGGGATTGTTCAGTGAGGTGGGAGAAGCAGATAGATGGGAGAGAAGTTGGACAGTTGTGTCAGGTCAAGGAGGTGGGGATGAGAGGAAGGGTTGACCATGGGATGAGGCCTGTGTTATCCCAGGGGTATATAATAATGTCTCTAAACAAGCTGATTACAGAACATCCAAGACTGCTACAATTCCTCTGGTTTGTCAGTATTCAGCACATTGTTGCCTCCTCCAATTGTGCAGAGCACAGCATACCACGATGATGCAGCAATTACTGTCCAAACTCTATTGGAATGTCACCCCAAGACTGGGCTAAGCAGCAGAACCACATCTTCAGTAGCCCTATCATCTGCTCCACCACAGCTCTATCTGAGGCGTAGGCAACATTCCCTCTGCACTCCACTTCACACGGAGTTGCACTAAGGTGTCATGAGCCATGTGGGTAGCCCTTATCTTCCAGAAGCCAAACTTGTCAGGCACTTGCACGGTTCCAGGTACATGAGAATGCTCCAGCTATAGGAAATGTGACAGCTGCCAGGGTAGTGGGCACACCCCTCCAGGAAATGGCAATGGTGATTATAGATTACCTGAACATGAATGGAATCCCTTCCTGTCAATGAACTCCACTGCAATTTGATATGGCCCTGTCAATGCCATGTGGGGTATATAATATACATTATATAGTATATAGATGGCTCCCTGAAGCCAGCTAACTTCCCAGATCCTATTGTCCAGACTGCAGAACTCACCTCATCACGGGGGATTGAAATGAACTGGTGGGATCTTGCACTGGTTTCCCCACTGTCATTAAAACTCTTCTTCAAACTCCCCCTACCATTCTCCTGAACAATCCATGGACAGACCTCCCCCCACCCTTGACTGTATTTTCCCCAAACTATTGACTAACCATTGCTCAATGCACAGACAGTAGTTGGACACATCCCCCACCTTGAGCATCCCAAGTGGACAACTGATGGCGGCCCAGCCCCTTGACTGTTTGTGGACTGTGCCTATGTCTGCTGGGACCAGGAGGCACTGTCAGACAGCACCCCTCCCCTCCCCTACCCATGAGTGAACTGAGGACTAGCCTCCACCAGTTTCCAACATGGCCACTTGATTGAAAAAAAATGCAGTGAGTTTGCTGCACAGGCAGCTGGCACACACTTTAGCTTTTGGACTGACATCTCGATGTGCCATATATCAAGATTTCCACACCCCTGCCAACGCTACACTCCAGACAGATCCCTGCTGACATGCAGCCTGTGTGACTGAGCTATGGAGCATGCCATTACGGCAATATTGATACCCTTTGGCTCTGTCTAAAGTACCAATGTGCTGACAGGAAAGACAAGGAAAGGCAAGGCATGTTGTAAGCATGCATGTAGCTGCTAATTGTGCAAGAGCTAAGAGATCAAGCAAACAGCTCTGAGATGGAACCTGCTCCAATACATAAGCTGGGTATTGGCCCATGCGTGCCAAGTATTCCTGCTGCAGATTTGCAATGCTTGTTGCTGGTGCACCCTGCAAGGCATGTCTGTGCTTCCTATGCAGCTTGTAAGTGTATCAGAGAGATGCTGTGATGGTCATGAGAGATCAGCAAATGCTGGATGCCAATGGTGACATGTTCATACAACCTTTGTAGCCTACCTTAAATGAAGTATCGTGGTGCAAATTAATTTACAGTGCAGAACATTTTCAAGTACAAGGAAATAATGATCTAAACTAAAATGTACTTTACTCCATTCTCTATAGCCATCAATGTGTCCTTCTCCCACATACATGCCAAATTGAGTTTGACAGTTTTGCAAATAAAGTGTGGAATATGTGTTATTAAATATTAGTGTATGCTAGCCCATTGCGGCAGGATTGGATGTAGGCAATCGCACATAAACTCAGTTCATTCATAGCTATTTGAAAGCTGCATTCTTAGAATAATTATAACTGGAAAGGTGAATCGGGGAGAAAAAACAGTAACCAAAAAGAAATACCTAATTGGTTGACAGGATTAATACTTTCCTCTGCTCAAGACACTTCAGTTCCTCCAGTACAAGCAAAATAGTGTGGACAGTGGAAATCTGAGCCAAACACAGAGAATACTGGAGAAACTCGGCAGTTCTAGTTGCCTCTATGGAGAAAGAAACAAAGTTAATGCTTCAAATCCATATGACTCTTCTTCAGAACAGAATTCTAAAGAAAAGGCATACTGGACTCTGTTGTTAACTCTGTTTCTCTCTCCACAGATGCTGCGAGATCTGCCGAGTTTCTCCAGCATTGTCGCTGTTTACTTCAGCTCCTGCATTATATCATTCAAAACCTCCCTGCGATCCCTCATAACTTTTGCTTCAGCTGAAGAATTTACCTGTCAGTGCAATCGCTGAGTTTACGAAATAATTTGCCTGCTTGCGTTTAAAATAAGATGTTGGGACAGCACAACAGTTTTTGAATATTTTTTTCCCAAACAAAAAGTCGTGGCGTCAAGGTGTCCTTGGACACACACTCAGTGGTGCAAGGGCAAATTTCCCATGATTCCTGACCATCATGCCAGCAAAATGGCAGAGTTATACACCACACTGCGAGATCAGTTGAGCGTATGGCCAAATCACTCCAGTATAACAACTGCATTATCAGTAACACACTCTTATGGTCTGGCTCTTAAAGTCAGTCTAAGCACAGCAAAGTCCACTATTTCCATTTAACTCCCCTAAGCGTGGAGAAGCAGCTAACCATGACACATTCCCTGATGCATTATTTATGCATCCAACAGGCATCCTGTGGCATTGTATATATTCCATGAAGCATCTTAATTCCACAAATGCCCATCAATGTCAATTTGCATTAGCAGTGTAAATACTGACAGTCTTATAAATAAGACTACCAGCCTGACGACAAATCTAGCTCCATTCCTGTGCTAAACCCCCAAGTGTCAGAGACCGATCATGCTCCTGGACTACCTTTCATTTATAATTGCAGCAGCGAAATGGCAATCTTAAAGCATGTACCTATTTGGAGCTGTCAGAACTGAAATAGATATGTTGATGAGAATCTCATTTCTTTGCTGGAACAAAATGCTAATTTGTCTCTCCAGGGGAGGTCGGCAAACTTCGGACTCATAACAGCAACTGTCACCAGCAACTTCCATTTATAAAATGCGATTAGCATCCAAACAGCCTCTATGCAGTAATAGTGCGAGGCATGGGATGACAAGTTAGGATGAAGTCAGGCGAATCATTGGAATCTGAAGCGGAAAAAGGAGCCAGTTGAAAGTAAACAAGAAAGTCAAGAGATGGAGGGCTGTCGGAAAGGATTTCCAGAGGAAGTCCGAGAACCAATTTCAGGAAATATTTTTGAGGGCGTGGGATTGCACATTCAGAAAACCAAAAGAATGCAAGGAACAAAATAAGCCTGCAGGGCATTACAGAGAACATGAGAAAACAATGGCCTGATAGACAGTCTCGTTTATGAAGGCAGGATCACCTTAAGTTAACACAAAGCCAAAATTCAATACTGGAGATTCTGAAATGTAAAATGACCAGAAAGAAATAGCTGCAATTCCAGTTGGGAAGAAATTCATTCTATTTGCCATGACTTCTTTGAATCTTTGGAGAATCAGAATAAATAGTCATTTATTTGATATTTACGATGACATTCCACTGAATCCATGCCTGGAGTTTCAGAAAAGCCTGCAGAAATTCTATCCCAGATCAAAGCAGCAGTTCACTTGTATCTTTCCCATAAAGGAAAGAAGACTGACACGTTTTTGTTGAGGTGTTAGCCTGCAATGGAAAGATAGCGCAGAATCTTGTGCACACTAAGGTGCTGAGCATGAGGACAGGAAGGGCACTTAATTCAGCAGGATGTTGGCATGCCCAAACCACATTACATTCTCGACTGCACCTGAATTAAATCCTTGTGGGAGAGCCCATGATTGACATTCCCTTCTCATTGGCAATTGATTCCCTTATGACTCTAAGGAAGGACCACTTAAGAACGTCAGTCCACCCACTGCGGAGATTAATCCAGCGGCAACTGAGTCTGATGCCCAGTGACTTGCCTGACAAGCCAAACCATCCAGACATGAGGGAGGAGGGGACTTACCTTCCTCAATGATAGGTACTCACTTGGAGCAAACACAATGCCCTTGTTTCTGACCTCCTTTTCCCCATTATACCTACTGCTACAACACCCAACCTGAGAAACCCCCACCCGTCAGTCATCTTTGCCATGGGCCCTCCATGGTTTGGAGCTCTGGAGGATGCTGCTTCACCAGCAGCCACAGTCTCTTCTGTGGCGCTGCTGAGTGCAAGACCTGCTAGTTTCTGATTGACTGGCAACCAGGAGGTGGTCTACCAGTGGCCTTGCCGCCATCTGATTTGCATTCAGAAGGCCTTCCCCAGAAGAGAGAGGGTAGGTCTCCTGCACCTCCAGCCAGCTGATAAGATCCCACCCAACACCATCGTGTCCAGAACCTTCTGCCCTCAGAAACAGAAGAAGTCATTCAGGCTTTTCAGCCTGCCATGCCGTTCAATTAGATCAAGGCTGACCTTCAGTTCAACCCTATTTACCTGCCTTTGTTCCATACTCCAATACTTTGTCTAATAAAAATCTATCAGTCATGAAAATTTCAACTGAAAGAACATCCATATCCCTCCAAGTTCTAGATCTCCTTGCTCTGCTCTCGTGAGATCGATAAACGAAATGAAGAGAAGAGAGAATGGAGCAACAGTGTTCATATGTATTCGTTAATTGTTTGCCTTTGGGAGCCCAATTCAGAACCTGAATTGAGGCGTAATTATGTACACAGTGCATACCAGAAATAAGATTGATAGAGATACCTTTCACAATTATAAATCTTCAATATTTTTCTCATAAGCATAGCGGAATTTTAATAAATGATTAACTTACACTCATAGGAAATATAGATGGATAGGCTCCCACACTCTGAGCACAGGAAGATTCCAAGGCTCCATCCTCAGTCCTTGCTAGTGAATTGTTCTGAGTGTGATGCTGAGCAGTGCATAGAGAGAAAGAAGGATATCTCAAGTCGAGGAGAAGTGACATAAAATAAAATATACAAAAAGTAAAATTCTGAAGGGGTGCAGGAGGAAAGTAACCCGGATGTCTATATTGACAAATCATTAAAGGAGGGAGGACAAGTTAAGAAAATAGTTAATGAAGCATACAGGATCCTTAATTTTATCTATAGGGGCACTGTGTTAGAAAGCAAGGAGGGTATGATAAACTTGTATACCGGTTCACTCAATTTGAGTATTGCATCCAATTCTGGGCACCACACATTAGAAACATTGTGAAGGGATTACAGAGAGTGTAGAATAGATCTATAAGAATGGTTATAAGGATGAGGAGCTTCAATTATATGGGCAGAAGCTCAGGTTGTACTCCTTGGTAAGGAGAAGGTTAAAAAAAAAGCTTTGATTGAGGTGTTCAGAATCATGAGAGATGGATGGCTTGACTGATTAACAATCTTGGACACAATCTTAGAGATCTTACATGGACCCACATAGGCTGCATGCCACCTTTCTGTGCTATAACCACTTTGTGATTCTTTATGTGTTCTTATTGTCTGTAACTAAATTGCTTGTGAGAGTCATTGCCATGGAGACACTATTCCTTTAAGAAATTGATGTGAAAGGAACATTAAGCAAATCTTACTAGTGCTGTAAGTGAATTAAATTCTGTACCCTATTTTCTCCAGACCTATCCAAACAAAACATTGGCTGATTCAAACAAACAAGTAATATTACTGTTAATTTATATGCTGCTTCATTTTTCAGGGCTTGTGTAGTCACATGGAGTCATGATTGTACTGTGTTTTCCACCTTATGCATAAATGTGTTTTCAACATTTTAAATGTATTCAGATTTTGTTTGCTTTTACATCTGTTCGTAAGTGCTGATGTATCCTTTCTCCCATAATCAATACTTAAAATGTTTGGAATTTTCTCTCTGGTTTTCCAAGGAATTCAATTAGCCTTTTCGGCAAGCCACAATCATACTGTAACAACAAAGCATTTCCCCAGCACAGTGACCAACAAATTACACTTAGTCAAGTTGTTTAAAATTAAAGGGAAAGGATCACTTCAGGAACATTAAAATGTTAATATGTGGTCTTTGGTTTCAAGTTGGAAAATGGTTTTGACCAAGAGTGACTTTTTTTTAGAACTACTTTTACAGGACTGACTCAATAGCATCTATAAACTTTTATCGGTTTCCTGACATTTGCTGCTTATTACGTGCATGCTTCGTTCTTGCTAACTGGGCATTCAAAAGTGAGTTGAACTCTTTGTCGGGTGATCTGGGTTATTGTCAATACTCATGTTTTTTTTCTTTTTCAATTCTGCTGATGATCCTGATTTCTTTTGTTTTTTCTTAGAAAGACCAACTGTGTATTGTATTGCCATTTGGAGGTAAGCTTATGTTTAAAATTCTTGTACCAGAAGGAAAACATTCTTACATATTTTTAGAGTTAATACTCAGAGCAGCACTCTTGTCAGTTCATAGTCTTAAGAAAAAATAGGGAGAAAAAGATCTTCTAAATACAGGAAGTAGCAAAAAGAACAATATGGTTACAATTATCAATCATTTATGATTTGCAAATATTTTATATTTAAATATTAAAACAGTCATATATTCAACTAATAAGACATAGACTCTCTTTATACAAAATAATCTGTGCTCAAGTTGAGGAATGATAGCACTGGAGAATCAAAGTACAGTGCAAGTATCAAATACTCCCAAGACAGAAACACACTTACACCATCCGTGCTTATTATTGGCAAATGGAACTAAGCATTTGCCATTAATACAGGAGTCAATCACAAAGGTACCACTTTGAATGCAGTGGGTATACTGACTAATTTGGGAACTTTGATAGGTTCTTTATTAAATTTGCACCTCATTAATTTGCTTGAGTTGTAAAATTTGCCCTTTATCTGGATAACTGGATTCATGAAAAGCATCAGTATAGAACCATGAAAGCAAAATAAGAGGCAGGCCAACACACAGTTGAAACTGGCAACTAATTAATAGGCTGCTGTTTCATCCTTAACATCTGAATATTGCTTGATTTCAGCCTGTTTGAGAATATGTTAGATGGTTTCAATTTGCAAGAGCATTGACACAAGGAGGCTTAACTGAGATTAAGATAAGCATACAGAGCACAATATAGGACAAATTGTAATGAGCACAGCTCCAGCACCAATTCTTGCAACATTCCATTAGTTAGCACCTGCCGATTTAAAAATATCCCACATTTCCCTACTCTTGCTGCCTGTTTGCCAATCCTCCATCCAAGGTAACTATATTACCCCTAATTCTGTAAACCTTATTTTGCCGATTCAGTTTTTGTCTAGCATCTTATTGATTGCCTTTTGGAAATACAAATGTACTGTATCTACTGGTTGAGTTTCATCTACACTACCAGTTGTATCCTCAATTTGTCAAACATGATTTTACCTTTTCGTAAAATTATGTCGACTTTATTTGATCATACTATGATATAATAAGGGTATTACTAAGTTTTTTTTCAAAAATAGATTCTAGTAATTCTCTGCCTACCGATGTCAGGCTAACTGTTTTGCTATTCCCTGTTTTCTCTCTATCTGGTCGTTTAAATAGCAGTATTACATTTACTAATTTCCAACCTACAGTATCATCCTAGAGTCTAGGAAACTTTGCAAAATCAAAACCAGTGAAAATCACAACCAAACACAGCCTCGATCTCTGCAGCCATCTCTTTCAAAACTTTATAATGGAGACCATTGGGTCTCCGGATGTGTTCACTTTTAGTCCTTCAAAGTTATCCTTTTTTATTCTCTATTGATATTGTTTTCAGTTCCTCACTCTCATTAGCCCCTTGGATGTCGCAACTAAATGAAATTTGGCTTTTGTTTCAGTAATGATTCATAACTCCTCCCTCTCACATAAATTTTTCATGGTACCCGTTACTTTGCATGACTTTTGACTGCAGAAAGAAAGGGAGTAGTTGCAGTTTATCGTGTGCATACCTAGATCAAATAATCCATATTCCTCAAAAAATATGAATGTTTATATACCCAAACAATCTTTCGATCAAGTTTCATCCAAATCACATGAACTATTTCAACCACAGGTAGCCTTGATCAAGTACAATTAACAAAACTTAAAACTTTTAGTCTGAGGTGTTTTCGAAATTTCAGTTTTCCATGGTGTTTTAGCAATTAAGAAACGAAAAAAAAGGCAATACCGATGATTTATATTACTTATTTAACACTGTAGATTATTCATATCCCATCTGTGATCCAGTTCCAAATTGAAAAGGATCAGAATTATTTACCTACGGTGACTTTCCTCCAAACAAACTGCAACCACTTGTTACATAACACCTGTTAACATAGTAAAAGGTCTCAAGGCACTTCACGGGCATGTTAGTAAGCAAACGCAGGAAGCTTGCAGATAGCTCTGCAGGACATTCTCAAGCAATTCTCCTTCTTGAAGGCCTATCTCCAGACTGCACCATTAAAGCATGGGCACCAGCAGGCTCAGCTGGAAAGCAGGCAACAGAAAGTGCACCCAGTAGGTGGCAGGGGGCGAGGTAAATGCTATCATCCTGTGGTGTTTTCAGTGTTTATCTTGCAATTCACAGTCAAACAATTCCATTTCAGGCATAGATGCCCTTGAATTTATACTGGAAGTCAATTGTGAAAACCTTCCATACGGCAGCCCATCATCCTCAGACCAAGTTGAAGCTCATCTCTTATTAGAATGAAACGTACCAAGGCAACAGCTCACAACATGGGTCCTGTTAAAATGAATATTCCAAAAATAACAACTACATCTGTGTAAATTTCAAACTACTTGATTGATTTGTTGCAGCAGGCCCACTTGTGAAGTGTGACATATATTTCCACTCCAGGGACTGATCATGGCTCATTGGATTGACTTTACTAACCCAGTTGACAAAGTGTGGCAGTATGACAACATAACTGGTCCAGTAAATAGCAAGAATGATACATGGATGACTGACAGTAAAGTTTGTTAATAAGGTCTGTTCAATTATTGCAAATTTGATGCTTTTGCAGCATAGTTAATAGAGAAGACCAGATCACATTTGACACAGAATACTGCACTACCCAAAAAGTAAAAAAAAACCTGTAAGATTTTCAGTTATAATGGCACACAGAAAATGTCACAAATCTGGTGAGACTATAATCATCAAGCAGCGAAGGCCTTCTTTCTCTTACATGAAAAGACTTTGATTAAAGGCAGAAATACATTATTAAAACAGAAAAGAAGATCATGTATAATCCACTGACGTATCCAACGCCAGTCCAGAATCAGTAAACTTTAGAATAAACTGAATTACACTCTATGTATGACTAAGTTCACAGAATCAATGGAAAATAAGCTTGACAAATATGCATACAATATGAACATTATTTATATAAATTGATACGGCAATCTGTTTATCAAACCTGCTCTCTAAAGTGACAATTTAATCATGCTTTTATGCATATATACAAATGATAAATTCATTAAGTGGAAATGCACTTCTAAAGTAATATCTAAATTGATGCATATGAGGCTGATTCCAAGCACTGTCAAAGCAAAAAAACTAATAGTGCAGTTTTGGAGATTTTAAGCAGTAAAAGAGTCTTTCATCTTTGTTAAACTTTGGATTTTGTGGCCTTTAATAGCTATCATGCAAAGTCTCAAAAAGAGAAGAACATTAATTTAAAATATGTATATATGTATAAACCCTCTCAATCTCCTATAGCCCAGATTCTGTGTAACTTCAGCCATGATATTAGGTAACAAAGGGGTGCTAATGAGCTCACCACAGCAACCAGTGACAGCACTCACCAACCCCATATCATGCATTTTACAACACAGTTTCACTGTGGAGATAAAATGAGATAAAATAATGAGGGCTGCAGACGAGACGTGAAAGGAATGCTCCATGCACCTTTTGTCTCATGCAGGATGGAAACAGAAGTCTGATCGCCATCAGATGAATCTGTCAGCTGCTTATTTGCTCCTTTGTGAAACTATCTCAATTAGCCATAATTTCATGAGCTGGGAGACAGGGAGAAAAGAAATTGGCACCACTCCCCTGATTACTCTTACCCCTTCTACACTATCAATTTCCCTTTCACTAGCTCCAGATTTCCTTTTCCCGGTTCCCTGCTTACAGAGACCAAAGTGAGGCATAGTATTATTTTCAGGAGGAGCAGGTGGTGGTGGGTACAGGCATGGTTACTATCCAAGTGTTACAGACTTACAGCCTCTTTCATCATCACACTGTTCCGATAATGTGAGTCAAGCCTCCGACTTCAGTCTGAGGTGGGTCCAAAACCACTTCAGAGTTGACGCATTAATCTACTTAGAGTCATAGAGATATACAGCACAGAAACAGATCCTTCAATCCAACTCGTCCATGCCGACTAGGTATTCTAAATAAATCTAGTCCCGTTTGCCAGCATTTGGCCCACATCCGTCTAAACCCTTACTGTTCGTGTATCCATTCAGATGCCTTTTAAATGTTGTAATTATACCAGCCTCCACTATTCTTCTGACAGCTCATTCCATACACGCACCACCCTCTGCATGTAAAAGTTGCCCCTTAAGCCCCTTTTAAATCTTGCCCCTCTCACGTTAAATCTATGCCCTCTAGTTTTGGACTCCCCCAACCCCAGGGAAAAGACCTTGTCTATTCACCCTGTCCATACCCCTCATGATTTTATAAATCTCTATAAGGTCAACCCCTCAGCATCTGACACGCCAGGGAAAATAGCCCAGTCTATTCAGCCTCTCCCTATAGCTCAAACCCTCCAACCCTGGCAACATCCTTGTAAATCTTTTCTGAACCTTTTCTAGTTTCACAACATCTTTCCTATAACAGGGAGACCAGAAGTGCTCTCAGTATTCCAATAGTGGCCAAACTAATGTTCTGTACAGCTGCAACATAACCTCCTAACTACTTCACTCAATGCACTGACCAAGAAAGGCAAGCATATCAAATGCCTTCTTCACAATCCTATCCATCTGCGACTCCACTTTCAAGGAATTATGAACCTGCACTCCAAGGTCTCTTCAGCAACACTCCCCAGGACCTTACCGTTAAGTATATAAGTCCTGCCCTGATTTGCCTTTCCAAAATGCAGCACCTCACTTTCAACTACATTAAACTCCTCGGCCGATTGGCCCAGCTGATCACGATCCCGTTGTACTCTGAGGTAACCTTCTTCGCTGTCCACTACACCACCAATTTTGGTGTCATCTGCAAGCTTACTTCCCTTAACAGAATTTAAAATTAATTCAAAAAGATTCAGCTGAAATTAAATATATGACTGTTATAATCAGGCAAGGAGGAAATTTTTTTTTCTATCTTTTTATCTTGCCTGTTTAGCTGCAAAGGTTTAGGTCCTTTTTAGCACAAGACCTCACTTTTCTCAATTAAAAAAAAATTCCGAGTCAGAAGGCTAATTTTATCAATTCGTAACACTGAGAAAAAGTAGTAAGGAAGTGACATCAAGCATGTACAGACACAGACACAAAGTTAAAGAGGGATTAGTGTCTGATACAAAAGAACAATGAAAGCAATAAACTGTTTGAGGTACTTATGGTATCTTCAAGACAAAAGATTTTAACCCAAGACCAAGGTTGTTTTTTGGTGTCTTGAATCATTTGTCTCAACTATTTCAGTAGCCCTTCTGGGTCTTGTTTCTTCTGTTTCTCACATTACTGTTCAAAGAACGCAAAATTACTATTGAATGCAAAATCTGCCAACCTGCATATTTGGACAACATTTTAAATGTGATATATTCCAAAAAAAAAGCTTGCTTTAAAAATGATTTCATAGTATATTTAAGAATGGTGACTCAGTGTAACTGAAAGTAGGTTTCCCAGGCATTCTACTTGTTGGTAAATCCTATCATTCCATCAGTTTTTACAGTATCAGTAGGATGATTAGAATAACAATTTTTCCTGCCCTAGTAATTTACAATTGGGTGTTGAAGGACTCACCTTTAGAATATCACCATTATAATGTTGGCTTCGAGAGGGGGCTGAGCAAATAAAATTTCTCTCATCCTTATATAGAATGTTGATGAAACCGTGTACAGTTCGGAGTTTTCATTTCGACTTTATCGCAATTGGAGACCAAAATAATAAGCTTTGCGATCTGTGTTCAAACATCTGTAATTTATTTGAAACCAAATGTACGAGCCCATAATCAGTTCTAGTTTGATCTTAATAATTTTATCCAGAGTCTCCAAATTTGGGCAAGTGTTCTATGGCTGCATACAGATATATGCACCCATCATTACCAATCTGGAATTAACTTAATTAGCATCATTCATAGGACCCTCAGTTCGAATCGGCTGTTAGGTTTGGACCAAGTCCAAGCTTACAGTCATTGATGCAAGCTCGACTAAAGAACCAGTGCCAAGAATAACACTGCTGCTGTTCTCCCTATTCCAGGCGGAGTGACACCACTTCTACATGGTCACTTTTCTAACCCCTCTCTAGCATTGTGCACAATTGTTTGTTCACAACCCAGCTATCGGAGGGTGGGCCTCCTGCATCGATGCACACTTTCCCACCGACCACAAATGTCATTGGACAAAAAGTTATGTAAATGGACAAATGGGAAGGAATTTCAAAAGAAGAATAATTGCACAGGCAGAAAAGCTTACAGGCAGGATTTGTGTTTCTTCTCCAGATCTCCAATAACAAATAGAAATAGCGGCAAACTTAAGCTTTTAGACAGGGCTGTCAAATGCTCAAAGCAGAGGCAATTGCTAATTTAAGGCCTTTGAGTAAATCCCAATGTGGTAGGCAGTTAGCACAGCAGCCTGTAATTTACGGCCTTTAATAAACATAAATAAGGCTGATTGTTACTGGCATAGTCAACTTGTTTTGCTGCAGACTGGAGGTTACGGGCTGGAAGATCAGCTTGTGAGCTGACACTAGTTCACAGAGCAATGCTGTGTTCAAACCCTGCCGTGCGTAAACATTTATGCACAGTCGGTGTTGCAGGATGAGCCGTGATACAGAGCTGGAAGAATTGGCTAATTCATCCGTCATCCTGTGGACTTGTCAGACACAGCATGTCTCCCGGGGGGATGGTGGATGGAAACTGGTCTTGCAGAAGGAGCTGCAAAAGAGTCCCTCTGTTCCACCGTTTCAGCTGCATCCTTACATTGACAAGTGCTGCTCACCGAACAGTCAGCTGCACACTTATGGGTACAAGGAAGAGTCTGCATTGGTTGGAATCTCATCCTCAGGACACCCAAAGGTCATTGTAACCTACTGGTTAACTTTAAATGTTGCTGCTACATAGGCAGCAAATGTGGTGTTGAGCAAAAGGAACGTAGGAACAGGAGTAGGTTTTTCAACCCTTTTTGTCTGCTCCAATATTAATTTAGTTCATGGTTGATCCACATCTTGCTTGTCTTTGGTCTTTAACACTTCATGCCCTTGACGAATAAAAATATGTGCATCTCAGTTCTGTCATTTTGAATTGACTAATTCTTAGCAACTGTCTGAGATAAGACAGTTTTAGACTTTCACCATAGTTAATGTGAAGACTTCGACTTTGGCATCACCTTTGAATCATCTGTCATTAAAATTAATGCTGCCTTCCTGTTACAGATTCTTCCATCTGAGAATCTACCTATCTTGCCAAATCCTTCAATCATCTAAGCAGTTTCATTTCGATCATCCCTTACCCTTCTAATTTCAAGAGAATATAAACATAGTCAATGTAACAAGTCCTCAAGATTTAATACTTTTCATCTCTTTTCAGTCTGGTGAATCTGCATTGCTTTCCTCCAAAGTCAATATTTCCTTTCTGAGCTTTGGTGCCCAGAATTGAACATAATACTCCAGCCGATATCCACCCAGAACTCTTTAGAACAGTAATCTAACTTGCACGCCTTTGTATTCTAGACTTCTAAAGACAGAAATGAACATCCAATTACCTTTTAAGTCATTCTTTATCCTGGTCAGAAGCCTTTTTGATTTGTGTACCTGGACCCCTAAATCACTTGGACAAATATTGTGCTAACAATCTTTATGCTGCTACAGCTGAATCTACAGATTGCTCTCCTGCAACAGACATGAGTTTGTATCATTGTCCCTTCATATACTCTGTCTACCCTGGGATCTCTTGGGTATTGGGTGTTTGCATTGCACTCTTAATGTTGCTAGATCTGGCTAGGCTACAACTTCTCTGAGTCTTCTGATGTCCTATCTTATGTATATCTAAGACAAATTTATCCAGACTCTCAATAAGGCCTACAATCTCTTTATTTATATTATAATATGCATTATACTGAATGAATAAAGTCAACATAATCTTACCAGACTATATTCGGATCTTTTGTTTGAGGGAGATGATGGATGGTGGTTTAATCTGAAAGTCACCACACCTCAGGTGAGGGGAGATGTTGAGAAGGAGCATCTTTCATGGTCAGTACAGGGATTGAACCCATGTTGTTGCTATCACTCTGCATTGCAAATCAGCCGTCTAACCAACTAAGTTAACTGCTCTCCCTGCCATTATACTAATACAGCTGTCTAGTACAGTGTTCCTCTTCGTGTCCAAATCATGTCACCACTGATGTTAGAGTAGCACCATCATATACATCATCATTATCAACATATTTGTTACCCAATTATGCTCAAGCCCCAACTTTTTCAACAATGATACCGGATTATGTTTATGGCTAACTGTCTAAGAGGCTGAAACACACCCTGGTTTAATCTCAATCAAAACTACTGCACTCCTTTAATTGTGCAAATAAATGTGATTTAAATGATAGACAGGGTTTGAACATATCACTTTTGGACTCAAAAGAAAGTTTGTTGCTAATTCATACAAGTTAATGATTGTGCGGCAAAGAGTGTTCATTCTTTGATCAAATCAGTATACAGAAAAATGTTATATCAGCATGGAAAGGTGGACACTCTCACAGAATAAGTTCAGCTCCACAGATCTTGTCATAATCGTTGCTTCTTTTATCTATTCACATCCTTTTATTCAAATAATGTAACACAAAGTCAATAAGCCTTAGGCATAACATTTCTGACTTCAGAGCATTGCATCTTGACCCTGTGCTCCTCCTGTGATGATTATTTGATACAGTTAGAGCAGCAATAAAAATCGCAAACCAGGTGTCCTTAGAATGAGTGACAGACAAAAAGCCTCAGTACGGATCAAAAACTAGGTCACAAAGGCAAGAATCAAAAAAAAAATTCTCATTTTAGGCCATCAAACCACCAAGCATTCATGGTAAACATTGAGTTAAAGGATGCTGAGCCATTATATTACAGCACACAATGCCCTATTCACCCATTACAGAGGGGAACCTCTTGCTAACAATATAAGAAAGCTTGGTCATCTTCTGAAATTTGCCTTTTGTTCTGTTGATTGTGCATTTAAACTATGCATTTGTGTCTGTGCACATTCATAATACTTGCCTTGTTGCTAGTCTTGTGGCATTATATCATTTTGCCAGTCATCAGTGCTCTGCTCTATGATTGGACTTGAAGTTTTAACCAGAGTACCAGCATGGCCAAATGTGTTTTGGACAAATGAAGTTAGTCCAGTTTAGGAAACATGGTCAGCACGGACAAGTCGGGCCAAAGGGTCTGTTTCCACGCCGAATGACTTTATTATCTGTAGGAAAATTCTTGATTACATTTTAGAAGCAGAAATACATCATTCAAATAATGTTTTATGTTTCATAAAATTCACTGCAAAATGTCTATGACATCAAATAAATACAATTACCAGCATTTACATTTTAAAAAGTGACATATTCATTCTCTTTAATTCATTCCTGTGCAAATTCTTTAAAAGGAAACTCTAGGCTACTTAAATTACTGACTATGTTGCTCAGGTTTGATTGGTGTGCTTTTAAAGGAATGGTATAATGAAGGTCATCAAAGCAATTTCCTTAGATAATTGTGCTTTCTCATTACTGGCTTCACTTATAATCCCATGTTGAAAGCCTGGAATTCTCCATGTATTACTATTGTGGCGCCACCTTCTCTTCACAATGCAACTGTTTAAAGTGGCAGTTTATAACCACCAAACCCCAGGGTAAATAACCAGTGGCAATAAACATTTAGTCTTACTCGTGACAATCCTAACCCAAGGATGCAAAGTACTAAACACATCATGTGAACTGATGAATGACTTTAATTCTTAGAGAAATAATGAAAATTCTCTATGGATTGCATGGACCTATTGTACCAAATAGTGCAACAGTATTCTGCATCAAATAATGCAAAGATAAAGTAGAATGATTTGGGAACAGAGATAACAAGGTGTGGAGCTGGATGAACACAGCAGGCCAAGCAGCATCAGAGGAGCAGGAAGGCTGACGTTTCGGGCATAGACCCTGCTCCTCTGATGCTGCTTGGCCTGCTGTATTCATCCAGCTCTACACCTTGTTATCTCAGATTCTCCAGCATCTGCAGTTCCTACTATCTCTGATTTGGGAACAGAACAGCTTGGTAGAACTTGGCCTATATGTTTCTTCTCTTGCAGTTCAATTCAATGCATTTGTTCAAAGATGCCACATGTATTGACCAATTAGTTTGAAAAGGAGCACAAAGACACAAGTGACTTATGTGAAGAAGGGTCAAGTGAGAAAGGAGAAAGAACAGCATGGTAGTTATGCTGAAATGGCAAGATTGGAAAAGACAAAATTATTAAGAGCCGATATGAGTTGATACAAGGAGAAGGGGTCCATTAGTATCAAGATCACTGTTGAAGTCTATCTGCAGCACAACATGGAATCATCATGCTGATAATCCTCAACATAACGATTAAGTAATCTCAGTTATGATGTCTTATGGTGGCACATTGCAAAGGCCTATTGCTAACTAGTGCGGAAAAATAGAATCAAACTGAGTCATCCAATGGTAAAAGTATAGTCAGGATCAACAGTTGGTATCAGAGGGACTTAATTTAACAGACGTTTGGCAGCAGGTTGATCAGTGGTCTTCCACTAAGGTGGCTGGTCATTCCAGTTTTATAGAACACATCATTTTATGATGCACACAGAATTCAATCAACTGTTTAGAAACTGAAAGAACACGTAATTTCCGATTTCGGTGCTGAAAGCTACAGAAAATGCTCAGAGGAGCACAAAGTGTGCATTACACATCAAAAACAACAGTCCTATCAGTGATCGACTGGAAAAGGAGGTGAAGCTTTGAATATAAAAGACAGCATTAGGACAGCAGTAAGAAGTAAACTTGACTCAGAAGACGAGCAAATAGAATCATTTTGGATGGTGATTAGAGAAAAGAAATTAGAAAGGGTCAGAAAGCTTTATGGGAATTAGATATAAGCCACTGAACAGTAGAACGCTGTGGGTGGAGCTTTAAGTGATAAATAATTGGAGCTTGTATTAAAGGTAACGTAATAAATCTGCGAAGCATTCCATTAAAAAAAAAATCGTGGAGGATTCTATTCACTATACAGACTGGGTAAATTGAATTGATAAGTTAGCCTGGAACATAAGTTCATAGGATGTTCAAGAAAACTATCATGGAAGCAATACTTTGGGAACCAAATGAGGATAAAATTATTTGAGATTCTATGCCATGTAATGAGGTAGGGTTACTTTAAAAACTCATTACATTCTCTGGGGGGACAAAGAAAGGGGGATTATGATGAAATTGAGTTTCTTGTAAAGATTGAGAATGACCTATTGTAGTGCATGACAAGAACTTTAAAACAAACGTCAATTGCGTCATTATGAGGGAAAGGTTAAGATCATTTGGGAAAATAAACTATAAGTTATGACAGTAAATAAATGGTGATAAACATTCAAATAAATTGTTAATAACGAAAAAGAAAACAGTCAGGAGATCAATTGATGGTACACTAGGGAATTTAGGACAGTATTGGATTAAAAGAGAATGATAATGTTGCAAAGAATAGCTGTTAGCCTAAAGATTAGAACAGTTTTAGAAACAAAGTGGTGACCAAAAGGTTGTCAAAATTGTGAAAAAACAAAGAATTTGAGATCAAACCAGTAGGAGTATATATCAAGGTGAGTAGCTAATATAAACATTAATCACTTAAAGACAGAAGAAATTATCATGAGAATATTATAGCAATATTCAACAAATGTGCTCTGTGTGTGTTCACAGTAGCAGGCACAAATTGCATAGCAATAAATGGAAACCTGAGGAACCTAAAGTAATTAATCTCAACATCATTAAAAAATTTGGAGAAACTTAAAAGGACTAAAAGCTGACAAATCCCTAGGACATGATTGTGTCCATCCTTAGGTCAGGTTTAAAAGAAGTAGTTGTGGAGATAAAAGATGCATTGGTTAAAAATTTCCAAAGTCTCCTGAATTTTAGATCATTCCAATGGCTTGGAAGTGAGAAAAAAAAGAGGAGAGAAAATGTGGTCTATAAACTAGTAAGACAGATATCAGTTGTTGGAAAAATGTTGGAATGTATTGTTAGGATGTCCTAACAATAGACTTAGAAAATCATATTATCAGACAGAGTCAATATAGTTTAACAAAAAAGAAATTAAGTTTACTTTTTTACAAAACATTTTGATAATGTGACTGTTAGAGGATAACAGGAAGTTGGAGATGTAATGTAGCTGAATTTTCATTGAGGTGCCACGCACAAGATTAATTGACAAGGTAAGGGTTTATAGAATTGGTGGAAGTATATTAGCATGGACAAGGAATTGGTTAACTGATAGAGACAGAGACCAAGGATACAATAGGCATTCTCAACTTTGCATACTGTAACTAGAGGAGTGCTGCAAGGATCAATGCTGGGGCCTGAGTTATTTACGATTTATGTTCATGACTTAAATGAAGCCATCAAGAGTAACAGTTCAGGTTATATAATTATTCAAATCTAGGTGGGAATGTAAGCTATTAGGAGGACACAAAGAGCTTCCAAAGAAAGTAGACAGGTTAAGTGGGTAATATGCTCAAAGAATTGTAATCTGAGAAATTGTGAGGTTATTGACTTTGGTAATAAGATTGCAAAAGCAGAACTGTTTGCAAGGTGTAAACATTGTAAATTCTCATGTTCAGAGGAAGTTGGATGTAGTGATACAAATAAATAAAACATTAACCCTCCAGGTTAAGCAAACAACTTGGAAAATCAAAGGCATATTGACCTTCATTGCAGTGTGACTGAAGGAAAGAGGAATCTTGTTAGAATGGTATAGGTCTTTGTTGAGAACACACTTAGAGTATTGTGCAGAATTATGGTCTCCATGTGGAGAGGTATACCTGCATTGGAGGTTGTTTAGTGAAAATTAATTCAGTTGGTTCCGTGGATGACAAATCTGTTCCATGATGAAAGGCCGAATTAATTTCGGAATTGGGAAGGATGAGAGATGATCATGTAGAAACATTTAAGATTCTGAAAGGGTTCAAAGCATAAACACTGAGGTTATTTTCCCTCACTGGGGAATCTAGAATACGGGTACACAGTCTCAGGATAAGGGGCCAATTATTTAGGACTCAGATGAGGCGATTTCCTAATTCAGGAAGTTGTGAATATTTGGAATTGTCCACCACAGAGGATAATGGATGTTACATGATTCAGTATAGTAAAATTTTATTTCAGCTTTGATTGTCTCAGGGAATTGAGGTATGGGATGCAAACTGTAAAATGGAGCTGAGACAGAAGATAGCCAATTCAACATAAAACTGACTTGAAGGCAGAAGAAAGAGGGCGATGGTGGTAGAGGAGGGTTGCTTTTCGGACTGGAGGCCTGTGACCAGCAGTGTGCCACAAGGATCAGTGCTGGGCCCACTGCTTCTTCCTATACACAAATGATTTGAATGTGAATATAGGAGGTATTGTTAGTAAGTTTGCAGATGACACCAAAATAGCTGGTGTCATGTACAGCGAAGAAGGTTATCTCAGTGTAAAACGGGACCTTGATCAGATGGGTCAATGGGCTGAGGAGTGGCAGATGGAATTTAATTTACATAAATGTGAGGTAATATATTTTGGTAAGGCAAATCAGTGTAGGAACTAATGGTAGGGACCTGGGTAGTGTTGCCAAACAGAGAGACCTAGGGGTGTAGGTGCATAGCTCCATGAAAGTGGAACTGAAGGTAGACGGGGCGGTGAAGCAGGCATTTGGCACACTTGCGTTCATTGGTCAGTACACTAGATATAGGAGTTGGGATGTCATGTTATGGCTGGATAGGACATTGGTCAGGCCACTTTTGGAATACTGCATACAATTCTGGCCTCCCTTCTATAGAAAGAATGTTGTTAAACTTGAGATGGTGCAGAAAATAATTACAAGGATGTTGCCAGGACTGGAGGGTTGGAGCTATGAGGAGAGGTTGAATAGGCTGGGACTTCTTTCCACTGGAGCATCAGGGACTGAGGGGTGACCTTATAGTGGTTTATAAAATCATGAAAAGCAAGGATAGGGTGAATAGCCAAGGTCTTTTTCCTAGCACTGGGCGGTCCAATGGTTGAATGGTGGAGCAAGCTTATGGAGCCTTTTGAACTCCTCCTCTTGCTCTTAGTCCTTTAGACACCAATGTCACCAGAGAAAACTATCCACTGATTAATTTAAGTTCAACAGTGGCAAATAACAGTAAATTTTCATAATATTACAAAAGTATCATTCAAACAAAGTTAAATCAACTTTAAAAAAACAAAAAATGCTTTGTGGGAAATTTGTTTTCACAGTTCATGTGACTTGCTGAATTTTCCTGACTAATTTTAAATATTATTGAAAGATCTGACTGGAGAGAGTAATTGCTCTTGATACTTAATGAAGGCATCAATTGCATATAACCATGTTTTCTAATTCACTCCTCTTTCTTTATTTAAATATTGTTGTTGAGAGTAATTAGAACTCTGATCCTTAAAAGAAGTTCTTAGGCTCAGACTCACTAATATTGATACACTTGGAGTTTTCTGTAGAATTAAGACTCACAAGTTTTTTGTGAATAATCCCAAATGAAATTTCAACAATACTAAAGCAGTAATCCACTCATCTATGGGATGTCTTTTGGATGGAAATCTAAACTGAGACCACATCTAACCTCCCAAGTAGATGTAAAAGATTGCTCAGCATAATTTAGACCAAAGCATTACTACTAAATCTCAAACATATGATCTAATTATTTTTACACACACTGCTGCTTGTGGGAGCTGGAAAGTGTGCAAGTTTGTCACCTACATTATAGCACTTACTTTCTTGGTCGTTTGTGCACAACTATGGTTTGCTGGAGATGTGATCCTTTTCCTCCAGCCCTGCCAAGAGCTCATCTCACAACAGTCACAGGCAGGAGGACTTCCAAATCAGAATTAGGCACCTCAAGAGCAGTCTTCACCTCTACACTCCTGTGGTTTCCGCAGCTGCAAAATTCCAAAGTCTATCCCTACAAGGTGAATATGGGGGGTGGGGGGACATCCCTTTAACTGGGAATACTTTCTTTGACAGATCGAATATATGATACCACTGGTCATCTCTAAATTTGGGAAACCCGGAAATGGAATTCTATTGCTGTGACTCAGTTAAAGAGGTGTGGCCCTAGCCTACTCCTCCAAGATCCCAACCCAGTATTAGAACATTGGAACACATTGGTGCAGGATAAAGCATTCAGTCCCTCAAGCCTGCACCACCATTCAACAAGGTTATGGCTGATCTGCCCCCAAGGTCTCAACTCCTCTTTCACGTCAACTCAGTATTGTTGTCCAATCCATCACTTTCCAAAAATTTACCTACATGCTCTTTTAAAAAGCTTTCAATGTTCTAATATTGGCCCTGCCATTTCGTTAGGGGTGACTCAGAGTTGAAATATTTAAGTTTTCATTCATTATTCTGTTATGAGATAGTGACATCAACAGCTGGGCCAGCATTTATATCCTCTCCTTAATTTGCCCATGAACTGAGTGTCTTGCTTGGGTAGTTCAGAAGGCAGCTATGAGTCAATCACAGCACTGAGGGTCTGGAATTGGTAAGGATGGCAGATTTCCTTTCCTGAAGAACGTTAATGAACCAGACGGTTATTAATGACAATGGCCACATGGTTGTAATTTAAGTAACTTTATAATTCCAGATTTTTAATGAATTTACCTTTCACAATCTGCCACAATGAGATTCAACTTCATGTTTCCAGAACATTAGCCTGGAACTCAGAATGACTCGTCCAGTACCATTACTACTACAACACCATGTAACTTTACAATGTGAACTTCATGCTTCATTCCCAGGAATGGAAAGCTTAACATATGAGGAACGTTTGAGGACTCTGTGTCTATACTCATTGGAGTTTAGAAGGATGAGGGGGGATCTAATTAAAACTTACAGAATACGGAATGGCCTGGACAGAGTGGATTTTGGGAAGATGTTTCCACTGGTAGGAGAGACTAGGACCCGAGGGCATAGCCTTAGAGTAAAGGGAAGACGTTTTAGAACGGAGACAAGGAGAAACTTCTTTAGCCGGAGAGCGGTGAATCTATGGAATTCACTGCCACAGAAGGCTGTGGAGGCCAGGTCATTAAGTACATTTAAGACTGAGATAGATAGGTTCTTGATTATCAAGGGGATCAAGGGTTATGGGAAGAAAGCGGGAGAATGGGGTTGAGGAACTGATCAGCCATGATTGAATGATGGAGCAAACTCGATGGGACGAATGGCCTAATTTCTGCTCCTACGCCTTATGGTCTTATGGTCTTAAAAGTGTCTGACATTATTATATGCAGTCTGGTTCCTACATAGGCAATCAACATTACTTGTAATGAGAGAGAACAGGTTCAAGCCAGATCTATAGTAGGCATGCAACAAAGATCCATACTCCATAAGTTAAAGATTATGTTATTCTCTTACACTCAAAATGATGTACGACAAGTTGTACTGTACCAGTGAGATGCAGTTGGATAGAACATTTGTGCATTAAATCACTGCCAGAGGCAGTGTAATGTCAACCTCTGCACATAAGTAAAAACATTTAACCTAAGAGGAGAACAGAAAGATATAGATTCAGCAAGGATATGAAATGAATGCAAAGGTGTTGTATAAATGAAACGAACACAAGATCGTGCATAGAAGAACATTTTTGGATGTGAATAAATTGCAAAAGTCTGGCAGTACCTTGAAGGACAAATATGCACGAGACAATTTTAGTGGACAGTTCCATTGACCAAACAATTGCTATGGGTATTTATTTTATTACAGTTAACTGCTTATGTAACTATAGTTTACCTTGGGCATTTTCCTTTAGAGAGAAATGATTGCAAGTAAGTAAATGAGAAAGTTGAACTTGCATGGCCTTCAGCTGCATCTTAAATGAGATAATTTTATTCACTGTTTCATGAAATATTTATAATAAAGTTAACATTTTTTCTTATTTAAATAAAAAGCATTGAAGGAAAAAAACTAGCTTATTTTATCAAAGCTTTCTGCTGAACTATAGTACTCTGTGTAGCAGCAAGATATCTGGTTTCTTCTTCAAGTGGCCATTCTTCAGTAACAGACATGGGGATGCCCAGGTTCACTTGGGCAAGTACAGCAATGCCTATGTTCTCCAACCCAAATCATGGCAATCTGAATGGTCACAGTGGCTGTGTCACCCTTGTAAGGGCATATTAAAGGCTCTTGTTCCATAGCCATTAACCAATGCCTGATTACCATTCAGAAATACCTGAGACTTCAGCTGAGAGCTGGTCTGCATTTCAGAGATTGTTGAGGACAGCTCAGGAGGAATTTTTCAGGGGATACAGCAACTCCCCCAAATCTGAAGTTTGAATACTGAAAGACCCAATCTCTCTCCTTTTCTTCCCTCCTCCCTCCATCACTGGAATTTGAAGGGGCATCATGCAAATCTAATATCACTGATCCTCCATCAAATTCCCGGACCTCCTTGGTATAAATCTGACTTTCCACCCTCTTTCCCTTCAGGAATAGGAGACTTCAATCCATGGACCATTCAATAATTGATGAAATCATCTCCTTCATCATAGACAATACATTGATCTTGAGAGCTCAATGGCCTTTACATACAAAATACATTATATTTATCTGGACTCACATTACTGTTTGCAAAATCTCTGTTGTATTATTTAGGAACATAAAATTTTAAACTTCCACTAAGATTTTGATCGTGCACAATTATTAATATATACAAAGTTTGATCAATGTGGAACTCAGTCCTTACACCTGCACCACAGTCATCCAACTCACTGCTGGGTTTGGTACATTATAAGCGTTCTAGGTCAGAGAGTTTCTGTACATTGCGGCCAACATATCTGGGAGACCAGAGGTAGGGCTGTTGCCTTTTGTTATTCGTCAGTCACAGAAATAGACAGGTTAGTGTTTCCAATTTATCCACAATGAGCTTCTGTAAATTTACAAGGAGAATCTCTCCAGTGTTATTACACTGACCTGTGGACTGTGACATTGGATCAAGACAGAAGGCTTTTCATTTTTCAAGGGAAATTGCTTTCCTTAGGCAATCACAATTTAAAGTCAACAATCGGTGGCCCACGGCAGAATCCATATGTGTAGTGATGTTGAGGGAAATGTGGAAATTGAATTTTGAGGTAGGCTTCAGATTGTCTTGCAATTTTGATGCATGTATGAGCAGATTTACCACTATTTTTAATGAAAGGAGACCGTTAATATGGCATTCATCTGGTCAAATAGGAGGGGGATCTACTTTTGCAACACAGGAGTCAAAGCACAATGAGTTAATAAAAGGAACAGTACCCCCAAATGATGTTAGTTACTGCCACAACTTTGGAAGCCATTCACATCTCGCAGCACCTGACTAGATTTATGATCGACAAGGGCTGCCTATTCTGTATTGAAGAATACAAGTTGCCAGTTTGATTGAAGGAGTTAAGCTACAGCCTTGACCTTCAAATTGGCTTGTCTATTCTCAATTTCCTAGAATGACACAGGCAATCAGCCTTTTCTTCTTTGACTGGCATCATTTGCAACTGCTTCAGCCATTGCCTTGTTATCCAGGTCCTGAATGAATAACTTGCTGCCAGTCAACAGAAGAGAAATGTGAACAAGGTGGTAGTGAGTTCTCAGTTGGCATTGATATAATTTGCAGCCAGCGTTAAGCTGAGCAGGAGCATTTCCAACTCTGAGTCCAAAGATGCAGAGTTTTAAATTCCACTCCAGATAATCCTGATCAGTCAGGATCAGAAAACCAACTCTGAATTCCAGCTTAACATCTAATTGGATAGTCACATTGGCTGGTATGAGTGCCCCCTCCCAATTGTGCCATTAAGGCTCAAGGGAACCTACAAAACACTGCCATCGTATAGAACTAATTACCATATTGATTGGCATAATGATTGCTGCTTAGCCTGCAAATGTTTGTGCTATTTAGATTATTTTCTTAGAGAAAGTAACAAAAACATCACACAATTACCATGCATGATTTATTGCGCTGTTTAACCAATGAAGACTGCTGGATTACCAACATGATTTCCCAAATTGAAAGGGAAGGAAAGTTCAATAATATCCTCGGTTCAGAGAACTAGCATCTTCAGTTGGCAGTGAGATTTTATGGACTATTGAATAAACAGTGATTGAGTTCATTTAAAACCTCACTGAAGAAGACAGAAGTTCTGATTGAGTTCCCCCGTCACCCCTGTAGGATTGAACAAAAATCCCTATCATTTTAAATACAGGACCAAAACCCTGGACTTTCAACAAAACCCTGGGTTTTTGACAGAACTTTTAAAATTAAGGAAAAGGCAGGTGGGCTATGAGCTGGGGAAATACACAGTCGCAGGGACAGCTGCTTTCAATCATTAAATAAAAACCGAAAGAACTGCAGATGCTGTAAATCAGTAACAAAAACAAAGTTGCTGGAAAAGCTCAGCAGGTCTGGCAGCATCTGTGAAGGAGAAAACAGAGTTAACGTTTCGGGTCCGGTGACCCTTCCTCAGAACTGAAAGTGGCTGGGAAAACGTCAGTTTATATGCAGAAAATAGGGAGATGGATGGGTTAGGGAGTAAACGATAGGATAGAGCCCAAAGAGAGAGAAAGACAGTTGGACAGACAAAGGAGTTACTAACGATCAGGCTGGGAGGGTGAATAGTTGTTAATGGGGACTGTTAGTGACTAACAACAGGGGGTAATGGTAGGCTATGTGGCAACAAAGCTGTTTTTCCGCAATATTTTCCACTTGGGGACCTTACAGCCCTCCGGACTCAATATTGAGTTCAATAATTTTAGGGCCTAAACTCTCCCATGTCCCAGTCCCCCACCCCACACACCAGGCCTTGTTACCACATAGCATGCCATTACACACCCGCTGTTGTTGGTCAGTAACTGTCCCCATTAACAACTATTCACCCTCCCAGCCTGATCGTTAGCAACTCCTTTGTCTGTCCAACTGTCTTTCTCTCTCTTTGGGCTCTATCCTATCGTTTACTCCCTACCTCACCCACCTCCCTATTTTCTGCATATAAACTGACGTTTTCCCAGCCACTTTCAGTTCTGAGGAAGGGTCATCGCACCCGAAACGTTAACTCTGTTTTCTCCTTCACAGATGCTGCCAGACCTGCTGAGCTTTTCCAGCAACTTTGTTTTTGCTCCTGCTTTCAATCATTGTTCATTTCTGAAGAAGGGTCCCAAACTGAAATGTAAACTTTCTTGCTCCCCTGATGCTGCCTGGCCTGCTGTGTTCCTTCAGCTTCACACTGTGTTATCTCTGACTACAGCATCTGCAGTTCTTACTATCTCTGCCTTGAATCATTGTTCAGTTAGGAAATCCAATTCACACCTCAACCCTAAAAGAACAATGAACCAGACCTAAGGCAACAACTTAACCCAGACATCATGGAGCGCTTACAGATACCAAGGCATCCAAATTCAATTAATATTCATTTGAAGAAATACTGGACATTCCACCTAATTGAAACACATTTACACCTACTCTAAACTATCAGAAGGCAATTCACCTCAAAAAGGAGCAATAGGTAACACAATTGAAAAGTGCTGATTTTGGCACCGAGATAAGAGACCTGCAATTTAGCATAATTTCAGGCCCCGATCTCACCTGAAAAAAACAGAGGAGAAAGAAGAGCAATCTGCCTCAAGAGTTGAGATAACACGGTGTAGAGCTGGATGAACAGCAGGCCAAGCAGCATCAGAGGAGCAGGAAGGCTGACGTTTCGGGCCTACACCCTTCTTCAGAAAAAGCATCTGCAGTTCCTACTATCTCTGCCTGAACAGCTATTCCCCAGAGAGCTACCACACTGAGAACGACTCCTCAACAATCTCCAACCACCAGCGACCAACCGTGACCTGCAGACCGATCAGCCAATGACCTCCGAGAACCACCGACCCTACCAACACCACAAGGCCTCAGACACATCCTGAGGTGAAAACCCACCAAAAAGTAAGAAAACCAAGGTACTCACCCGATACATCCACAACACGTCCTACCGCATCAGCGGACTCAACCCAGTCTGAAGGCCTACACCATCCAAAGTCTTCAGCAAAGCACCGGCTACGGCAAGTGGGAATGGCCAGTAATTCAAAACATGTTTATACTTTGTTGTCCCCTATTTCCTTGAGGCCCAAAGTATTCAACCTAGATCACAAGAAGGGGAAGTTGGGTTGGTGACCGTGCAGGGCACCCCAAGGTCAGGAAGTCTGATTTAAGTGTCGGTGTTTAAAACTACTGTTCAGTTTCTAATAGTAATTAGTCCGTATTAAGTTAATAACTGATAATTTCAGTTGCACTGTTTTGTATTTGCCTTTTTATCTCTTGCGATTTATTCACATTTTTATTATTTCCCTGTATATTACATTTGCCTTTCTTTATTTCTTGTGACATAACTTTGTATTTAATAAAAACAGAGATTCCTTGCCCTAAAACATCTGTCTACTGCCTTCTTCACTTCACATTCCTAAATTAAGTCCAGTGTCAGAACCAGGGATCTGGGCGTGATCTGAACAACCTAAACATCAGCAGTTTTACTAATCACAACCAAAATCCCTACACCCCATTTCCCTCTCCACCAACATTTGATTGATTCCATTCATTCATTAAGAAAATCCTTCCTCATAAGATGCTTTGCAAATAACAATACCTGCGCAAATTATTATTATGTTAAGGAAATCCTTTAATAAAATGCAACATTATTAGCGGTCAAGTCTGGTGCTGGTTTTTAGCTGGTCCATTGAATTATAAAGGAAAAACAAATTGTTGTATAAGTACAGATGAAGCATATTCTGAAAAATAGTCACATAATATTATTCTCCAGGTCAATGAGCTAAAGGGGCATGGTCATTCCTCTAATTAACAGAAAAAGCCTAACACAATTACTTCGTATTGTAACTTCCACCAAAAAGCAAGATCACGGAAGTCACATCAAAGCAAGCATTATTTTCCAGAGTGCATTAGAGATGGAGAAATAAAACTGATTTAAATGTAAATCATTCTTAACACAATACACACATCAGAGGCATGTAAAGATCAAGGCCCAGACGTTGCTTTAGCCAAATAGTTATTAATAACAGAAAGTGCTGGAGAAACCCAGCAGACCTGGCAGCATTTGTGGACAGAGAAACAGAGTGAATGGACTGTATCCCAAGGTTCTACTTTGGAACTGAACAGGGATGAAAAACAATGGCATTTATGCTGTTGACACAGGGGAGGGTGGACCAAGTGAAACAGATGGTGAAGATGCCCTAAAGCAAAAGACAAAGTGAATCCTAATAGAAGTAAAGGAGATCTTGAGATATAAAATGAGAATTGTGGTTCAATGAAATAGCTTGGCTTTGCTGATGAAAGCAAGGCATGTTCACTTTCTGAAGTTGTTAACTCAGTGTTGAGTCCTGAAGGCTGTAAAGTGCCTAACTGGAAAACGAGGTGCTGTACCTTCAGCTTGAATTGGCTTTTGATGGAACACTGCGAAAGACCTAAGATTGAAACATTAGCATGGGAGCAGGAGGATGTGTTGAAATGACATTAACTGAAGGTCGGAGTTATTCTTCCAGACAGATTGCAGATTTTCAGCAACCTGGTCTTGATAATGTCGAGGAGAGCACACTGTGGGTAGTGAATATGGCTGATTGGGTTAAAAATAGTACAAGTAAATTACTATTCCAACTTGAAAGTGTATTTGGGGCCCTGGACAGTGAGGAAGGAAGAGGTAACAGGACAAGTGTTATAGCTCCAACGCTTGCATGGTGCACTGATGGGGGTTTTGTTTGGGGGCTGCGGTGGGGATTGACAGAAGATGGACCAGGGTACAGCCCTGCAAAATGTTGACAAGGGAAGGTACTGGCTTGGATAGAGGATTAGCTGATTGACAGAAGTCAGAGAGTGGGGATGAAGGGATCTTTTTCAGGATGGCAGCCAGTGACTAGTGGGACTATAACTATTCACGTTATACATTAGCAATCTGAACAAAGGAACCGACAGAATTGTTGCTCAGTTTGCTGGTGATAAAAAGATAGGTGGAGGGACAGGTAGTGTGCAGAAAGCACGCAAGAATTTGGACAGGCTAGCAGAGTGGGCAAAGAAGTGGCAGACGGAATACAATGTGGGAAAGTGTGTAGTTATGCACTTAGTTATGCTATAGTTATGCTATGAGTAGCAGATAGTGAAGGGGACTGTCGGAGAATGCAGCAGAATATAAATAGTTTGGAGAGTTGGGCGGAGAAATGGCAGATGGAGTTCAATCCAGGCAAATGCGTTTTGGAAGATCCAATTCAAGAGCGAACTATACGGTAAATGGAAAAGCCCTGGGGAAAATTGATGCACAGAGAGATCTGGGTGTTCAGGTCCATTGTACCCTGAAGTTGGCAACGCAGGTCGATAGAGTGGTCAAGAAGGCATATGGCATGCTTTCATTCGTTGGACGGGGTATTGAGTACAAGAGTTGGCAGGTCATGTTACAGATGTATAGGACTTTGGTTCGACCACATTTGGAATACTGCATACAGTTCTGGTCACCACATTACCAAAAGGATGTGGATGCTTTGGAGAGGGTGCAGAGGAGGTTCACCAGGATGTCGCCTGGTATGGAGGGCACTAGCTATGAAAAGAGGTTGAGTAGATTAGTATTATTTACATTAGAAAGACAGAGGTTGAGGGGGGACCTGATTGAGGTCTACAAAATCATGAGAGGTATAGACAAGGTGGATAGCAAGAAGTTTTTTCCCAGAGTGGGGGACTCAATTACTAGGGGTCACGATTTCAAGGTGAGAGGGGGAAAGTTTAAGGGAGATATGCATGGAAAGTTCTTTACGCAGAGGGTGGTGGGTGCCTGGAACGCGTTGCCAGCGGAGGTGGTAGAGGCGGGCACAATAGCATCATTTAAGATGTATCTAGACAGATACATGAATGGGCAGGGAGCAGAGGGATACAGATCCTTGGAAAATAGGCGACAGGTTTAGATAGAGGATCTGGATCGGTGCAGGCTTGGAGGGCCGAAGGGCCTGTTCCTGTGCTGTAATTTTCTTTGTTCTTTGGTAGGAATAATAGAGGTGTGGACTATTTTCTAAATGGGGAAAGACTTTGGAATTCTGAAGCACAAAAGGACTTGGGAGTCCTACTTCAGGATTCTCTTAAGGTTAACATGCAGGTTCAGTTGCAATTAAGAAGGTAAATACATTGTTAGCATTCATTTTGAAATGAATAGAATACAAGAGCACGACATACTGCTGAGGCTGTATATGGCTGTGGTCAGACCACATTTGGAATTTTGTGAGCAGTTTTGTGACCTGTATCTAATGATGGATGTGCTAGACTCGAAGGTGTCCAGAGGAGGTTTTCAATGATGATCCTGGAGATGATATTAACCTGGAGGTGTTTATCATATGAGGAGCAGTTGAGAATTCTGGATCTGTACTCAATGGAGTTTAGAAGGATGAGGAGGGATCTGATTGAAACTTACAGAATACTGAAAGACCAGGATGAAGCAGACATGGGGTAGATGTTTCCACTAGCAAGATAGACCAGGACCTGATGGCACAGCCCCAGAGTGAAGGGATAATCCCTATAATTGAGATGAGGAGGAATTTCTTCAGCCAGAGAGTGGTGAATCTGTGGAACTCATTGCCGCAGAAGACTATGTAGGCCAAGTCATTGAGTGCCTTGAAGATAGAGATAGATAAGTTCTTGATTAGTAAAAGTGTCAATGATTACAAGGACAAGACAGGAGAATGGGTTTGAGAAACATATCAGCCATGATCAAATAACAGAGTTGACTTGATGGGCTGAATGGCTTAATTCTGCTCCTGTATCCTGTGGTCTTATGGGATGGGAAGGTGTGTTTGGTGGTGGCATCCTGCTGAAGGGGGCAAAAATGGCGGAGGATGCTCCTTTGAATGGGAAGATTGGCAGGGATTGGGGAATCCTACAAATGTTCTGGGTGAGGAGGGAAAAGGTGAGGTCAGAAGTGTGAGGAATGGGTCAAAGGCAACAGAGGGAGAGAATTTTCAGTTGAGGAAAAGGAATGTCATATTGGAGGCATCCCTGTGAAAGGTGGTGGCATCATCAGAACCGTACAATGGAGATAGAGAAACTGTGAGATGTAATGGATTCCTTACAGGAAGCAGATAACTGTGTAAGGTGGTATTTTGTAGTATTTTGTGGATACCACATCTGCAGAAATGGAAACAGAGAAATAAAGGAAGGATAGAGTCAGAACTGCAGCAGGTAAAGGTGAAAGTTGTAAGGGAATTGAAAGCAAAATGTATTAATTTTCCAAATTCCAGAGGAGCGCAGGAAGCAGTACTGATTATATAATTAATATGCTCAAGAAAGAGCTTTGGGAAGGGGCCAGTATAGAACAGGAACAAAGAATGTTTAGGGATCGTTTCTCTCTCCACAGGTACTGCCAGACTTGGTGAGTTTCTCCAGTTTCAAATGCTAGCATGCTCGGTATTTGACTTTAGTAAGGTCAGATAGTTGTCACAGCAATGTAGACTGGAATTGTGCTATTCCATCATTTTTATACTAGGAATGCAATAGACCTTAAAGGGGCAATCTCATGATGTCTTCACTATATCATGGCATGTGATCCAATGGTATAAAACTTTCAGTGCCCATCCCTACTCAGCTATGTTCTCTTGCAGCATGACTTTACAGTACATCTGAATTGCTTAGCTTGAGCCCAGACATGCAAACATGTAACTAACAGCAGCTGTTATAAAAGTTCATTGAATCCTTCAGTACTATGTGATCCAACTCATGGAAGCTAACCTAACTATCACAGTGTGATAGTTGCAGATCATCAGTATATCTTGATACATCACTTCATGGTGACAGCACACTAGTAAGCTTAAGTAACTGCTCATAAAATAATCCTCACAGAAGATTAGACAGCCTGGATTCTACAGCATTCAGAAGATCAATCAAAATAAGTGAGTACAGACTGTTAATTTAAATAGCCAGAAGGTAGACTTACCTTCTCTCTACGTACAGTCAAGATCTAACAATCTCGTTCTGTGGAAGGGTCTCTGGACCTGAAACATTAACTCTCCTTCTATCTCTGCAAATGCAGCCAGACCCATTGAGCTTTTCCAGCAATTTTTGTTTTTGTTTCAGATTTCCAGCATCCACAGTTCTTTTCAGTAGCCCTCTGTCTCTTTTACGAAAATACAAAATGAAGTTTCAGCCTGTGTCCCAACAAGTTCAGACAAAGCGGTCAAAGGCATCTTACAGGTTTAACGTTAAAATGGCAGCCAAAAGTCTTTTTGTTTTACAGGCTTAGAACTAATATCTGCAGTCAAAGGATACTGGCAGCTTAATGACACAGCTTCCAGATTAAAAAATCTGTGTTTTAAACACTACAAAGTGATTTTCAAACATGGAGAAGTCTAACTGTGTGCCATGGTCAGTTTGGTTCCACCATTTTGTTTTCTTCAACTCAGCACCAAAGCTGTTGAGATGTCATCATTCCTTATTTGCTGCAAGTGCCTGCTAATGGCTGAAACCTGCTATTGCAAGCCTTTACCTCAAAGATACAGACCCACACTCAGCAAAACGTCCTAAGAGACAACAAATGTGAAAAATAAGGTAATGTAAAAGCAAAAGTGAAATTAAAAGGTCAGAACAACAAAACATGTGAAAAAAAAGGAACAAATCAGCCTACACTCTTCTTCAACAAAATGTAAAGCTATAGACTGTCAACAAGAAAACAAAGACAGGTATTTGGCTCGGGAGTGTGCAGCAAGTGGCATCTTCATCAAACCACAACTATATAAGCAATTCACACAGCTTTTCTTCATAGGTGATACCATAAGTGATCTTGAGGGGAGATTTCTTAAAATATTTCTTGACATCAGTAAGGAAGGATTTTGTACAACAGATACATCCAGTCTCTTTGGGGATGATTACAAAAACAAAATCCAGAGAAGATCTGGAGAGGACACGTGGGAAAACTCAAGGTACAAGTCAATTTCTGGATTTTCCTATTGATGTTGTTCAGACAAAAATGCTAAGTGTTTATTAATGGCTTTCTCTCCATATGCTGCAGCAAAGGGAATGAATGTGACTTATTTATAGAACTACATGTGGAGAGACTAATCAAACTGATAATTGCCTCAACTTCAACCAAAACCTTCTGGAATATTTTTCTGGGCAAGAAATGCTCCTCCAACAATGCTCACATTGGACTTTTTGATGCAAAAGGTTCAATATTAGAGTGAACTCAGCAGTGGAGCTATTACAGTGCGTGATTCAATCATCATTCCAAGGTCTTGAAGGACCTCGGTGAGGACAGTGTCATCGACAGTCACATCCAAAGTGAACTTGAGTTTGTAACTTAATCTTGTTCTGAAGTTCTGAAGAACAGTCATACTGGATTCAAAATGCCCTCTGGACTCAATATCAAGTTCAATAATTTTAGGACCTGAATTTTCCCATGTCCAAGCCCCCTACCCCACACACCAGGCCTTGTTATCACAGTCTGCCATTACACACGACCTATTGTTAGTCACTATCAGTCTCCATTAATAGCTGTTCATTCTCCTAGCCAGATCGTTATCCACTTCTTTGTCTGTCCAACACTACTTCTCACTCTTTGGGCTCTATCCCCATCTATCATTTACTCCTTACCCCTTCCCCACCTTACCTTCTGCATATAAACCGATATTTACCTAGCTACCATCAGTTCTGAGGAAGTACTGGATCCAAAACGTTAACTTTGATTTCTCTTCACAGATGCTGCCAGATATGCTGAGCTTTTCCAGCAACTTCTGTTTTTGCTTCAATATGTTAACTCTGTTTCTGTCTCCACACATGCTACCAGACCTGCTGAGATTTTCCATCATTCTCTGTTTCTTCCAGTATTGCAGCATCTGCAGCATTTTGATTTTAGAGGAGAATGTAACACCCAGTCTTGCCTTCCTTAAGCCAGTTCCCATTATCAGCACATCATAATTTTCTGTTTGTTCATTGTTTTTCGCTTCCCATATCTCCGACATTGTGTTGTTCTTCAGCACTGTGAAGACAATATTTATCTGTTCCAGTCTAACTCTGCTACTTGAATCTGCTTTGAATGAGCCAACCTGTTCTTTTGGCACTTTTCCTTATGTACTTCCAAAAACATTAACTATTTCCCTATTACCACATTCTTTTTTGCCTTCAACATTTTGAGCAATACAAAAATATTATTTGTATTGAAGAAACAAAGAACCATTTGAATTAAAACCACATCGGCGAATCAGTACACAGGGACATCATTCAAAACTGGGATATCTCCAACCAACACATGGATGATTCGTTTTCTTCAGGTTCTGTGAGATGTTGAATAGAAATTGTACCACAATATTGACCAGACTGGCTGCGTGCCTGCTTATGTTTTATTAAACCAGCTTCAGTTTTGTCTTTAGACAAGAGTTGTGAACATATCAACAGATGATAACCAAGTGCCTGCCCTTTTGCCTGTCTCCAACTGACTTATGCTGGTGCACAGTACCCACGTCCAGGCTGTGATGTAGATATGTGATACTTGTCAGCAGTGTAACAGTAAGCTAACAACAGAAACTGGCTTGTTCTGTATCCCAGATGCCATTACACATTCAGTCTCTCAGAAAGTATCACCTGCTCAGTCTCCCAAAAGTCATTATTATGTCTATTGAACTATGAAATGCAAGAATGAAATTCAAGAATAGAATTGTAAGATTTACAAATAAAAAAAACTTTTGCAATGAGTTTCTTATTCATTTTACCGTCAAGAATGCATTGTTTCACAATCCAGCGACATTAAATGCAACGCTAGATTGATATCCAGATCTAGATTTGGGGAGGGTGGATTTTTAACATTTTTACCAGCCAGGATTGGGTAATGCCAGCGGGATAACCAGAAATCAGCATTTCCTGCACATGGTGTCATTTTAACTGACCGGCATGTATGTGACTAGCGTCACTAACAGGCTCGGCACCTGGATTTCAGCTGGGTTTCCTGTATGGATGGGGTCTGCTGGATGTGGTTGGAGGAGCACTTAGAACCACAACCTGACCACGACAGGGAGGGGCTGGTCTTGAGTGATGGGGTCGCATGCTTGACAGGGTGTGATCCCAAAAAAATGATCCCAGTCAGTTTCTGGCCCAATGAGCATGTTCAATTAAAGGGGGTCAGATTGCCCGTGATGCAGGGGATAGGGTAGAAGGCTGCTGACCTGCTTTCTGAGCCTGCGGATCTTGTCTGCAGTAGGGTTGCGGTAAATGCAAAGGAGAGGTGCCCTTGTTTTGGGAATACAGCCTGATGGATTAGAAGCGGACGAGTTGGCGTCCTATCATGGTTTTTTAAAAAAAACAAGCACACCAGATCCAGTGGGGAAGTGGAAAGATTCTAGATCTGGCAGTTTACACCTCCCCTTTGGCAGCATTGTTTCCCGAGACCTCATTCTAATTCTTAGAGTAACAATTCACCCTCTGGGAGTGGGTTTCTCGAACGCTCCTTTGGCATCTAAAACTAAAGAAGTGATCATCGACTTCAGAAAGACCAGAGGAGAACACGCCTGCACCTACATCAATGGAATTGAGGTTGAGAGAGTGAGGAGCACCAAGTTCCCTGGAGTGATGATAACTGATGACCTGTCCTGGACTTTCCACGTAAATGCAACAGTCAAGAAGGCACAACAATGCCTCTTCTTCCTCAGGCGGCTCAGGAAATTTGGCAAGTCCATAAGGTCCTTCACCAACTTCTACAGCTGAACCATTGAAAGCATACTGTCTGGGTACATAACGGCCTGGTATGGCAACAGGTCTGCCCAGGACCGTAAGAAACTACAGAAGGTGGTGTGCACAGCCCAGACCATCACAGAAGACAACCTTCCATCCATGGACTCTATTTACATGGCTGGCTGCCGCAGAAAGGCTGCCAATATCAAAGACCCATCGCACCCTGGTAATGAGCTTTTACAACCTCTTCTGTCAGGCAGAAGATGCAAAAGCCTGAACACATGCACGAGCAGGTTCAGGAACAGCTTCTTTTTGGCCATTATCAGACTGTTGAATGGATTCTAGCCTCAAATAAAGTAACCTGCAATATAATCTATATGCCTCTAAATCTTTTTGATCTGTGCATCCTTTGCTTGCTGTGATCTGCCTATACTGCTCATAAACAAAGCTTTGCACTGTATTTCGGTACACGTGACAATAAAATCAAAACCAAAAAGCAAATCTCCATTAAACCCCGAAGGCTTTGCATCTGATCCAAATCTGCCTTTTTCGGGATAAAACAATTCACTTATTGTCATTGAAACACCTTCAAAATAATACAGCAAGCTCTAATTGCTGATTTCTCCTACCACATTTCACTAGCTCCAAAAGCTGGAACTATGAGCACTAATAATGCTGCCTCATTTGGAGTTCCAAACAAACTTTAGATTTCCTCTCCACATCAACTAAATCTAAAAAGCAAATGCAAAATCAATCAATTTAAATTCCACATGTAGACCTGAGGCTCCAGACCAGAGTCCCTGAAATTTAATGACTATGCACCCTTATTCTCGAATGCTTTCTTTTGTAAGCACTGGGTCTGGGACACAGGCCAGTTTAAACTTTTATTAGGGTCCAAGACTGAGTCTTGGTAATAAATGGGCATGGTTACGCTTCTTATTTTTATTTCCAATTTCCTCTATTCCATCCATCTAGCCTTGTGAAACTAACCTTAATACGAACAGTGTGATTTTACACACTGCCAGAGATTGAACAGATGGATTTGACACCTAATCCAATGTGAAAGGGAATGTAATACGAAATGGCCTCAGTGACATGAAGGTGTCTGTGTTTGATGAATTTGCTGTCAAATGGCTTCTCAACTGATGATTGCATTTCAGATTTTGTGGTGCAGTGGCACAGACCTAATCAAGAACTCCAATAATTATAGTGGAGTAGGACCCCTTAACACGAAAGCCTCCAAACACTGCCATTAATTCAGTTGTGTCACTTCTTGCTATTTTGTGTCCAATAACTTTACTGTTGAAGTCTCGGATAACATTTGGCATCTCAGTCAAATCATTGTTTAACTGTTTGCAAAACTCGAAACATGTCAGGAGTTAATGTGTTGTTGTAATGATAAGTCCCATAAAACATACTATTTGTCAACTTGCCGTCTTGGATGTCGAACACTTTTTCCGCTACCTCCACCTCCGTGCCTGTTTCTTTAACCGCGAATCTAACCCACCCTCTACAGACCCCTTTTCCCACCTCCAACACACCCTCTCCTCCTGGATACCACCCGACGGCCTCCTACCCTCCCTCGACCTCTTCATCTCCAACTGCTGTCGTGACATCGATCGCCTAAACATCTCCACCCCTCTCTCTCACTCACTCCAATCATCCCCCCCATGGAACATGCAGCCCTCCGCTCCAACCCTACCGTCACCATTAAACCCGCAGACAAGGTAGGCGCAGTAGTGGGATAGTGCACTGACCTTTACATAGCCAAGGCCAGGCGTCAACTCTCTGACACCTCCTCCTACCGCACACTCGATCATGACCCCACCCCTGACCACCAAACGATCAGCTCTCAGCCATCCATAACCTCATCGCCTCAAGTGACCTCCCACCCACAGCCTCCAACCTCATCAATCCCCAACTCCAGCACTGGCCATTTCTATCTCCTTCCCAAAACCCACAAACTTGACTGTCCTGGCCAACCCATTGTTTCTGCCTGCTCCTGCCCCACCAAACTTATCTCCGCTTACCTCGACTCTGTTTTCTGCTCCCTGGTCCAAGAACTCCCCACCTATGTCTGGGACACCACCCACACCCTCGACCTCCTCCAAGACTTCCAATTCCTTGGCCCCCAACACCTCATCTTCACTATGGACATCCAATCCCTGTACAGTTGCATTCCCCACACAGATGGCCTAAAAGCCCTCTGCTTCTTCCTCTCCCGCAGGCCCAACCAGTCCCCCTCCACCGACACCTTTATCTGCTTAACAGAACTTGTCCTTACCCTTAACAACTTCTCCTTCAACTCACTCTCACTTCCTCCAGACTAAGGGGGTGGCCATGGGAACCTACATGGGCACAAGCTATGCCTGCCTCTTTGTAGTATACGTGGAACAGTCCCTCTTCCGCTGTTACACTGGCACTATCCCCCACGTCTTCCTCCGCTACATCGATGACTGTATCAGTGCTGCCTCGTGCTCCCACAAGGAACTTGAAACAGTTCATCAACTTTACTGATACCTTTCACCTCAAACTCAAGTCCACCTGGACCATCTCCAATACCTCCCTCTCCTTCCTGGACCTCTCCGTCTCCATCTCTGGTAACCACCTTGAAACTGACATCTATTTCAAGCCCACCGACTCCCACAGCTACCTCAACTGTACCTCCTCTCACCCACCTTCCTGCAAGAATGTGATCCCTTACTCCCAATTCCTCCAACTCCGCCATGTCTGCTCCCAAGAAGGGATGTTCCACCCCTGCACATCCCAGTTTTTTTTTTTTTTTTTTTTTTATAACTTACCCCCTCCGGTCATCAAAAATGCCCTCAACTGCATCTCTTGCATTTCCCGCACTCTGCCCTCACGTCCCACCCCCCAACAAAAATAAAGACAGAATCCCCTTGTCCTCACATATCACCCCACCAATCCAATGTATCATTGTCCGTCACTTCCGCCACTTACAATCTGATCCCACAACCAAAGAAATATTTCCCTCCCCACCCCTATCTGCCTTTCGTAGGGACCGCTCTCTCTGCGACTCCCTCATCCGCTCCACACTCCCCACTAGCCCCACCACCCCTGGCACCTTTCCCTGCAACCGCAGGAGGTGCTACACCTGCCCCTACACTTCCCCCTTCACCTCCATTCAAGGCACCAAAGAAACCTTCCACATCAGACAGGGGTTCACCTGCACATCTGTCAATGTGGTCTATTGCATCTGCTGTTCCTGATGTGGCCTCCTCTACATCGGGGAGACCAAGCAGAGACTCGGAGACCTACACTCTGTTCGCAACAAACGACAACACCTTCCGGTCACAAATCATTTTAACTCCCCCTCCCATTCCCTGGGTGACACGTCCATCCTGAGCCTGCTCCAGTGTCACAATACACCACCTGCAAACTGGAGCAGCAGCACCTCATATTCCATCTCGGGAGCCTACAACCCGATGGCCTAAACATGGATTTCACCAGTTTTAAAATCTCCCCACCCCAGGCCTCATCCCATGACCAACCCTCCCTCTCATCCCCGCCTCCTTGACCTTACACAACCTGTCCATCTTCTCTCTCGCCTGTCTGCTCCTCCCACCTCACTGACCAATCCCATCGCTCCCTACCTGCACTCACCTATCACCATCCCACCTACCTTCCCCAGCCCCACCCCTCCTCTCTCTATTTATTTCTGAGCTACCTTCCTGCTCCCCATTTCTGAAGAAGGGTCCCGACCCAAAATGTCAGCTTTCCTGCTCCCCTGATGCTGTCTGGCCTGCTGTGTTCCTCCAGCTCCACACTGTGTTATCTCTATTTGTCAACTGTGACAACATTCCTGCCTTTATAAAGTTTGGAATGTTTTATAAAACATGAAGTTTTTTTAATGCCCAATTACAATCAGTCCAATGCTAGAAGTCTTAAACATTATAATTAAGGCCAAACTTTTTTTCTACAACACCAACAGTAATCAGTTAAGCATTGAACTGTCTGAAACAATTCTATACTCTAAGATTCAATCAGCCTCTGGTTTTAAAGTAAATCTGCCAGCATGATGCCACTGCCAAACACGTCTTGCCATTCCCTCTCTTAGTTAAGAATAGAATCCCTACAGTGTGGAAATAGGCCATTCGGCCTAATGAATCCATACTGACCCTTTGAAGAGCATCCCACCCAGATCCATCCCCCTACACTATCCCTGTAATCCTGCATTTCCCATGGTTAAGGCACTTACCGTACACATCCCACAACACTATGGTGTAATATAGCATGGCCAATCCACCTAACTTGCACTTCTTTGGACTGTGGGAGGAAACCGAAGCACCCAAAGGTAACTCATGCGGACTCTGAGAACATGCAAACTCCACGCAGACAGTGGCCCGAGGATGGAATCAAACCCGGGTGCCTGGTGCTGTGAGGCAGCAGTGCTAACCACTGAGCCAACGTGCTGCCTTGTGAGAATTCCTTAATGGCTGCTCCATCATGCCAACCCAGTCCAGTCCTCCATCACCCCCAAAACTTCATTATCTCCCCAGTTTCCCACGGTGCCTTCCCATGCAATCACAAAAGCCTTATTGTAAAGTTGACACAATCCCAGACAAAACTACTCTCTCATTAGAGGGAGATGACTGGTGGCAGTTTCACCTGAAGGTTGCCATGCATCAGGCAAGAGGAGGGGTGCAGAAGGCAGGACTTCGATTGCAACCTCAGCCAGTGTAGGAATCAAACCCGTACTGTTGGCATCACTGTGCATCACAAACCAGCAGTCCAGTCAACTGAGGTAACCAACTTCTCTGCATAAGTTATAACCTTTTCCCCATTACCTTCTCTTTCCTCCTTGTCCAAAACACAAACATACTTTCCAGGTGATGCAGCATTTTATTTTTACTTCATTCAATCTAGTTGACTGTATTGTTACTGACAATCTGGGCTTATCTACATTGGATAGACCAAATGGAGCCTGTGTGGCTGCTTTAAGGCCGATTGATGAAGCCCTTAACTAACCAATTAATGGCCATGTAAGGACCTGGTACTGCCTACTCTGCAATAATGCGTATAGCTAGGATGTAATAAAGGAAGCCAATCCACTATCTTTCCCACTCAAGCTAAAGGACAGGAAAGAAAGGGAGGTTCCAGGTCCCTTTTTTGGGGAGTCCTCTGTGCCCACTGGGGGCACACCTCCCGCCCAAGATCGTACATTCTCCCACCTATGTGTTTCCTCTCTGGCATCCAGAAACCCAACACCACCCTCTTCCCTTGGAGGCCCCGATCAACAATACTGATTTAGCTGGAAGTCTGGTATTGGTGAAACTTTCCCTGGGATGGATTGTAGTCCCAGCAGTGGTCACTCCTGTGTTCTGGTACTGCCGGGATTACATATCTCACGGATGGGCATCCTTCACCCGAGGGGGCGAAAGATCCACTCTCAACTCATTAATGCCATCACAGGGCATCACTAAAGCAGGGCAACCTTTTTTTTAAGTTAGTCAACATAAGACTGATTTTTCTACCAGGGAGGGATGGTTAAGCCTTCCTATATGAAATTCACCCCCTTAACCCGTGGAGCTTGCTCTCTAGTACACTTCCAGTGTGTTCACACTTTATTGTTTCTGGCATTTATTTCTTCCCCTCTCATAGCCTTGGAAAGTCTTGATGGTCAAAGTTACTTATCTCAACTTTGAAACTGTTGCTGCTTCCTTTTGTGGTCACTTCTCTTCAAACAGACACAGGGGTGCTAGTCAGATTTTTTTGCACTCTCCTATCAGGATTATTGCGGTGCCAAGTTATAGCTTACCACAGAAAATGCAATTATGGCTTACTTCAGTGTAATAGATGGGCCTGGCTCCACTCCCCCAGGATAACAAATATCAACCTCTAAAACTGATGTTTCATCGGGAAATAAGATGAAGCTCGTATATATTGTAGTTAATTATTAATAATAGATACAGTAGGATTTATTACATTAATGATTCAGGAAATGTGAAGGCAGTTTTTAGAAGCAAGAGCATTTGAGAAGGAAGACCCCCCTTGAATATTGGCTGCACAATTTTGATGTAAATTTCAAATTATTACACAAAATTAAGCATTATTTTTTTCCAACATTCACAGCTTCTCGCTCCCATAGGATTGAAATCCTGCAACACAAGATGAGAATCATTCAGGACATCAGCAGATGACCCCAAGGCCTGAGCTTCAGTTAAAATAATTTGGACAATTGTAGCTACATGAAGATTAGGGGTCATCTTTGAATAACCTTCTGATATACACATCTTTTATTTTTGATTTCTGCAACTGCTTAAATTTATTGCATATTAGGGTACGAGAAAGAATGGGACCAAATATTTCTTGATACCATTAACTACTGGGAATGTATACTTTCTTCCAATGCCCTGAGAACATTTAGTTGGGTAATAGCCTTGATTGACAGAAATAAAGGCAAATCAGAATCTTCTAAATTTTCCTGTTGGTTCAATTCAAATTTGAGAGTATGTTCTGTTGCACTCTGATGTTGTACATCCAGCTTATAGAATGCTAAACCCATATACTAATTGTTCAACTAAAAGGCACTACCTTAATTGATATACTGCAAGTCACATCATTCCAGAAATCTAAATACTGAATCGGAACGAACAAAATAAACCAGAAGAGTTGGATTCTTGTTTAGGAAAGGGTTAAGGAACAGAGAGAGACTGAGACAGAGAGATTTAAAGATAAAGTGCAAAAGCGAAAATATGCAAGAATGGGAAAGGAAATAGAATGAGAGGGAGTACTGAAGGCTGAGAAGGATACAGAAAATTCATCCCTGGCATCCCAGCAATTTACTTCATTTCCTTAAACCATTCATGGCAGTCTCTTTGCGAGAGTGGTCTTGAAACTTTACAGAATTAACCCACTCCCACTGATTCTGATCGTCATTTCAAAGATTCCAACTGCAATTCCATGTTTCTATCATCATCAGGTAAATTGATGTACCAGTTGGAAAATGTTCCGAAGTTTGTTATTGATAGATGGCACTGAAGTAAAGCTTGTGATATATAAACATACATCCATCCATAAAGTTGGCTATAAAATTATTATAATGGAAAATTACTGACATTGTTGGAATTGAGCAAGGCCAGTTTGGGAATTATACATCAACCATTTCTAAAATAATTCTGAGTGAGATAGTAAATGAATGCTATTTGAGATTTGAATAATATCACTTTTAATGGACAAGTACTGTGATCTTTGTATGCATTTGATACCTTAACTGTCTGTCTGAATTATCCATTTACTTTCAAGTTTCAGCATACTATTTTAAACAGGACAAAACTGAACATGAAGAGTTAAGAGGGAAAATGCATTAACAAAAACAGAAAAAAAATTGATGCTGTTCCTGTGGCATTTTGAAATGGAAGATGAACGCTGTATTTTTTTTTCTTTTGTTGCACTGAAAACTTTTGCTTAGGTCTAATTATTGGACACTTGAAGCATTGGTAAATACATCAACAGTTTAAAAAGCTGAGACTAAACAGATGGAGAGAAACACTAAAAAATGAATGAGGTTTGATGGAGGCTGAGGAATTGGAACTCTGTTTCATTTATCATTCAACTTAAATATTAAAAGCATAACATCTTTGAGAAAAAACAAACAGACCCAATCGGATGGACATTCTAAAATATTCGAAAAGACAAACGAGACTAAGTAATGAAAACAAATATTGGAGAGAACCAATTTGCATTAAAAAAACTGTTATGCATAAATAATTTCCTGCCATTTAATTTGAAATCAAGCAAACAGGCACAATGCATTTGCTTTATGTGAGGAGAAGAGTAAATTCTCCAGGAGTGGGGGGTAGGGGCTGGAGAAGACAGGTGATCCATGTGTTAACCATGTCACAATGAGGTAGGAAACAGTTCAAAGTGTCATGGAAAGGAGGTGATAGAGTAGATAAATGGTAGTCATGACAGAGTTCGTTATAGGGGATTAGATAATGCCCCTGCAATCCTTGAAAGAGAGTCTAGTGAGTATTTTACCAAAATGATGCAGAGATAAAGGGGTACCTGAAAGCATTTGTAAAGGATTTTAGAAAGAGGGGGGAATGTTCAAATCATCTTGGTCCACATCAGGAACTATATTGTCCTGTACGTGTATACATTAATATCAAGGATTCCACTTCACTCACTACTGATCTACAAACAGTGCATCAAACTAGCAACGTATCATTCCACAGCACATGACAAGATCTGAGGAATACATTTGAAGTCACAAATATAATTGATATATACAAAATAAAAACATCTGGGAACCACACAATATCACATGGTTTTAGCAGGTGTCTTTGAGTAAAACTCAAATATTTTCAATGGTTTAATGCTGCATTAGTGTCATTAAATCAACTTGAAGTAGTTCCATCACCAAAAAAACTTAGTGAAACATATGATCACAAAATGGCTACTAACACATTAAAGATTGTACAGGTGGAGTTTGGGGTAAATTTGGAGTTTGATGATGACCTCAGGGCATCTGAGAAGTTTCATCAAAAGTACAAATTTAACAGATGGTTTCTAAAAAGTATTAGTTAAGAGGAAAAACTTATCTACATTCTTTGCGTGCACATGGAAGAAAATGGTTTATATAATTCCAACAGTTGGAAATAAATAAGGATGCCAGTGAAAATACAAAGAAAATTTTTGCATGAATCCACTGACATGAATTTCAAAGCTGAAGACAGGAACCAGGTGAGCCTGTTAACAATTTCTTAAGGAGACTGAGAAATGTGACCGGCAAGTGTAGATTCAATTAAATGGAAGAAAAGTTTGCAAATCAACAATTTGGGTCGCCATGTACCTTAATGTAAAAAAAAGCTGATTGGAAAAGACAAGCTCACAATATTGCAGGATTTGGATGCTACCAGAGCAAAAAGAAGACAGACTACCCACATATCTCAGCTTCACTAAAGGGAAATTGGGGCAGTGTGGTGGCTCAGTGGTTAGCACTGCTGCCTCACAGCACCAGGGACCCAGGTTCGATTCCACCCTTAGGTGACTGTCTGTGTGGAGTTTGCACATTCTACCTCTGTCTGTGTGGGTTTCCTCCCACAGTCCAAAGATGTGCAGGCTAGGTGGATTGGCCATGCTAAATTGCCCATAGTGTGCAGGGATGTGTAGATTAGGTGGATTTATAGGGAAATGGGTCTGGGTGGGATGCTCTGTGGGTCAGTGTGGACTTGTTGGGCCAAAGGGCCTGCTTCCACACTGTAGGGATTTATTCTATGAAATACAAAAGGGTTAATGCAGGAACAGGGGTAAAAAAGTTTGCAGAAAGAAGAAAATTGCCCACATACAAATCAAACTACAGAGTTTGAGGAAGGTCCAATCACCTATATCAGGAATTTTTGACACCTTTTGATAGAATTTCCTTTCAGCAGCTTTCTTTTGCTCTTAAATCTCATCATTTAGGCAGACATTGATTTCATCTGTACTCAAGCTCAGTTATCATTTGACATCAATCACATTGCTACATTTTGACATTCCAAGAAGTTATCAATTGGAATTATTGTCATCAAATGGAATATCACAGCACTCAAATGTTTGTGGTTAGCATCAATTAATTCCCTCAAGCCAAAAGTGATCATATCAGAAATTCAATGATCACAAGACAAAATCTGACTGAGTCCCACACATCAGTTGTCATCAGCAACATTCACCATGGATTTTTCCATGGTTTTAACTGATATGTTATCTACTGCTTCACCAGTGGAGCTTCTCCAACATTTTCGGTTTTATTACAGACCTCCAGCATTCACTGTATTTTGCTTTTATTTAAGCTTTTAATTCACTGCCTCTCTTTCAGGTATGCCCACCTTGTACAATTTCTACTCTCTTGGCTGATGGGATTTCCATTTGAGCCTTTCATCTGTTCTTTTACATTACTATCTATTTCCTTTCTAGCGGACACTGCCAGACCTGCTGAGTTTCTCCAGCACTTCTTGTTTTAATTTCTAATCACCAGTATCCACAGTATGTTGTTTTTATATTATTTATTGTGTAGCGTTAAAAATTCTAGAGTATTTTAAATTCTTTATAGGGCTTTCAGACATTAAGGGTGAGTTGACAGTTTTTTTAATGATTGCTTAAGAACATTTTATTACAAGAATCAATGCCAGATTACATTATAGCAATGGTCACAATATTATACAGCAAGAGTAATTAAAATTGTCATTCACCTATGTACAGGAACTAAACTACTTCAGAGTAAATGTCCAGTAATGTATTTGCTTAAAGATTTTGTTAGTTTTATTCAATCACCTAGAAATGAATGAAATGAAACAATTCTACAATGGGAACTGCGTCACAATTTTCAAATCAACCTAAAAATTACACAAAAATATTACACAGAAATCATACAAGTGGAAGTAAAATTGGAACATGACTGATATACTTGAAGCACAAAATAGACAGCGAAATTTCTTGAGCTTTGTATGTCTTCATCTACAAGGCGACAACCCTTCAGGGAAAATGTTTGACAGCTGAACAGAATTTAGTGATAACAGTGCTGTCTTGGTATGTTTTTAATCTTTTTGGTTGTAATCAAACAGAACAAAAAATACAAATTCAAAATATGGCATGTTGTTCCTGGCCATACACACAAATATCTTTTATGCAACTTAAAGAGACTGTTGCAAACTGATCAGTTTTCCTTCACACGAAACACACCTGAATTATATTTCCTGTTAACAGATTATTGCAGAGTCCAACATCCATTCATTCTACAACAACTAATTTCCAAATCATTGCAATACAGGCACAGTTTCGGTCACAAACTTGGGCATTGACGCATAAACAGAAGTCACATTTCAGAAAATAATCTTACCAGGCATTGCCATCTTCCAAAAGAAACAATTGTTGAAATCCTATTCTTCAGTGCAAGAATGTCAAAGACTGCACAAAAGCAAGCCATGGATCTTGGCATGGTGTGTTGATGGGACATAACTGGTTTAAGTCCTGCAAATTTCCAAGTTCATATTCCTTGCACTAGGTTTTCCATTTTCTTCAGCTTCTGTTGCATATTGAAGAGCTTCTCTGCGACTTTTGCCAGGCCAATCAATATTCTCAGGGTCACAGAAGAAAACAGCCACAACCCCAACAGCTTTTACAACTTGTCCTAGTTTTCTGCAATTTGAAAAGCAAAGTTGCCATTGAAATATGGCACTTTTCTTACACTTTCTTTTGTGGACAAGTCATGGGATCCACACAAGGGAGTACCCTTCGATTGATTTCTCCACCCAATGATCACATATAAACCAAGCATGTACAATTTTTCAAATGTCTTGTGAAGTGGCTTCTGGTAAGAATTCATCCATGGTATTCTTTCATTAAATTAGAGAACACCAAGAATGATATTGTCTGGGCTTAATCTTTTTGTACCAGAGAGTTAATTAATAACAAAATGAGTATCCCATAAGCTCCTTTTGCAGAACTTAAACAGTTACGCCACATCAATGCACAGCATGCAAAAATACAATTTGAGTTGGAAAGGAATCCCTCAGGCAGGAAAATATCACTAATAGCGAGTACCATCATACATGTTACAGTCTTCAAGCTTTTCCATGAACCAATACAGGAGATCCTGATGAAAATTGATCTCTTGAATAGGTATTTTTCAGCAGGTCTTCTCGTTCTTTTTTTTAATTAACCTGTTCAGGGATGTCATTTACATACCTCTGGAGCAGATGGGACTTGAACCCAGGCCTCCTATATCAAAGGTAGTGACACGACCACTGCACCACAAGAGCCTCCACAGCTGTTCTTCTATGAGTTCAAGGAAGAATGCCAGTTGCTCACAATCATTACACGCCCTCCCACATCTCTGCACTGCCTGATATCATTGCCACCATCTATATATGTGCCACAATGTTCACAAAAACTGTGAAACTTGAGCAGGGATTTCAGTCCAGTGAGGTAGTTTTCAAACAGGTGCAGAGATGTTTTTCAAGTACTTGGGAAAGAACAGTGTAAATCAATGAGGAATAGCAAGCTACTTGGACATTCCTCAAATAGTCCATGTCTGAGTGTAAGTGTTAATGTTGATAATGCACGTGGAGACTGTAACGTGGCTACCTGAATGAAGAAGTAGGTCATCTTCATCAAATGTGTGATGAAGAACTTTCCATTTGTTGGAATCAATTCTTCTCCTTGGAAAGGGAGGTTGACCTGTATTCCACTTATCTCATCTTCACAGTTGACATTGTAAAAGAAATAGCTTGACAGCAAGTGTGTGAACATATGTTAATGAGACATCAGCAGCCATACTTCTGTTAGAGACTTGGGTCAAGAGCTCACACTGAATTCAAGAATGAAGTATGTGCATCAGGAATTATATTCTTGTGATTAATTTGGAAACATACCTCATTAGCAGACAATACAAGCCTCCAGTGGATTCAGTGGTGTTATGATCCCAAACTAAACACAGCATTGCTTAAACGCCACTGAATAGTAATGACACATATCAGTGCTTGGTGACAGTCTTACATTTTCCCCAACAAGATTGAGAACGTTGTGCATGGTTTTCAATGTGTCTTTCATTCCAAAGTCCCTTTGTGTTAGCTTGTGTTAGTTTTTGAACCAGACATGGATGCTGTGGTACTGAAAGACTTAATAGAAGTTTGAGTTTTAAAGGAGTCCACTGTTACACATAACTGCAAAAGTGCAATCTCTCCAACAGCCATGATGACAAATGCCAACAGTGATGAGAGTCTGAATAGTCCAGTACAAAAAAAAGGGTAGAAGATCAGAATCAGTGTAAGCAAGGCTGGAGACAACCTGAATTATGCGTGCAGACATCCTCAAACATTTTGGTTGCAAACATGAGGAAACTTCAAGCACTGTGATTATTTCAACCTCCGGGCACAGCACAGCAGGCGACTTTGAGAGGACCGAGTCATCTCAGCTAGCCAGCAGGCTGGAGGTGTGGTTATAGCTCTACAGCTGAGACTGTAGCCTCATGCAGCCTGCATGAAATGTCTCAGCAGCCAACTACAACAAAAGGCCATCTGACACCTCCATCAGCGAACCCACATGCACCATGCCAGGCGATACTGTAGTTCGATGGTTAGCACTGCTGTCTCACAGTCCTAGGGACCCAAGTTCAATTCCAATCTTCGATGACTGTCTGTGTGGAGTTGGCCCATTCTCCCTGTGAGTTTTCTCCAGGTGGGTTTCATCTGGGTTCTCTGGTTTCCTCCCAGAGTGCAGGTTAGGCGATTGGCCATGCTATATTGCCTATAGTGTCCAGGGATGTGATGGCTAGGTGGATTAGCTGCATGGAATTCATGGTTACAAGGATAGGGTAGGGGGTTGGGTCTGGGTGAGATGCTCTTCAGAGGGCTGGTATGGACTCAATGGGCTGAATAACCTGCTTCCATAGGGATCCTTTGATTCTACATGCTGATCTGCTCACAGCTGAACCCAGGGGGCTCAGTACCAGCCCAGCTCCTATGCCACTACACCCTGCTCCATAGATGTCAGAGCTGTATTATCACACTGGGTTGGGGGCAGAGGTACTTCATCTAATTGCCGGGAAACAGCGAAACACAGCTGGCACACTGAGAATCACAGCAAATTAGACAGACTGAGACTGGCGATCTAATTTCGATAAGCAGAATCTCAGAACCTTTGTGATGAAAGTAACAGTGGGACAAAGACAGGGACAGGTTTGTTGAACGGCAAACGAGAGTAAGGAATTCTGTTCCATGCTGCCTCAAAAAATCAGTGGACACCACAGCTAATGGATTCCGGCCCAAGGATTTCTCAAGACAGCCACAGAAAGTAAGTGTTTTTCTCCTTCCATTGTTGTTTTTATTCCTGCAAAGGTGCGCATTCTGAAGTACAGTATTTATATGTGGGCAGGCGAGAAAGTGAAAATTTAGTCATTGGTGGGATGGCAGGGGGAGTGGAGTTGTAGGGGAATGCCACCAGTATCCAGTATCAGGACATTCATCCTGAGGAAATTCACCGAGACGTTTAGGATGGGATCCAGATGCACCAGCACCTCTGTGGAACCACCACAGAGTTTTGGGGGGAAAAAAGGTTTGACTTAAGTGCAATTCATGTGACAAATGCAAAGATTTGGTCTGGTTGACACATTCATTGAATTGCCAGGCAGCCCTACATCTCTCAGCATCTAAATTTTCACACACTCTAAAGCATACGTTAACTTTCAGAATCATGGACAGGAGAAAGTTGAACTTCTGCCATCACTGCATACATTTCCCAAGGGACCTGGTCACATCAAGCAGCAACAGCACAGTCACTCAGGAGCCACTGAGAAGATGCTTTTGCTCCTAAGACTGTTGAAACCATCTGAGATAAGTACGTACATGTACCAGAAAGCAGCCATATATGTACACTAACAAGTCGTTCATAGAAAAGTGTTCTCAGCGAAAACACATAACTAGATGAAATGAACACACTTCTGGGACAAAGGGATGAGGTATCAGTGCTGTATGAATCATCACTAGCTAAGGAGGCACCAAGATGGGCATGGCACATGACACATTTTAAAGAGCCTATAGCTTCTATCAGCGGGGAATAACAAGTTGCCTCTGAAATGAAATCTTGCATTCTAAGAGCAGGAGCCTCAATATTCTGCATATATTTCCATAATTGCCTTCATCATTAAAAGTATTGTGTAGCTGGAGCTTCCACTAAAATCCTTTAATCAGCTTTGATTTGCTCAGTCAAAGATGAACTGTAATTTTTGCAAGCTGAATGAATAAATATATGCTGTGTAGGGTTCAGGAGACAGCACAACAGAGAAAAGACACCTGTAATGAGTGAATCAGAGCTCAATGCACCATCAATACCTATTACACACATACAAGACACTGTCCTATGGCTAGCACATTTAGAGTCAACTAACTGAATGCATACAGCTAATTAAGATGTGTTCAAAATCTAAGTTTGGATTTTTTTAAGTTTCTTGTTGATTTATGGTTGCCATCATTTTTATAATTGTTTTGCTAGGTTTTATGACTTTATAGTTTTCATGGCATGTAGAGTTGAAAGACGTTTGTGCTAACTTAAAAGATTAACAAGCTCAGGTCTTATTTACCATTAATTTTCCTTGTTGAAGCTTGGCTTGCTGCTTACAATTTGATGCCTTCGACAGTTTCCATTTAATGCTTCAATTGGATGCTTTTAAAAGAGCTTCAATGCCAAGTGAAGACCTTTCATTTTGATGCCTTATGATGCCTTCCAATACATGGATATTGTTGAATACTTCATTCATTCCAAATGAAAATACTTGATGAGGAATGAGAGCTGTGCTACTTTTAAGAGTATTGAAACCAAAAACAACATCAACATTTTCTGGTAGGGACTGGAAACTAGAAAATTATGAAGGAGTTACCAAAAGCAGAGCAACGGGGTGAATGAGAAAATAAAGAAACTAAAACATCCATATGCTTGAAAACTAACATTAAATTTGAGGACACAATTAGCATGGAAACCACACAACTTTATGAAACTGCTGAATGTGACAGCTCCCAGAGAAAAAAAATTCACGCAATATTTAAATCATGAAGGTGAGATATAAGGCATCAATCAAACAAACAAGGGAGGCAATGACCCAGTGGTATTATCGCTGGACTGTTAATCTGGAGACCCAGATAACATTCTGGGGACCCGGGTTCAAATCCCACCACAGCAGATGATGGAATTTGAATTCAATAAATATCTGGAATTAAGAGTCTAATAATGATCTTGAATACATTGTTGATTTTTGGGGAAAAACCTGTCTGATTCACCAATGTCCTTTAGGGAAGGAAACTGCCATTCTTACCTGGTCTGGCCTACATGTCACTCCAGACCCACTGCAATGTGGTTGACTCTTAACTGCCTTCTGGGCAATGAGGGATGGGTGATAAATGCTGCCTGGCCAGTGATGCCTTCATCCTGTGAATGAATAAAAAATAAATTTGAATCTGAAACTTGAAATCACAGAGCAATTTCTGACTCAGGTTCCACAAGATCATTTCAAAATTTTGAACAAAAAAGGCAATTCAGAAAAAGGTGGTCTGAAACCAACCAATGTCATGCTAACTGCATATGGAGGATTGGAGTTCTGATTGCTAGAAACAGTGTAAATCAGAGGAAACACACACGGAAAGATGAAACAGAAATATATTATATGTCACTGAAATATATGCTTGTAGTATCGTGAAATTGAACAGCTGTAAAGAGCTGCAGCTGATCTCAGCAAAACCACAGGATAAAGGAAGCATCACTGAAGGCTGAGGGGAGTAGACCCATTGACATGATATTCTGATCAGAAGCAAGACAGACCCGGTCCAAATATATCTAGAGTGCTTTGATGAGATAGTTGGATGTTTTGAAGATTTTGAATAGCTCGTCACTAATGATCCAGAGAAGGAATCATTGATTCATTCCCCACATAAATATCAATACAACTCAAAGAAAAGCTTGATCATGAGGTACAAGAGATGGAAGAAAAGTGAATGCCTGTCTTACAGTTCAGATAAATTCTATTGTTGTGAGAAATAACATATAGTGACAACGTTTGCAGTTAGATATTGAAATTTCTAAGGTCCATATTGAAAGACATAAAGAAATCTTGACAGAAACGGAGAGAGCCAAATCATTAAGTTCAGGCATCTAAAAAAGATTTCTAAGAACCTACAGCACTCCAAGAAAAGTTAAAAATGGAGACTGAAGTTGCTGACCTGGAAATACTGCAGGTTGAGCAAGATGAAGAACAGCACACAGAAGAGAAAATGCATGTTGTACAATTAGCAGAGAAGGCATCCAAGAGGGTGATCTGAATGTCATGCCAAAACTTTAACACTCCACGTGTTTGAAATAGAAGAACTTGAAAGCGAAAAGACAGTGCTGAGTTCAGATAGCAAAACTAAATAGCTAGAAACACTAGAGCAGTCAAAAGGGGAAGTATGTATAACAAGAATTCACATAGAACAAGCACAGCAGGCTGGGGAAAAAAAGATGGAAAACAATTGTAAAGTATTTGGATGAGATATGTAAGCTGCTGGATCATAACAGAGCTCGAGGAGAAACACTTCCAAGTCAAAAAACAACTGCAACTCATCGCTTTGTTCAAAGGAGAGAAAATGATCTTAGTACCTACACAATACTGAGAAGAATGTTTTTGAAATAAGGTGTTCAGTTTAATTACAAAAGTAGATGGGTAACCTTCTTTAGCTAATTATTGGAATAGATATATTGATGTACTGAGTATTACACTCAAAAGAAAGATGGATGTTTTGATATTATATGAAAAGAGTTACGTTACAGTTATGTAGATGCATAGATAATAATCTGGGATGCCATTTTATGGACTATTGTAATTCAGATTGTGTTCTGAACTAACAGTACATCCTTCGGCAGTACTTGATGTGATTTGAGAAATGAACTTGATATCAGTTCAAGTATCGGTATAAAACAGTGTTATTATTTCAAACCTTTGTGAATCACAAGACACAACAGATATTTCTTAAACAAGTCTAAAGAGATTGCAGAAATCCAACTATAATTTGATGTAGCAAACAAAGAAAATGCTAGAGAAATTTAGCAGGTCTGGCAGTATCTGTGGACAAAGAAACAAGAGTTAAAGTTTCGTGTCTGATATGACTCCTCTTCATGTTGAAGCATTAATGCTGTTGCTTTCTCCACAGAGGCTGGCGGACTGGTGGCAGTTCACCATCATTTTCTGTGCTTGTTTCAGATTTCCAGTATCATCAGTATTTTAATGTTATTAAATTGCATGTAACTTGCCCCTGAAATGAGTATTAGGAGAAAAATTGACAATTGAAGGCTGAGACGATCATGTGTACTGGCTTGGTTTGGAAATTGAAGTCCCATGAAAGTCACAGTCAAAGAGCCATCCACTAGTCACCCCTGCATTGCAGGTAAAGTAATCGTTCACTCTGAGTGCTGGAAGCTAGTTAGCAAGCCAGTTCAAAAGGAAGCAGAACAAAAGAATTTCAGCTAAACTACAAAGCAAAGAATCCTAAATTCACTATTGATGTCCATTATCTATTTAAAATCAACTGCTCAACTATCAACATATTATATACTCACATATCTGTGTTACCTAATTATTTTTTCTCCCATTTTGTAATTAATTGTGGGGAAAATTAGACTAGAGAATATAATCTCAATGTTCTCTTCTGTGATTATACCGAGAGCATCAGGAGATCACTGATGGTAAAATTTGCTGAGCAGGTCCTCTAACTGAGTGGGTGACTTGGGGTGACATATCACCCCAAATTCCTGTTACCCCCATTAGCTGATAAAATTCACAACTGCGGATGATTAACGACTTTTCAAACTCATCCTCCTTTCTTCATAACAAAGGTATGTTTGCCCCCTTTAACTTCTTGGGACGTGAGCAGATCTGGCTACCACACCTTCGGAAGGATGTTTTGGCCCCGGAGGGAGTTCAACTCAGGATTGCATGATCATATTTGGACAGCAGGAGTTAAGTTATGAGGAGACATTAGATGAATTAAGCCTTAATGCTCGAGAATTTAGATGTTTAAAGGTGATCTCATAAATGTTTTCAGGATATTAACAGGGAAAGACAAGGTAGACAAGGTAAACTATCTCCACTGTTGAACATTCTAAAACCAGGGGCATAGTCTAAGAATTAAGGCCAGGCCATTCAGGAGGGATGTTCAAAAGCACTTCTAAACACAAAGAGTGAGGGAGATTTGACACTCTCTTCCTCAAACGGTTGTTGATGCTAGTTCAATTGTTAAATTAGATTTCAGTTAGAAAATTTTTGATTAGGCAAAGATATCAAGGAATATGGGCCCAAGGCAGGCTTATGGAGTTCAGCCACAGATCAGCCATGATCTTAATACCCATCTTAGGCTTGAGGGGCTGAATGGCCAACTCCTGATCTTGCGTTCCTATGTTTCTGAACTAGAATCCAAGAAAATCTGTAAGATCAAAAGCAAAGTATCCACTAACATTACAGTCACATCTTTAAAAACCCGAGCATGCGGGTCATCAAGACAGGGAGTCTGTCACCACTTAGTCCCATCAATTTATTGGGGTTCAATCTATTACTTTTCCAAGTAATTTCAGCCCTTTGCAGTGGGTTTACATTGACGTTCAGCTAAATTTGAAGCACGCATGCAGTTTTTTTTGTATTCATAAAAATAAAGATGTAAACCATCAACAGAGGGAGTCAGCTAATGACATGATTTGCTGATAATTACCCATTACAGGTTTTATCATCAGTTTAAAAGAAAATCAACATTGATCTCAGAAAACGGAAAACTGGCAAACAGATAAAGCACTCAAGTCATTTAGAAGGATGAATCCAATTAAACAGAATTAGTCTACTTAATGGAATGTTTTGTAGCTGTTTTTAATGATACTTTAATATTCACAATTAGACTTGAATGACAAGGGTTTATACATCAGAAAGAAACTGATTTACCAACATATAACCCCACCTCGATAAATTCCAAGCTCAGCATCATACAGTACTCTTCTTCCTTCATCTTTGCTTTTATGCACACTTCTTGTTCAGGAACGACCTCAGAATTTCTGCTCCATCTCCCTCTGGCCTCTTATCTTCGCTTGCTCTTTTTCATTGCAACTCCTTACCCGGTCACAGTCTCAGTTTTACTTACCCTTTTATCTACTCTAATCTACTCCTCTCTGAACATGCAGGACCCCCTGCTCCTAGCTCAAACATCAATAATCCTATTGAGACCGTACTGCTGAGAACAGAGGCACTTGTTGTTTGACAAGCTGATCTCTATCTTGATGCGAATGAACTTTCCAACACCACTGTCTACCTCCACGAGCTGCACCATGACGCCACCATTGAATGTGAAATCAACATTTTCCAAACTGCCAATTGCCGTGAATCTCAGATTGGAGACACCCAATCTCTACTCTTATAATTTCCTCAATTCTTCACATCTCCTCTAATGTCTTTCCCAAGATCTACAAACAGAACTGAGTAGAAATTTTGTTTCAACCTGTTGCTCCCAATGGAACTGGTATCGTAGAATCATAGGTTCCTGACAGTGTGGAAAAAGGTCATTTAGTCCATTGGGTTTGCATCGAGCTTCTGAAGAGCGGCACCCCACCCCCTTTCCTCCATCTCCCATGGCTAGTCCACCTAACCTGCACATCCCTGAACACTACAAGGCAACTTAGCATGGCTAACCCATGTAGCCTGCACATCTTTGGACTATGGAAGAAAACTGGAAGACCCGGTAGAAATCCGTGCAGAAACAGGGAGAACATGCAAATCCAACAGAGGCAGTCACCCAAGGCTGGAATCGAACCTAGTTCCCTCGCAATGCTAAGAACTGTATCAGGTCCCAAGGATGCAGAAGGATATCATGTCCAGTGGTTGGCTAGAGAAAGGAGTTATTGGATTCTGGGGAGAGATGGATTTTTGGGTCAGGTCTGAGCATTATGAAAAAGATCTGAAGACGATGTAGTTAGGGTGTGAGAGGTAAGTAGGGGATCAGTTTAATAGCTATCCAGGAGTTAGATTCGATATTTCATAGACAAACTTTTCCCAAATAACTATTTATTTGGCGGTAGTGGAATCCTTTGATTAAATGGATACTTTCTGGTAGCTCCAGGCAATGGAGAATTGTCCAATGGAAATGTCAGTTTCCTGGGAAATTCTTTCAGAGTCTGCGACCATGGAAATTCCACAAGGTCCTCAAGTACATCTCCCATCTACAATTTGAAAATGGTTAACTGGACACCAGTCATACTCAGGTCCCTCTCTCACCTTCTCTTCCAGGACATTAGTGACTCTAACAGTGTCGTCCATGCTTGCACTCCAAAGTAACATTTTCATTGACCTTGTTTCCAAGTTCTACATTTCCCTTACCTTTCCTTAGTCTACCCCGACTCTTCCCTTCCCCAATTACTCTCCTTCCATTTCTAGAGAATAAGCTGTCAACTAATATTGACAGAGATAACAAGTTTTAGAGCTGAATAAACATAGCAGGCCAAGCAGCATCAGAGGAGCAGGAAAGCTGACGTTTCGGGCTTGGGTCTAGGCTCGAAACATCAGCTTTCCTGCTCCTCCGATGCTGCTTGGCCTGCTGTGTTCATCCAGCTCTACACCTTGTTATCTCAGATTCTCCAGCATCTGCAGTTCCTACTATCTCTGAACTAATATTGACAATAAGGTGACAGATTCCTCAGCAGCCACATTACGTTTCTTCACAATCTGCTTTCCTTGTGGTAACTCAGTTCCATTCTGTCAAGTTTCCCTGATCTGTCATATCTCGTCCTACGATGCTACCTTCCATTACCAGCACTTCTGAGATTTTTTTGACAACTAAAATTTCCCTCCACTGGAATTTCCAATGCATTCAATTATGCCTACTCCATTTCCAATATTTCTGCCCCCACTCCTTTCTAAACTCCCAGAACTTTAATAAGGTTCTCTTGTCTTCATCCATCCTACCAGCTTCTAATTTCAAGGTTGTTTTATTTGAATAGACAATCTCACATTTCTGGTACAGAATTTGGTCTACAACTTCTTTAAAAGGATCTTGAGAGCAATTTAAATAAAACAATAATAAATTCCCCTTTATCCCTCTCTTTGCTTCCCCATCCATGGCAAATCCCCGAGGCTAAACCAGACTGTTGCCTCCATATGCGTCAATACAGTGTCAAATTCTGTTTGATAAATATCCTGCAAAATCCCTTTGGATATCTTGCTATCAGAATCAACGTGAGTTATTGTTGTTGCTCATGTCCCAATATTCATTCTGACTCACATATGAAATCTGCGAGTACATATCATGCAGAAACTCACCTTCACAAAAAAGTTCTGAGTCATTTGAAATGTCAAACTCAAACGGAGTCATTATTTCATTGCAGCAGCTTACAATTACGTGAAATACTGGTGTTGCATACTGACATGTATGAATTCTCAGCTACCCTGAAAACTTTGCAGTAATGTGATGTGCAGATCTGTGATTTCAATCCAGAGGGTAGTAGTCTTATGGCAGGCCTGACACTAAAATAAAAAGTTTGAGCTTGTTAGAGAACCAACATGGATTTGTAAAGAGCAGATCATGTTCATCAAACCAAATCAAATCTTTTCTGGAAATGTAAAGACATCCAGAAGGCATTCAATGAGGTTTCATTGAAGAGAATATTATCTAAAAATCAAGCAAATAAAATTGAAGGCAAGTTACTTACTGAGTTAGGAGATGGGTTGGATAGTAGAAGGGTATGAATCATGGATACATACATGATTGAAAATGAAGTGACAAGTGGTGCCCCAGTAATCTGTGCTATGGCCTCAACTATTCATTACATTTATCAACGACTCAGATCGTGCTATAGTAGCCATTGGGCCAAGTTTGCTTATGACATGAAGATTGATGCAATGGTAAGTAGTGAGGTCAGAATCATAAAACAGCATAGAGATGCAAACAAATTAATTAGTGGACAAAACTGTCACAGACACATTTTAACACAGGTGAGACCATTCATATTGCATCAAAAAGGGATTGATCTGACTCTGACCTAACCAGTGAAAAGTTAAGATCAATGTTCAAAGAAGCTCAATGTGTGCAAATCACTCAAAAATAATAATCAGTTACGAAAATATCAAAAAGTCTGGCGAAGGTTAATCTTTTCAACTGGACTTCCAGAACTGAAATGGAGGAACTTTCGCCATATTTAAATATGGCCCTAATTAGATCATCACAGATAGTAAGAACAGCCGATGCTGGCGTCACAGAATACACAGTGTGGAGCTGGAGGACACAGCAGGCCAGGCAGCATCAGAGGAGCAGGGAAGTTGACGTTTCAGGCCCGAAACATCAGCTTTCCTGCTTCTCTGATGCTGCCTGGCCTGCTGCGTTCCTCCAGCTCTATACTGTGTTATCCCTAATTAGATTATATCTGGTTACCTTTTGGATAACACACTTGACAAGTGACGTATTCAGGTCTGGTTTCAAGTCCCACCTACTTCTGAGCTGTGCCATAATGCACCTGAACAGATTGATAAGAAAATAACTAAAGTAATTTATTGGTTTCAGAAGGAGTCCAGTGCAAATCCACCAAAATGCCATTAGAAATGCAAGGATTAGACTGTGAGGAGCTAATATCTAGACAAAGCTTAGATTCTTGGGAATACAGAAAGTCAAGCGACCACTTTTTTGAAGTTGTTAGGTTTTCAAAAGCAATTGATAGGATGGATATGGAGAACTATTGTTCACTGGTTTAAGATTCAAAGATGAAGACATAACCGTAAGATCAGTGAGAAGTCATTCAAGAGGGAAGTTGAAAAATACATCTTCATTCAAGTACGAAAACCTCTGTCACAATTGAGCGAATGTCTTCTGTTTTTTTAAGTTTGTATCTAAGATCAAAAACATTTGTTAGAACATGTTATAGAAGGATATAGATCCATGGAGTTAAGATTGTAATGACCACATCTTCTCATTTTTCTTTATTTGGGATTGTGGATCAAAATGGCAAAATGACTGTTTTAAATAAAAGATTGTGGAAGGAGTTTATAAACAAGGTGGTGGTGCTCATTATGAGGTGTGTTTATTCTGTTGCTTTGTTCTAGCATTAGGATGACATATTGGAGATTCATCAGTACTATGTATGTGTATTGCAAATGAGCTTTGCCTGGAGAAAGGCCGTCGATTGGGCTTTCAATTTGGACCAAGAGTTATAGGCAAGATAACCGCTCCGACCGGCTCCTGAGCAGGCGCACAGCTTGTGTCTAAACCAAACTATAAGAGACAGATACCTTTGTTCCTCTTTTTCTCCTTCTGCAGTGAAATAACCAAGAATTAGAGGATAGCTGGCTATTCTCTTCCATCATTTGCTATATGGTGATGCCCACAACCTGTGACTGAAAGACTAAACAGTTAATGTGTCAACCACCCTGTATCTTCAGGAAAGAACTGAAAGGATCCAAGAATAAGGAAATCAAAAAGACTCAAAAGATACATAATAGGCATGTCATCAGATTCTATTGTCTGGTGCTAACAAACTGTGTTTCCCCAGTATCTTTTTCCACTACTCATGATATCTACATTTGTTTGTCTGTCTGCATAGGCGTGTAAAGGTTTAAGAAGGGGCTAGAGCTTAGCTTATAGAGTTATATGTTGAAAGTTCACATTTTTTGTTTGCCTGTGGTTCGAATGGATTTAGTAGTAATAAATAGCAGTTCATGTTGTGTACAGAAACCTGATCAGTGTTTTCTGTTAATCCACATCCATTAGGCAGGTAAATTGTGGAGTTGAGTGATTTGATTAAACCTTTCAGTTTTGTGACAACTTGCAGTAATGGGGCTTGCGTATCAGTACATTTTGTCCAAGTGGGTCATGACAAGACACAAAAGAATCATAATCTTATTGAATGGTGAAATTGATCCAAGGGTTTGAATGGCATATCCCCATTACAAAATTCATTGGCTCTTCAATATCTTCAACTGTACAATAGCCATTGGTGACTTTTACACTTGAACTCCTAAATGTTTCTCTTCATCTATTTTACCTACATCCTTGCTATTGAAAAAAAATACATTCTTAGATCAATAGGGAAGGAAACTGTCATCCTTGCCTGGTCTGGCCCACATGTGACTCCAGACCCACAGCAATGTGGTTGACTCTTAACTGCCCTCTGGGCAATTATGGATGGGCAATTAATGCTGCCTAGCCAGTGACACCCTCATCCCGTGAATGAATAAAAGAAAACCTCATACTTTGCCCTGCATTGAATTCAATTAACCAGCTTTATCCACAGATTTAAATTAAACATGTTCTTTTGCAATGTCCGCTTACAAGACGTGCTTTGTAATTAATTTATTTATTTTTATTCTTTCATGGGATGCCAGTGTTGCTAGCTGGTTAACATTTGTTGGCCATTGCTAATTGCCCTGGAGGTGGTAATAATAAGCTGCCTTCTTGATCTATTGCAATGCTGGGGATGCAGGAACGCCCACAATGAGGTGAGGAATTAAGTTCCAGATTCTTGACCCAGAGGCAACAAAGACACTGAGACATAGTGAGATAGTTCCAAATCAGAATGATGTAAAACTTGGAGGGGAACTAGGAAAATGATGTAGGTAATTAGGATGGTGGAGAGGATTGAGTAGGGTGAAGGATAAAGGTGAGGGTGCACATGATATATTCAAGACCAGGGGCCAAGGTAAAAGAATAAGGTAACATCAAAGGAACTGATAATCTGTGTTTATCAGGAAGGAACAGAGCATATCAACTCAAGAATGCACCAGCAAATATTGCTACAGGCTGTGACAAATGCAAAGGTACATTATCTCGAGGTACTTTGATTTGACTTATTGTTTTCACATATACTGAAATACAGTGAAAAGTATTGTTTCCAATGCTATCCAGACAAATCATACCTTACGTAAGTATATCAGGGAACTAGAACAGAATGTAGAATGTAGTGTTACAGCTACAGAGAAAGATCAACTATGATATGTAAGAGTCAGTTCATAAGTCTGATAACAGCAGGGAAGAAGTTGTTCTTAAATCTGTTGGTAACTTAGCATTCATAATAAGCTGAATTAATTCATGGCACTGGTGGAATTGAATAGGTATGATCTAATTGCATTAACAGACATAGCTACAGGGGAACCATGGCTGGGAACTGAATGTTCAATAGTATTCAACATTTAGGAAGTACAGGCAGAAAGGAAAAGAAGGTGCGTGTCCTGTTAATGCAAGATGAGATCCAAAAGGAAGTGACAGGGGATCTCAGATTGGGAGATTAAAATGTAGAATCAGTTTGTGCGGAGTCAAGAGAGCAGAGATAGCAACACATAACTGAGTTGTTTTATAGATTGCCAAACATTAGTGGAATTGCAGGATACGGTATAAGTCAGAACTGCATGTAACAAGCATAATACAGTAATCATAGGGGATTTAAATCTACATATAGACTGAATATACCTCATTAGCACTTATCTGTAGAGAACAAATTCCTGAAATGTATGCAAGATAGTTTTCTGGAACAGTAATTTGAGGGAACAACAAGACAATATGTCATTCAAAATCCAGTATTGCACAAGAAAAATGAGCTCATTAATAATCAGAGGATAACAAACAACTTGAGGACAACAAAAGAGCACAGAACAGAACTTTACACTAAGTTTGAAAGTAAGGCAGTTCAATCTTAAACAAGAATTTTGAATCTAAACACAGGAAACTACCAAAGATACAAGGAGAAAATTGGTTGTGGTAGATTGTGAAGCAACAACAAAAGGTATGACAGTAAATAGGCAATGGCTAGAACTTAAAGAATTAATACACAATTACAATCAAATTTACATTCCGCTAAACAGACAAATTTTCAGCAGGAATTATGATCCAACCATAACTAGCAAGAAAAGTTAAAAGTCCATCAGTTTGAATCCCTCTCTTCTTATTGCAGGAAAAACTTGACCAAAATTGTGCAGCCAGGCCTAAGACTGATGGCAAGAACAGGAGACACTCATGCTCTTCATTCACCATGAAGAGAAAATATTGGATTTGCTGGGCAAGAGCAGAATTGCCGACATGGGGACAGGGAGACACCAATGGACAGCCCTTATGATGAGTGTCAACTCAATCTTAGCATGCACAAACCTTGAGCCATTTTCTGAACTAATTCTGTCTCTTCTCTTCTGTGAGGCATTAGCAGCACCCTGCCTCTGTTAAGGAGGGGCTGGCATCGGCATCCCTCAGCTCCAGCTCCATTTCTGAGGGACAGCCAGTGAAACATCAGAGGAAGCAGTAGCAAGGCCTTTATCTGCACAGAGACTTTCACCTCCTTAGGTACTCCATCTAGACCGGACTTGGGTACAACACCTAACAAACGCATCTGGACCATGCCTCCAGAGCTAGTCAAGAAGAAACAGCCAAGCCTCTGACACATGGTGGTCAGGCACCTGCTCAGTCCCTGGATAAAGAGATCCTCCTGTTCTTGGCCATTAATGACTTGGTTAACCTGCAGAGACAGGCACAGGAAAGCAAGGCAAGTTTTCCAGGGGCATTTGGTAAGCTGGAATGAAAGATGGAGTACACCAAAGTTCTGAGTACTATGCTGCGTCCATGGACAACTTGTCGACTGCTGTGGACAGCCAGATCCAGCAGATCCTCTATCCCCACACCATACACCTTCCCTGTCTCTCTCAATATACCTCAACCCCTTTGGCTTTTAGAAAGTTACTTTCTTTCTTAAGTATATTCAGTGACTTGGCTACCTCAGCTTTCTGTGGTAGAACATTCCACAGGTTCACCATTCAGCATGAAGAAATTTCTCATCTCCACCAAATGGTCTACTGAATATCCCTAGGCTGTGATGACTTGTTCTGGACCTTCCCCCATCCCTGGCCAGAAGAAACTTCACTCCTACATCCAGCACTGCCTGGGCCTGTCAGGATTTTATGCTTCACTGAAATCATCTCTCATTCTTCTGAACTCCAGTGAATATAGGGCCAATCAACTCAATCCCACAAAACAAACCAGCCATCCCACAAAACAGCCTGTTGAACATTGACTGCTCTAACTCCATGGCAAGTATTTCTTTTCCTGCAGAAGACCAAAACTATACACAATACTTCAGGTGTGGTCTCACCAAGTCCTTGTAAAAACACATAAAAGCTATTGCGTACAGTTTTCAAAGATGGAACATAATGTGTAAGAATGTGAACAACATTCAACATCAACACTTCCCAATATTTTATCTTGTAAGAAATATTTCTGCACTTGATACCAAAGGAACCTAAGGCACCTTGTTCCTAAGTCACTGAAAGCTTAAATGCAGGAGCAGCAAGCAATTGGGAAGATAACTGGCTGATATTACAAGAAGATTTAGGTACAGGAATAAATAATTCTTGCTGCAATTGTATAAATGTAAAGTTGCTGTCGTCCTACCGAATGAAAGTGCTGCTCTCTCATTGGAGAGCGATGTCTGCTGCATGGAGATTTTGTGGGCCCATACTGGAATATTATACACAGTTTTTGCCTCTTTACTGAAAGAAGGAATTACATGCCCTAGAGGGAATGCAACAAGGGCTTTCGGGACTAATTCCTAGAGATTGCAGTGTTGTCTCCTCTCTGAGGAGGGAATGAGGAAGCTGGGTCTGCATTCTTTAGAGTTGAGAAGGAGGAATGGTGATTCCTTGAAGCATGCATAATTCCTACAGGGCTCAACAGGGCAGATGTAGAAAGGATATTTCCTTTGAGTGGCAGGTCTAGAACCGGAAAACTAAGTGTCAAAATAAGAGGTAGGCATTTTAGGACTGTGATATGGAGGAATTCCTTTGATCATTGGGTGGTGAGGTTTTGGAATTCTATCCACTAGGGATGCTCAGTCTGAGTATTTCAGGACAGAAATGAAAAAAGATTTCTAGATATGAAAGCTATCAGGGATACAGGAGTCATACATTGCGATAGATCTGCAATGATCTAATTGAATGGCACACTAGGTTCAAGAGGCTGAACGGCTTATTCCTGCTCCTATTCCAATCTTCCTAATTTCAGTTAATGTGGACTTCCTGATCTTTGGGAAAAGATGATGGTGTGGTGTCCAGAAAAGTGAACAATCTGATTTACTTTTCTTGACATGGGAAAAAATAGACAAAAAGATTTACAAAAATAATGGCCAGAATTTTTCATAAAGGCAGTGGCCCCACTCCAAATCAGATGTCCTGCCTCTGACCACAGCCAGAGACTGGAAGTGTTCCAGTCTCAGCAGCATCACTAGGAACAGTGGCCATTAGTGGAACTCCAATCAGTTTCCCAGGAGTAGCAACATGGTGACTGGAATGCAAGACAGTAGGACAGTTTTGCTGGGGCCAGTCAGGCAGACTCCATAACATGAGGCACCAGAGAGGGGAATGGAGAAATCAAGATGGATCACTAATGTCACCAAAACGTTATATCTGTTTTCTTTCTACAGATGCTGCCAGACCTGCTGAGTTTCTCCAGCAATTTCTATTTACGTTTCTGTCGTGGGTTGCCTCATCCGATCTCAAAGTGCATGGATTTGTGCAGGATAAAAAGAGAAATTGTTTGGGAAAGGGTTAATCTGTACCAGCCACATGCACAGGTACCTGTTTACAAATTAATATTTTGGAGACCGAGTCGCCCAGTCAGCAATGTCGTCTGGATCACATTCCTCAGCAGTGCTGATCCCAAAGGGCATGGCTGAAGCACCTTCACCTTTCCTTGTGTCATAATCAATTTCTGAACATGCTCCAGAAATGACAGTGGAGACTCTGTCAGCCAGCTGTGCGCTGTCCTTAATAACCTATCAATGGAAAGGACATCTTTTTCACTTTCAGATTCCTGTCATACTTTAATGGGATGGGGAACGTTGTCCAGAACATTACATATCTGGCTATTATCCCTTGCAGTTAATTGTGCCAAGAATTATCTGGTAACTATGACACAAAGCGTGTACCTGTCATCCTTTTATACTGTCAAAGATCACTGCCTTTTCAACCAGCTCAAGGATATTTTCATTCCATTTAATCCTTCTGGGCATCAGAAAAATATGCAAATCAAAATTCCCTTTGGCAAATTTTTGTCGTCGTTGATCCCATGAGTTCAGCAGTATTTTTAAGAAGTTAATTGCAGGCATCAAATAACGAGGTCAAAAAGAGAGAGTGGTAGGCTACAGAAGGACAATCCATGAGGCAGTTACATCACCAAATCAGATCAGCCGTGATCTTAATGCATGGTAGATTACAGTCAAAGGGCTTCTGTTCTTAATTCATAGGTTTTGTATGTAATTCTTAGATGACAAGTTTCTTGATGACAAGACATTACTCTGTGGTTGGAAAAATAGAATCCTATGCATACTGAAAATCCAAAGTAAATACAAAGGTTGGAAATGCTCCACACGTTCTGAGGGAAGGTCACAGATGTGAACTGTTTTTTTTTCTCTCTTTTGATGCTAATGGACACCAATTTTTCTCCCATTGTCAGGACCATCTTGATGACTGATAGTTACCCTGCCACTCTGGCCATTACATCGATAGCATATTCCAACTCAGGTTATGAAAGAATTGTTCGAAATTGATGATGACTGCAGTGACTCCAGGTGAACTGAATCACCTGGATCAAGATCGCAAGATTACTTTCCAGCCATAAAATACACTGAAGTACAGCTCAACACTTAGGAAGACATGGACCATTAAATACATTTTCGTTTTTAAAAAAAGTCTCAATCAATTTGACCACTGAAGTCACAATAATTCAGATATGTTTGGAGAAGATCCAAGACAGTAGAAAGCATGAAGTTTGCAAATGATTAAGATTCTTTTTTATGACTGAGGATCCGGAACAAAACAAAAATGGCTACCTAGACATTTGTCAGAATATCCCTTAAAGTTCTCGTCATCTTTTTAAAAATCAATACTTATTGATCGCAGGAAATGCAGAGACAAGAAAGACTTTATATAATATCTTTCACATTCTAGACTGTCCCAAAGCACTATCGCCAGTGAAATACATTTATTGAAACAAAGGCAGGCATCTTACAGGGGCCTGGATGATGTGAACTATGGCAAGAAACGTGGCAGGATGTTACTCAGTCACATCAGTATTTACCATCGACAAGGTGCACTGCAGAAATTCATCAAGGCCTTTTACACAGCACCTTCCAATCCACAAACACAGCCTTTGAGAAGAACAGGGACAGCAGATACATGGGAACACCACCACCTGCAAGTTCCTGTTCAAGTCACTCACATAGGTACCTAAGAATGTAGGAATTAGGAACAGGAGTAGGCAATTCAGCCCTTCGAGCCTGCTCCACCATTTCATAGAATCCTAGAATCCCTACAGTGTGGAAACAGGCCCTTCGGCCCAACAAGTCCACACTGACCCTCAAAGCATCCCACCCAGACCCATCCCCCTAATCTACACATCCCTGAACACCACGGGCAATTTAGCATGGCCAGTCCACCTAGCCTGCACATCTTTGGACTGTGGGAGGAAACCAGACCACCCAGAGCAAACCCACACAGACACAGGAGAACACACAAACTCCACACAGACAGTTGCCCGAGGGTGGAATCGAACCCGGGTCCCTGGCGCAGTGAGGCAACTCAGCTACCGTGCCACCCTATAATATGATCAGGGCTGATCTTACCCAGGTCTCAACTCCACTTTCCTGCCTGCTCCCCACAGCCCTTTATCTGCTTTTTGTGAGAATCATACCCCTTCCTTTCTTGAATCTGTTGATTGAATCCGGAGGCAGAATCATTCTGTCACCATCCTGACTTGGAAATAGTATTGTCGTTCCTTCATTGTCAGTGGGGTCAAAATCCTGGAATTCCCTCCCTGATGGCATTGTGGATCCACCAACAGTGTTTCAAAAAGGCAGCTCACCATCACCTTCTCGAGGGCAACTAGTCATGGGCAATAAATGCTGGCCTAGACAATGATGCCTGCATCCTGTAAGTGAATTGCAAAAAGAATTAAAGAGTTGCGTGAGAAGTCTGGTGAGGCCTACCTTGACATTCAGAGCAAAGCACTGCATCTTTTAACTAAGTTCTGGGCATCAAGATGAAATTCTCATCAGGCAGTGGCAAGTTGCCTATTAACATATTTATTAACAGCACTTCTCACTTACAAACTGGATGCTGAGAAATCTTGACATGGAAGTCAGAGCAGGTACCTGGCCACTTCAGCTCATTGCTAGCAATGAAGAAGATCACCGCAAAACAGCATCTCAGGGCATGGTCCATGGGCACCAGCTGGATGCACTCCACATTCACTGACATTGCAAGCTGATAATTGCCAAACCCTCAGAATCCTCCGGGGACCTCTTTGATCCACTTGCAAGATACTTCAAAAGTTGAGAGCTGTACTGCAGGGTACACTGGCATTAAAATGCTGCTGAAAAGACACTTTGTGTTTCGGGACAGGCATTCAGCTCATGGATTGCACGAGAGCGTATCCCAGGGTTGCTCGTTTGCTCTCTTGCTCCTTACTCACTGAATGTCTAACTGCTTGCTCACGACATCCATAACCATGATTTTCTTGGTGCCTTTGTACTTCAGACAGTACTGCGTATTGATATACTCTTCTGTGTGAAGACAGAGGCAAGCTGCTTGTCCTTTGGGGCCTTTCTGTAGGGGTGTGGGACATATGGGAGTCTGAGATATCAAGCTAACACCCACAGCACATGTGAGGCAAACACACTGCGTGTTCACTGAAAGGAAATGGCAATGTTGGAAAGTATGCATGGAGTGGTCCTCAGTCTAGTCTGGGGAGGGGTTGGCTGCTGTTGATCAGATAGTACTGGGACCGTTAGCCAAGCACACAGTCTGTACGCACTCTCGTGGCTTATGTCTGACTATTGTGCAGGGAGTGGGCAACTGTCAGACCTGTAGGGCCATCATTGCCAGTCAGGGGAATTGTATATTGTCTAAGGTCTAAGATAACGATCAGGGATCTGGTCAGTCATGTCCAGGGTTTTTATCTCAAAGCCAGTCAGAGGTCTGGAGCGAATACAGTCCTGGGAGTCTGTGCATTGAGTGTTAGGGCAAGCAGGACTATTGGGGAACAGGGGGGGATCTCATTGCCAAAGTGGGTGGAGCATTCGAGGTTGGAGTAGGGAGCAGAGGCATATGTTGAGGTGGAGATAAGGATGGTGGTACAAAATTAAGGTATATGGGGTACATTTGGAATAGCATTAAAGGACATGGTTACAGGAAAAGAGCCTATTGGCAGTGAATCACTGTTTAACTTCTCATCCAGAAGACAGCATTTCTGACAATGCTGCACTCCCTCACGCGTGGAATTTCATGCTTAAATCTCTGGAGTTGGGCTTAAACTTGCAATATTCTGGATCAGAAGCAACATTACTATCATATAGCTAAGAAAAGTCAGGAGGAATGAACTGATTTCTACATGAAAACACAACGTTGATGAAATTCCGCAGATATGGCAGTTTCTGGAGAGAGAAACAGAGTTAACATTGAGTCCAAAGCTGGACTCAAAATGTTAAGTCTGTTTTTCTCTCCACAGGTGCTGGAAGACCTGTTTAGTTTCTCCAGCACTTGTTATTTTTTTAAAATTTCTGTTTTGATTTAAAATTTTCAGCATCTGCAGTTCTTTACTTCTGTTGGAACTCATCCTTCCCTTGTCCCACAACTCTACTGAATCACAATAAAGATTACATTTAATCAGGGAGGTGATAGAGTCAATTTTTCTTTTCTCATTCATGGGTTGAGGGCATTGCTCGCTAAGCCAGCATTTATTGCCCATCCCTAATTGCCCAGAGGGCAGTTATGAATCAACCACATTACAGTGGGTCTGGAGTCACATGTAGGCCAGACCAGGGAAGGATGGCAGATTTTCTTCCCCAAAGGACATTAGTGAATCAGATAGGTTTTTCCAACAACCAGCAATGGATTCATGGTCATTAGACTCTTAAGTCTGGATATTTATTGAATTCAATTTCTACCATCTGCCATGGCAGGATTTGCACCCAGGCCCCCAGAACATTACCTAGGTCTCTGGATTAACAGTCCGGCAATAACACCACTAGACCATTGCCTCCCCTATAATTGTACATGTAATTAGACCACACATAGCTTGTCGCAGAAATAAGTCAGTTGGTTCCTTCAATAAAAATAACTAACTAGTTTATTTCAAACAAACTTACTCAAGCAAAGATTATTAACAAGATATTTAAATGACATAAATACATAGTAATGTTTTTGATAAATAACATACACATGCATATCTAAGAAAATATACAAGAACTCTGCAGAGTGTTATCTTAAATGCATTTAAAATTAAATTCAGAAACAGAGAAAAAGATCAGACATTGTCCCAAATAGTGGTTTGTAGCCAAAAACACTTGGCATGAGTTGTTGATACTAAGATTTATTTCTGAATCAGCCATGGCGAGCTGAGTTTTTTTACATATGGAGACAGTAGTAGCAGATTCTGGATTTTCCTTTAAATACTCTCAGATCGCAAAACTCAAGTCTTCTGCCTTTAGGAACCTTCCATTTGAAGTGATGGTTTCTTTCAGTAGGTTTACAAATCTCAAACTCTCAGAGAAAGAGATGAGAGTGGGCAAAAGCTGTTATTTCAGACAAGTGACCTTTCTGACTTTGTGGTCAAGTCCAACATAATTTTTTTCACCCACAAACTGGGTCATTTGACCTCTCTGAAAGTGTTGGACACTGAGTGGCTCCACTCAAGAAGCTTGTTCCTTGCAAATGTAACATTGTTGATGTTGAAGCCAGTGTCATTTGTTTTGCCAAAGTCTCCTTTCCAAAGAAATTCAAGTTATCGATAAATACATCGAATAAAAGCCAAACACTGCAAATGCTGGAAATCTGACACACCGAGAATGTTGGAGAAATTCAACCAATCAGCATTCATACAGAGACAAAGATTTAATGTGATTGTAGGAACTGCTGACGCTGGAGAATCTGAGATAACAAGGTGTAGAGCTGGATGAACATAGCAGCCCAAGCAGCATTTTCTGAAGAAGGGTCCAGACCCGAAACGTCAGCTTTCCTGCTCCTCTGATGCTGCTTGACCTGCTGTGTTCATCCAGCTCTTATTTGTTTTATGTATCAACATATAATTTTATTATAAATTAATATTTTTGTTGGCATCTTTATCGCAGTAATATGGTGCTATGTCTGTGTGCATGAGGTAGAGACAGTAAAGTCAGGACCTGCAAAGAGAAATATTGCCAACAACCGATTTTTTCACTCAATGCCACACTTTTCAGAATTAATTGTGCAGAGTTGATTGATGGTTGCTAATGACATACAATATTGTAGTCTAAATGGTAGAATATATCAAAAAAGCCAAGCTTGAGTAATTTACAAATATCAGCAAGAACTGAGCTTGAATTACAGCTACAGATTAATTCATTATTTTTTGTCATACATAAATTCCTGTGGGCATTTCTGCATAGAACAAGATAGCAACAGTGTGATGTGCAGTCCCTGGTAATAATCCAAGATCTCAAAGCATGCTGTATCAAGTGACTGGCACTGTTGTAATCCAGTTACACCTCTTTCTACACAAATGAGCATAATAAACACTGTGTACAGAATGAATTCAGAGATGCGTAGGTTCCCATTTAAAACAATAAGACTATTCTGAATAGCTTTCAGTACAACTACAGGATTGATGCTAATTTGCCAAGAGCAAAACAAGAAACAGATCTACCTTTATATTGATGTGCATGAAGACAGAGGGTGAGAATCCACATGGAAATAAATAGAGCAAATCTGTTACTAGCAGATTTGAATTAATGGAGACCTATTGATTTTTGCATCACATCACAAACATATGTACAAATACAGGAGCTAAAAATGTCACCAAATGTGCAAATTTAATGACAGAAACTTGTATTTACATTGTGTCTTTAATGTAGTTAAATAGCTTAAAGGAGCTTGGAACACAACCTGACAGAATTTAACACTGAACGCCATAAGATGACATTGTGGCAGGTGACCAAAAGGTTAGACAAAGATGTAGGTTTTAAGGAGAATTGGGAGGCAGAAAGATATAATGAGAAAAATCTACCCATTAAGATACAGACTGCTGTAGGCATGGTTGCCAAAACAGAAACGACAATGGCCAAGTTAAACGGACAAAGGATTCTTCAAGGGTTGTAGATATGGAGGAGATTATAGAAATAGAGAGGCAAAGGCCTTGTTGGGCTCTCCAAGAATTGCAAAATTTCTCAAACATCTCTGGCAGAGTTATCTTTTCCAGGATATGCACCTTGCCTCAACTAGAAATTGCAATTTCATTCTCCGCCACCTCCCTCATGACTAACACCCAATCCCTGCACTGTAGTTTGCTTTACTTCAATGTTGGAAATTTTTACTTATTTCATTCAACAGGAATTGTAAAGCTGACCAAGGGAGAGATCTATACAGGTAGTGTCATCACTCAGGCACTTCTTGCTGTGCCGTTTCATATGTTTCACTCCCTTTTAATTCCCAATTCTGGTTTATCGTCCCACCCTTTCATCAGACACTGAATGAACATTCAGTTTACATTCAAATCTTTGTCTTATTATGTATTAGTATTATTACTCATTCAAGAGATGTAGTTTCCACTGCTTAGGCCAACATTTATTGCCCCTGAGAAGGTGGTCATGAGCTACCTTCTTAAACCACTGTAGTCTTTAGGGTGTAGAGATTCCTGGACTCCTAGGAATTCCAAGATTTTGATCTTGAGACCATGAAGGAATAGTGACGTAGTTCCAAATCGGGATGGCGAGGTGTACTTGCAGTAGTTTTCTAAAGTATCTGCTGCCCTTGTCCTTCTAGGTGGCAGTTGTTATAAGTTTGGAACGTGCTGTCTTAAGGAGACTTGGTGAGTTACTGCAGTGCATCTTGTACATACTGCCGCCACTGTGTCAGTAGCAGTTGATGCAGTGATTATCTTACATAGGCTTTTTATTGAATGATTGTGCCCTTATGGAAAAAAACAAACTTAATTGACTAACATCTGGATACAGGTAGGTGTTTAGTGGAGATTCTCTTCCCCCATGTTATTATTGAATTTTTCTTTTAAGAGCACTTTGGAGCTGTCCTTTAAGGATCATTGAAACTTGCATTTTCTTTAAATAGATCAGCAGAGAGATGGAGGCAGAGTATTCACTGTGCTTCAGGTTTGTGCCCTTTAATTTTGATTCTAACACTTCAGTCTTGGTTGTAGTTTTAAATACAACTGTAAACTCAGACAGGTTGATGGATGACTGCCTGGAAATATACTTTTCAATATTGTCATGCTGCTGTGATCATTTCAGCCTGCAGTATCCACTTACTACTTCTGACTAGCTGCTATTATGAGCTTTTACTGCCCACAAACTGCCATCATGATGTGATTTTTGGTTGCATGTATGTTAGCCCATGTAACATCTACCACAAAGAGTGAGGTCTTTGTGAGACAGATCTCTTAAAGTTTATTTACAGCAGTCACTATTTACAAGGCTACAATATCAGACTCATATGCATTGTCTGGGTTTTGTGCTTATTATTATTACTATACATATTTCTCACGCACATAGCTGACTGACTGAAGACACAACATTGGCTCCATGACACAGTGTATGAATGAAGGCAAGGCAGTACCTTAACACCGGAGTGTCATATGCCATGATGTCATGTAACCATCTTAAGGCCTGTGTGTTTAGAATCCGCACCATAATACCACATAAATGCAACAAGCATTTTATCATTCTTTGATACCATTTCCATTTCTTTCCTCTCAGGGTCCAGTTCCAGAAGATCATCATGTCATGATTTGGTAATGACCTATTTCTTGTAACAATGCCAATTCTGATGTGCACTGGACTTATCTCCAGTCCCCTGCTAATTTATATCTACACATCACTTCTCAGTGGCATTAATTGCAGCCATGTTATTAACACACCCAGCTGTTTTTCACGATCATCCCTCACAATTCCACAGCACCTTGATTAGCCAACTGCCCCTCCAACGTCAAGTCAGATTGGGTATTGAACTTTTTCCAGCTGAGTGGTAACATAATCCTGTTCTTTTCCCCACCACCCACCATCCTCCAACAACCCTAGTCCTCAGCAAAAAATTGATATCTTTGTGTGAGACCTCACCCTGCTTCCTGGTCTGCAATTGGGCTTGACCATAATGAGATGTATACTAAAGAGTCCTGTTTCACCAGCTCATATCTGAAAGTTCAAATGAATCTCACGTCTGACCAATCACCAAGATCATCTTTCAGGTTTGGAATGATGCCGACATCTGTTTCTACGTCTCCACTGAAACATCACCATTATTGTTTTTGCTACCTCCTGGCTCACTTTTTGAAGCATCCTCTTTGTCAGCACCTATAACATGCTGTTCACCTAAACCACTGCAGGCACATCTTCTCTATTCATTTCAGCTGACACATCCTACTCTTGTTAACATCTATGGTCTGCGTCTCATTTACTCTCAAATCAGTGCCCTTTGCTTATAGATCCACTCATTGCCTATTACTGCAGCCTCCTCTAACACTTTGCCCCAGTGCACAGTATCTGACTTTGTGATACTGGCATTCTGAGCATTGGTATGATCGTCACTTTATCATCAGTGGAACCAGCTTAAGCCATTCCTGCCCAATAATTACAAAAAACTGCACTCTACTGTATCTCTTTCCAACTTTCAAAACCTACCTTTTGTCTGAATCTTTAATTGCATTCAAAATTGTAGCTTGTTATCTCGTCTTTGTGGTAAAGAGTCCCAGAACATTGATCCCCATGTTCAAGATATCTTCCAAGTTGAAGTTGTGTTAATGTTGATGCAGGAAAATCCAGGATTCCTTGAAACCAGTCAGACTTCTTTCAACATTCACAGTAATTCTTCCATACGTTTTATTGTCTCTGATCTTGCACCATTCACCCTGTCTGGCCAAAGAGCAACAGGACACTAGAATAATCAAGTAAAACATTGCATTATGTTCTTTATTAAAGAGCTTACAATTAGAACAATTGGATCCAAGGAGATAAAGTATTAAATTATGAGGACAGATTACATGGAGTAGGCTCGTATTCTTATGAGCAAAGAGGATTAAAGCTGCTCTAATCGGGGCATTGAAAATGATTAAAGGAATTAGCGGGATAAGGAAAAGAAAAAAAACTTTTCATTTGGTAGTGAAGAACACGGCCACATGACCTCGACATTAAAAGATGTCACAAAGCACAATTTCACACAAAGGCGAATGGAAATCTGGAAACCTCTCTCAAAAAGCTGTTGAAGCTTGGGAGAATTGAAAACTAAACTCAGAAATAAATCATTTTTTGTTAGACTCAACTATTAAAAATTAAATACAATTTGGGAAAATGGAGTTAAAATAAAATCTGCCCTAATGAATTTGAACAGGTTCAGGGGACTGAATGTGTTTCCCTTGTTCCTATGTACCTAACAATGTTAAGAATTTAAGACGTTATAAAAGTGGTTTCATTTCAAACCATCTCTTTTAAATCAAGGTAAAACAGAATTCCAGAATGAAGAAATCACATTTGCCATTGACAGGAAGCTGGCACATGTGAATTAGTTGTCATGGGCACAGAAGCCCATGTCAAAACCTATAGAAACTCAGGTTCCAGTTTTCAAATTTTAGTCCATGGCAAAATGCACACGTTCAAACACTTCAACCAATGCGTTGTTTAAAACACATTTACCCAGGTACCTTGTAGCATTGAGGCTAACAATCAGACAAGTCGGATACTGATAAAACAGTCACAACTTAATGAAACCTACAATCAAAAATAAGCAAGTTATTTAAAGTTAAGTTACTGAACACTTTTTAATGACCCAGGGGCCCCAGAGATATTTCCCATGCACACTCAAACGTGGGGATAGGCTGGTGAAGTTCATAGCACTGAGTGGTCTCTCTCTCTGCAGAACTGGGTCGCACGCCACAGTTAAACTCTCTAGGTAGAGTTTCCTCTTGCCTTAAGATCTTTAGTTAGTCAGTGGAGTTTCTGCTGCTTTTCCGAGGACAAATCCAGGGTTATACACCTTTCTGGTACATTTCCAGAAAGTTCCATTGAGCCTTCCAATCAGAGTGCAGTGCTTAATTGTTGGAGATAGTTTCAATGTTCCATTCCAGGGGTAACAATCCAGGTGCCACTCTGTCCCATGGAAGGGTCCAAATGGAAATGTCCCCTTTGTTTCCACTGAAACTAGGTAACAGTTGTACCCATTAGCACTCTCTTAGGCTCGAAGGTTTTCATTCACACCCTGATGCTGTGGTACGATTGTATTTGCAAACTGTCTGGAGTTTGCCACAAGTTCATTTGACAAGTCCTTAAACATTTTTGCTCAGATCCCATAATTCCATTTGGTTGGCCAATCCTTAGGCCTGGAAGCACAGCAGCCTCCTGGCTCCTTTTCACAAAAGAGAGGCAAATTGCACATTTTGCTGAGCATAAACCACCAGATTCAGATAAATGGAGTAACTGGGAGAAGAACCCTGAACACAGCAGGAGCTTTGCAAAGCAGAATGAAAGACTGATTTGCTGTTAAACACCAAGCAGGATGCTGTGAGAATGGACTCTCTGTTTGGAAAGGAGTCACCAGAGCTTTGCTGTTGGAAACTCTGTAGATTAAACGAAGGAACTTTCAAAAAGACTCTGCACGATTCACACTGATGTGGCAAGGAAAAGGAAGCATGCATATCTTCTCAGAGTGTGGCATAAAAGGTGCTTGGAAGTGTTAATTAGTAAGTGGAGAAAGTACCTTTTGTATAGGTTAGTGTTGCCAAATATGTCATGTTTAGTTGATGTTGATTTTCATTTGTTTCAGTAAAAATCTATAAAAATGAAATCCTGTATTATTCTTTCCATCAGTTGCTAGGAATTCATAATCTTTTCAATAGTAATTGGTTTCCAAGAAGATAGTAACACCAAATGACAAAGGCCCTGTCCTGTGCATTAAAATTTCTAATATGTCTCTCCCTAATTGCATTCCAACACAGAGTGCACTGATTTGATTTGTTCTTCTTCACAGCTTTTAAACATCTCAACTTTAAAAATCATTTGTTAATCTAAAACCTTATTCTCTCCACAGCACCAGCTTTCACTTGAAGTATGATGGATTTAATCTACCAAGAGAGGTAATGAAGATGAAAGCATGGAGGTTAAATGTAATTAGACAGGCTGGTGAGAAATGTAACGCCCTAGAAAGATAAGCTTCAAAGAGCTAAACGATCATTCACATTTCAACTTTTCTTGCGTTCCTGACTTCATTTGTGTGCAAGGAATTTGTGCATCAAATATTAGCAATTCCCACAGCGTGTGAACACTGTAACCATAACATCTATTCCTAGAAATGCACATACGGAACAAAGAGTACATCGCAGGCCAAAGATGCAATGCGATTACCAAATAGCCAATAGGACCCTTTATTGAAAATAGAAATCAGCCAAGAGTTATTAGATACAACCAGAGAGGAGCACAATCAACAAGGAAGCAATTCTATTGGATAAGACATGTCACTCTGTCTGATGGACTGATGCTGAGGCTGAGGCAGCAAACTTAAAAATGTGAAGGACTAACACTGCAAGAGAAGGAGCAAGGCTCAAGGTGAGAATGTCATGCTACACACAGGAGGAACGTTGCAGGTAAGGTACAGACATTGTGGGGATGGGAGGAATAGTGTAAAAATGGGGAAAGAGGTAATATCTTTGGTAAGACATACATGATGTGGATAAGGACTAAGCGAGTAACAATTTGCATAAGGTTAAGGGAGAAACGGTGTTGGGCAATACGTGCGTGCTGTTGTCAAGCATTAAGGGGAAGATAGTGTGGGTAAGGGTACAGTGCAAAGGCTGTGGTAATGATGCAAAGATTGTCATTAAGATTTAGGAGATAAAGTTGTAAATATCTTGGTTAAAATGGATGAATACAGTCAGCAAGTATTAAGAGATTGAGCACTGCTGCTGCATCAGCATCTATGATAGTGTGGCAGATACATTTTTAATAGAACATTATTTTCCTGAACAGAAGAGTTTTGCTAACCTTCATTTTCACATGATTGCACTTCTGCACCCACCAGCACAGAGGCTGACACTGTGTATGTCAAAGGGGATTGATGAGAGGTAGAATCTACCTGTGGTGAGCCACAATGCATGTGTAACCTGCAGCCAGGGCAGGTCCAAGGATACTGCAGGTGCCAGCTATCAGAGGGCAAAGTTGTACACAGGTTCCAATGCACAAGATGCAAATAACGACTTAACAACACAACCTACAGAAGAACACTGAAGAGTGAGCACAACAAAATGCTTGGTGCAATTGGAAACCTGCCAGAAAGCCTGTCTTCAACATCAAAATAGCTTGCAGTTTGGCCTATATGAGACAGACTGTGGAAACACAAGAGAGAAGGTGAGGCATTTACACATGGTAAAATTCACATCAACCCTGAGGGTGTTGGAAAGGAGCAGTCACACTATTTTTAGCAGTCATTAATTCAACTACAGTGGATCTAATTGCTCTTCTAAATGTCACAAAACAAACGGGCAGCTGAAAGTGCATTCAAACTCCTCACGATTCTCACATCTCCACTCGGCTTCTCAGACTGAATGACATGAATATTTTATAATCCTCTGCATTATTCACACAACCTTATTTAGTTGCAGCAGTGAAATGTTAAATCACAAAGGAAACCAGTTGAGAATGTGTCAGAATCAAATTTGATTTTTTTTTTAACCTTATTTCCTGATTTTCCTGATTTGAACAATGAGTCAAAAGAACACCTTTTAAATAACATGGACACCAACCAGCAACTTCATCCCCTCCACTTTGAATCTGGCTTGAAGATGTTTTGGAAAAACATGGCTATCTGATAAACACCAGCAGAGGAATGCAGATCCAGTTTTCTCTAACAGAAACCATTTGCCTGGTCCACACCAAACCTCTGAAACTACATTGCTGTTGATTGGATGAATCAGTTGATTCACTTCAAGAAAGCCATAAAGAATGATTTGAATTGTTACTGTGACTTTCGTGACTTTGAAGCCAATGAAGGACTTGCTGAAGAATAATAATTATAAAAGCCGACACCTCACAAACACCACCCGACTACACACTGGACCCTCCCAATCGCTCACACTGACTCACTCGACCCTCTCAACCATAGGCACCTGACGTGTCCTCACCAGGTCTACAGAACACCCTCACCCACATGTTACCCTAACCCTTCACCAACAAAATGGCCACTTTATCCCCTACCTGCCTACTATACTGCGTCCTTACCAACTCACCATACCCACACATCTGACACCCTACCTCCTTGCATAGGAACGTAGCAACAGCAGTAGGCCATTCTGTCCCTCAGGCTTGTTCCACGATTCAACGAGATCATGGCTAATCTATGATTTAACTCTATATCCCTGCCTTTGGCCCATATCCCTTAATACCTTGGTTTAATAAAAGTTTATCTGTCTCAAATTTAAAATTAATAACCGATTTAAGGTCAACTGCTGTTTGTGGAAGACAGTTCCAGATGTCCACCACTCTGTGTGTATGAGTGCTTCCTAATATCTCTCTTGAAAGGTCTGGCCCTAATTCTCCGAATATGCCCTCTAGTTCCACAAACTCCAATCAGTGGAAATAGTTTGTGTTATCAACCCTACTTTTCCTGTTAGTATCTTGAAGATTTTGATCAGATCACCTTTTAACCTTCTAAACCATAGAGAAAATAGGTCTAATTTGTGAAATCACTCCTCATCACAAAAACTCTGAAGTTCAGGTACCATGTAAACCTACATTGTACTCTCTCTAAAGGCCCATACATCCTTCATAAGGTGTACTGCCCAGATCTGCGCATAGTGCTTTGGGTTGGGTCTAACTAGGGTCTTGTATAACTGCAGCATAACTTCTGCATCCCTGTACACCCCTTTAGACATGAAAGCAGGCATTCCATTTGCTTTCTTGATTATTTGCCACAAACAGGTGCAGAATTTTAAAGATCTATGCATCTGAACCCCAAAATTCTTTGGACATCCAGATACTTATGCAGTTAGCTGCTCTCAGTAGCTAGTCAAAGAGGTTTTGAGACCTTTAAACTGTGCTTACCTACTGGAATATGGCAGTCAAAAAGAGAACATGGACTGTGCGAAGTTCCAGTTCTACCCTGTCTGCACGGTTTGTTGGACTCTGTACCTGTTGGATTGAATCCATCATCAGGTGTCATGCTCAATAAAATAATGAGATTTACAAATTCAATCTTGGTCAGCAATATGGATTCCAAACCAGACCAGACGAATAGTCTATTTAATCCAGAATGCTTAATGAGTAGCTTTATGAGTAGGTAGACTGGGCAACTGTCCAGGGTGACTCTCAGGAGGGGCATCTTGCTCATGTAGCAGCTGCAGTTGAGCTGGTGTAAGTCAGGAGGTGGGAGTGGACTGCAGCCCCCCACACATGCAGTATAGAGAAGGCTCACGATCCCACCAAAGAGGGCACGACAGTGGGGGAGTCCCACAAGCAGCTTGGAGATCATCAGGAAGACCCACAGTCATCAACGCAATTAATGTGTGCCAGGTCAGTTCAGACTCAATTGCTGCTTGGCAAAAACAAAGGCCCTTCAGATTGGACTGGAGCAGCAAACTACAGTTCAGGTAAAAGAGAGCCAAAGAGAAAAGAGGGGGGAGAAGCAGAAATAGGGATGAAGTGGAGGTGGGTGGGGAGAAAGGAGGGAAAGAGGGGGGAAAGAAGACAAAGAGAGAGCGAGAGAAGTAGACAGTATCTCCATCTCCAAGTGCCTTCTGTTCAATTTCTACAAGGTTTTAATCTATTAAAAAAAGCCCTAGCAGCTAGGCTGTTACTGTGATGACCTGTTGTCACAGCTGTGAATAAGCAGTTGGGAAGAGCCTCAAACTATTCCTGGGCACCACTCCCTCCTCCCATCTGCCCAAAGTGAAATGCAATCAACAGGCCTTTTCCCAATCTCTCAGGAGGCCCTCAGACTGAGTGTAAAATTTGCCAACCTTCATTAGCTATCCGTTGCTTGGGAGGTGGGTAGCCCCGCTCCCCCAGCTACAGGAAATAGACCCTCAGGAGAATGGCGCTGGTAAATTCCATGCCAGCTGGCAGCATGAATTTTGAATGTTACCCCAATGTGAGATGGTCAACATGTACTGAATTCTTGTTCACTGGCAAGCGTATGCTTAATCATGTTCGGATTCACTGCTAGGCAGCTCTGAGCTTCTCTCCTCAGCCTTTGAAAGTTCAGATAGATAGGTTGCTGGCCATTACTCTAAACTGGACTTGAACTCCATTTCCAGAGGAGAAAGATGCATCTATCTCACAATGCCACCCAATTTTTTTTTTTATCCTGGATAATAATCCAGAAACAAAACAGGAAAGGAACATTCTGCTGTGGAAAATCCTCAAAACTAAAACAGAAACTAATCACAGCTGAAATATTTAAATTACACACCAGTGGTCTGGGGAAAGATTTTCCCATCAATAGATTCACTTAGATGCAAATTCAATCTGGTGTAACTTCCTTGCTAATGAGAGAGAAGGAGTCACACACAGACAGATTTGCATGTATATTAGTGAAACTTCAGTACATGTGGTAAATTAAAAAGGAAAGGTGTGAAATCTTACTACAACGCTTTCTGATTAGCAGTGCATTACATTATGTTGCTGATATAGGATATGTGAACTAAAACAGGCAGCACATTTCCTATTCCCAAGCAACCAAGTTCAAAGTCCTCAGTCTAATGTTAAGGACTCCAAATTTCAAAATAATTGTTGGCAAGCACCAAGCTTTTGGTGATTAAACGGTGAAAGAATGTAGGAAGTGGGAATAAACAGAAAGAAATAAAAGCAGGAGTCAGTCCTTCTACGCTGCTCTGCCATTCAATACAATCATGGCTGACTTTTGGCTCCAAATTCACTTTCCTACCTGATTCTCACGCCTTATGATTCCGAGGCAAATTTCTGTGTATCTCAAACAAAAGTATACTCAACGACCACAGCTTCCACAACACACCGGAGGTGGAAAATTCCAAAACATTCACAACCTTTGAGTGAAGAAATCTTTCCTTATCGCAGCCCTGTATTATTAGCCCCTTATCCAGAGACTAAAGGTGGAGAGGAGAGAATTGGAAGGAAGGGGCTCACACAGATTTTGAGATCTTGAGAAAGGATTAATTCAATTACGGAGCTATGTAATGAGTCACAACAGTGAAAAAACAGACTTTTTTTTAGAAAATGGTTTGTGGACAACCTTAGAAGGATATAGTGTCCTGGAGTCATACATTATGGAAACAGACTCTTTGGCATATCTCAACCACACCGACCCAGTTTCCTAAACTGAACTCGTCCCTTTAGCCTCATTTGGCTCCTATCTCTCTGAATAGAAAGATAGAAATTTATTGTTACTTGAATTAGTGTCATTTCCCTAGGATGGGGGACCTTAAGACTTAGGGGGATAGTTTTAAGGTGAGAGGAGAGAGATTTTAAAAAAGACATAAAGAGGCAAATCTTTTACACAGAGGGTGGTTCACAGAGGTGTGGATTGAGCCTGAGGAAGTGGTGGATGCAGGCACAGTTACAACGTTTAAAGGATACTTAGATAAATACTTGACGAGGAGGGATATGGGCCAGGAGCAGGCAAGTGGGACTAGTTTAATTTATGATTATGTTCGGCATGGACTGGTTGGACCGAAGGGTCTGTTTCTGTGCTGAGTGACTTCATGACTCTATGTGCATAAGCCACCACAAAATGACTGCCATTTAATTACATAAATTATATATTAAAGATGAGACAAAGATGAGACAAATAACATTTTTTGTTCATTCCACAGCCTCTTGGTTTCACAAATTGGCCAATGCCAAAGACCGGGGCCTGCCCAACTTCTGAGGACAGGAGCTGCCATAATTGCCAAACACTAAACCTTTTCTGTTCATGTACCTGTCCAAATGTCTTTTAAATGTTGTAATTGTGCTCGCCTCTCCTGCTTCCTCTGGCACCACGTTCCATATACATTTCATTTCTTCCGACATTTTGCCCTTGGCTTGGTTGTTGGAATTTCATTGTGCCGATGATGATGTCCCCCTCTGGTTGGGAAAATCTCTGCGTTCTATCCAAATTCTATGCCAATTTGACGGTAGGTGGTAGGAGTTTTAAATCAGGAGCTGAAGATCTGTGTTTGAAAAGTGACGCTGTGAAAGGAAATACTTTCTTCAAAGATTGTCATCTATTGCTGCATGAAAAAGAACAAAATCCTAAGGAATGACTTCCATCTCCAGTCAGTAAAGGCACCACTGGTTCATACCAAACAGAATCTGGGTCCCAAGTTTGAGTAATAATTTGTACAAAGATAACTAATCTCATCTGAAATGTCTGTTGAACTTCCATAATGGCTCATGAAGCTGGAAAATTGAAAATGAAAATCATTCAGCAAGGCTTCTGCTCCTGATAATTATCCACTAGTAAGAAAATACACAAACATTTAAATACTTTTTTCCTGTACTACATAACTATTGCATAATGTAATACAATTGAAAGAAAACTGCTCATTAAAAATATGCTCAATCAGAACAAACAATCGCCTTGAGCTTTGAAGAATAAGCTTTAATAATTTCTTAAAAATATTACAAGAAGGTGAATGGACAGCCTATGCCTAAACAAGTAGAATCCACAGATATTGGACTGGATTTTCTGGCAGCCAGACATTCTTTATTCCAGCAGTAGTTGTGAACTGTGCATGGGGACCCTGCAGAACCCCATTGTAACAGACGTCAAAGAAATTGCCTGGGAAATTCAAGATTCCATTCATAATTCCCCTGTACTTGGACACTGGGCAGGGAAGAATTTGCAGGAGTGGTTGGGGAGAGTTTAAACTAAATTGGCAGGGACATAAGAACCTGTGCAAAGAGTTAGAGGAAGGGGAATCGAGAACGAGAACAAAAGACTGAAAGGGGAATAAGAGAAGTAATAGGGGAATCAAAAAACCAGAATCAAGCAAGGCCAAGTAAAAAAAAAAGTACGAGGAAGGGCCATGGAAGGTGAAAAAACATAAGTCTTAGGGATTTGAACCTGAACAAACAGAGCACTTGAAATAAAGTGAATGAATTAATCACACAAATAGGTATAAATGGTTATAATGTTGTTAGGATTATGGAGACGTGGCTGCAGATTGACCAGGGATGGGAACTGAATAATTAGGGTATTCAGGATTTAGGAAGAACAGACCAAAGAGAGGAAAAAGTTGGAGGAGTTGCATTAATGGTTAAAGAGGATATAAACACAACATTGAGGAAACATATTAGCTCAGGCAATTTAGAATCTCTGTGGAAAAAAAATTAAAGAACTGCAGATGTTGGAAATCAGAAACAAAAACAGAAATTGCTGGAAAACTCAGCAGGTCTGGCAGCATCTGTGCAGAGAAAGCAGAGTTAACGTTATGGGTCCATGTGACCCTTGTTCAGAACTAATGATAGCTAGAAAAAGTCAGTGTATGTGCTGAAGACGGGGGAATTGTGGGGGGAGCTGCTTTCTGTGTTCTAAGGTTCCTCGGTCTCTATTTATTGGATGGTGACATTGTTCTTGTGTTGTCATCAATTCTTTAAATTAAGCCTGAAATCACAGCAGCAGCCATGCTGTGTTGCAAGTTTAGTGCCAGCAGAAATGTTGCAACCATAGAAACCACACTCAAAACCTCAGACTTACTTTTGTCCATAATCAGCTTCATGCGAACCCAAGTTATTTAGAGAGCACAGTGTCTGGAAACTGAGTGATTGAGCACTTGTACTGTGATATGGACAGGCTGAGCAAGTGGGTAAATTCATGGCAGATGCAGTATAATCTGGATAAATGTGAGGTTATCAACTTTGGTATCAAAAACAGCACGGTAGTTTACGATTTGAATGGCTGTAAATTGAGAGAAGGAACATTCAATGAAACTTGGGTGTCCTCGTGTACTAGTTGCTGAACATAAGTGTGTAGGTTCAGCAGGTAGTAAAGAAGCTAAATGGCTTTGTTGCCCTTCATAGCAAGAGGGTTCAAGAACAGGAACAAGGACGTCTTGCTGCAATTTTACAGGACATTGTTGAGGCCACATCTGGAGTATGGCGTGCACTTTTGGCCTCCTGATCTGAGGAAGGATGTCCTTGCTAAAGAGGGTGTGCAGCAAATGTTTACCAAATTGATTCCTGGGATGGCAGGACTGACCTACGAGGAGACCTCATAGAAACCTTTAAAATTCTAACAAGACTAGGCAGGTTAGATGCAGGAAGGATGTTCCCAATGCTGAGGAAAATCTAGAACCAGGGGCCGTAGTTTAAGGATAAGGGGTAAACCTTTGAGAACTGAGATGAGGAGAAATTTCTTCACCCAGAGAGTGGTGAGCCAGTGGAATTCACTGCCACAGAAAGTGGTTGAGGTCAAAATACTGTTTTCAAGAAGGAGGTAAACGTAGCTCTTGTGGCTGAAGCGATTAAGTGATATGGGAGGAGTGCAGGATTAGGGCATTGAGCTCAATGAACATGCATGATCATATTGAATGGCAGAACAGGGTCAAGGGTTTAACTCCTGCTCCTGTCTACTATGTCTCTAAAAGTATCCATTTAAATTGGAAAACTAACAGGGCTCAAATGAAATGAAGTAAATAATTACTGAGGAAACATTGCCTATTAAATATATAGCCCAACCCAAGTAACTGGTCAACTGATCCCATACGTGCCCCATACACCACTCTACCTCTCTACACTTCTCCCAACCACTGATCCAACACTTTCCCTCCCCAGCCCAGGACCTGACACCCCCACCCTGCTCCAGACTTGATCAGCCTTCAATCCCCGGGACCACCCCTTCCTCGCCCACACTCCAGAGCTGCCAGCCCTCTTCTGCCATCACCATCCCTGGCCCATTCCCCTACTCTGGGTTCTTTCCATAACTGCTCCCTCCTACCCCAATTGGATCTACCAACCCACCCTCCCTTGCTCCACAACTAACCTTGGCCCCAACCCTGGGACCCAATACACAATTTTCCCTGCCATCTCACCCTACCCCCTGCCCCAAACTTCAAGAAGGGACACACTCAGCCCGTTTCCCATTGGATCCAATATCTCTCACTCACCCCGGCCTACCCTAAATATTGCAATATGTACCTGGCTCCCTTAACACCCCATTCACAAAAGAGAGGAAGGCAAGAAGTTGATAACTTAGAGGCTGATTAGCCTAACATCTATTGTTGGAAAAGTATTGAGGAAGTAGCAGCAGAACATTTGAAAAATCATAATCTAATCAAGCAGAGTCAGCATTGCTTCATGAAAGAGAAATTATGTCTGATTAACTTTTTGGATTTTTGGGGAAGTTTCAACCAGAGTGGATACAGGGGAACCAGTAGATAAGTTGCATTTGGATTTTCAGAAAGCGTTCAACAAGGTAGCTCACAAAAAGTGAAGCCATAAGAGAAGAGTACACTTTGGACGCAATATATTGGCATAGATGGAGAATCAACTGATGGCTAGGAAATAGCAAGTGGGGATTAAGGGTTCTTTTACAGGTTGGATCCATGGGGTTCCACATGGATCGGTGCTGGGAACTCAACTGTTTACAATATATATTACTGCTTGGAGGAAGGAAGCGAATGTATGTAACCAAATTTGTAAATGACCTAAGAATAGGTGGAAAGGCAGGTTGCAAGAAGGATACAGATTATAGAGAGATATTGATGTGTTAAGTAAGTGGGCAAAATGTTGCCATATGGCATATAATGTGGGAAAATATGTAGATGTTTATTTTGGAAGACAGAACAAAAGAACAGAATATTATTTAAATAGAGGAAAACTGCAGAAAGCTGCAATTCAAAGGATCTTGGAGGTACGTGTGCGTGAAACACAGAAAGCTAGCATACAGGTGCAGCAGGTAAGCAGGAAGACTAATGGAATGTTGGTCCTTATTTCAAAGGGATTGGAATATAAGAGTTGGAAAGTCTTACTGCAACTGTTCAAGTTGCAACTGTACAAGCAGTACTGAGAGCAGTTTTTTTTTCCCTATTTAAGGAAAGATATTATTTCACTGGAGGCAGCTCAGTGAACGTTCACTAGGATGATCGCTGGTATGGAGAGATTGCCTTCTCAGCAAAAGTAAACAAGTTGGTCCTCTATACGTGGAGGTTTCAAAGAATGAGATATGGTTTCATTGAAACAAGGATTCTTAAGAAGCTTGCCAGGGTAAATGCTGAGAGTATGATTCCTCTCATGGGAGAATTTAGGACCAGAGGGCATAAACTCAGAAAAAGGGGCATATATTTAAGACTAAGATGAGGATGAATTTCTTCTCTCAGAGGATTGAGTGTTTTTGGAGCTCCTTGCCAGAGAGAACTGTGGAGACCCAGTCCTTGTGTACATTTAAGGATGAGTTGATTTTCCTCCTGATCAAGAATCTAAGGGTTATGGGGAAAAAAGGCAAGAAAGTGCATGAGAAATGCTGGATCAGCCCTGACCCTATTGAATGACAGAGCAGGTTTAACAGGCTGAACAGCCTACTCCTGTTCCAATTTCTTGTGGTCTTGTTCCCTTGTACCCTGGCAGCATGACCCACTTGTTGTCCCAACTGCCTGGCACTCTACCCCTACACACTTTGCTCTCTATCCCACTTGGCACCCTACCCACTCCCTATCTGGCACCCTACACTCACATCTAATGTATGTACTTACTGTTTGATAAATGAACTAGAATAAAAATAGTTATGTTAATTAACTGGTAAGGGATATTTCAAACTAAGAAATACATTTCATTTTAATCAGTCAATACAACAAAGATACATCTCACATTACTACACTCATTTGGCCTACTTCCTGCACAAACGTGGGACCATGTGCGATCTCATACCATTTTGGATTTGGTTTCTGTTTTGTAGGAATCTTATTGCTCCTCTAATTGTTTTAGCCTTTATTTGCTTTCACTAGCAGCAGTATTCCATTCCACGTCCCAAACACTGTTACTGCTTTGCACTTCTATGAACTCTATCTCATTCAAGTCACAACAGCCCCAGTGCTGCAGAATGCCCAGAGACTCCTTATTTTAAAGTAAAAACAGTTTGCTACCTGTCAATGCTGAGAAAGCAGTAATGGCTCTTGTCTTCCACTCTCTGCTCTTTCCAAATTTATCACATTGTTTAATCAATATGTTCAGAGATATTATTACACACCTCTGGAACAGCTAAGATTTGAACACAGGCCTCACTGTCTAAGGATAGTGACACTACCAATGCACCACAAGAGGGCCCAAACCTTACTAATTCTGACAGAGCTGCTATGTTCTCACTGTGAGGAATTCCTGGTCACTTTAAGCACTTGTACAAGAACAAGTAAATCCTCCTTCCCTGACTGGGAATCAAACCCAGGCCACAGTGGTGCCGGAACAGAATTCTAACCACTAGGCCACCAGGGAAGACTCCATGTGTATCATACATTCCCATAGCAAAAACAAACCACATGAAAAAGATTTTTCCAATCTAATGAGGTCGTAATCAGAAAACCAATTAATCCTCTTTCAGAATACTACTCAGCCTACTGAGGTCTTAAAAGGGATATTTCCCAAATGAAAATGCATGCTTTCAAAAACATACAGACAATTACACTAACCATAACCACAAATGAGAGCATCTCTCATACATGAGGGTGAATTTTTCTGTTTGCAACGCTCTCTCCCTTTTATGATCTCTCGAAATGGGATTTAGTCCCAACCCAAGATCCAAACAGACATGATAACAACTAGATTGAAACTGATTTTGCTATGAACTCTCATTAGAGAAAGACTTTTATTCCACTGGTGAGATCACAAATTGTTAAGTGGAAAATGCAGAGCTATATTCTGTGGTGAAGGAATGTGTAATTTGCAATCATATCTAACCACCCCTCCACACAGTGCAACTGAACAGATTGGTTACGGAACTCTTTCATTCTGACACCTTGAGAGTGAGAAAGTAAGAAATGGAAAGAAACAACAAGCACCTCAGAATACAGGGGCTTCACCGTTCGACAGCTAATTCTTCTCTGTGAACACTCTTACCAGGGTGTAAATTAATTTGGCAGATTTTCGAACAACAGGCTGGCAGTAATTGCTGCAGGGAGATGTCGCCTACAGCTCGTTTCATTACAAGAGTGTTGCTTCCAATGATACCGTGCAATTAGTAACTGATAATAATACAGACTGACAAGAGCTAAACAATCTAAATCCATCAGACACCTGCTTTTGCTGAGCATCAGCAGGGCATCATTTACTAAATCTGACATTTTCCTGAATCCGTATTAGGTTTTAAAACACTTAATGCCGTTTGTCCAATTATTCTTAATGACTATGTTGCATATTCATTTGCAACAATGCATCACCCCCGATCAAACAGCTGCGGCTGACACATCCCTGGATAATGCTTGTGCTATATTTACTGGGAATGTTAACAAATAAAATGATGATTCGCTGAAAGCAATCACCAATTATAGATCGTCCCTTCCTGCCAGCAATGCCTCTGATCGAGAGGCCAAAGGCAATTGCAAACAAAAAGTGCCAACTTCCAATTCACTGATCGTCCAGGAATTTTATGTCGAAAGTCCCTTATATTAGACTCAGTTAGGGAAAAGAAAGCAATCTATTTCAGAAAACAAATCTCATGTCTTTTGTTCTTATAGCAGACTGTCCATCTTTATTTCTGATTGGCAGCTGCCAAATCAAAGCAAAATGAATTTCAGGCAAATGTTTGATTAGTACAAGGGCGCTTCTGATAACTTCGTATGTGTTTATATTGTTACCATTAGTTAGGAGAAAACATCAATGCAACAATTAAATAGAAGACAATTAGCACAACAGACACGTAGTAATTTGAAAGAACTATATTGTTTGCTGTGTTAATCTGGTCATGCCTCACCAAATAACAGGAAGACTCATTAAGCAAGTAACTCATTCTAATTAGACAACAGGGAGCAGACTGGTCTGCTATTTTTAAGGACCGGATTCAGAGTGGAGGCAAAATATTGCAGAAATGTTAATGCCTGAACCACATGTCCCCAGGTAACTCCTAACAGATCAGTCTGCGCCAAATCCAAAAGGCTGTAGGATCTCTCACTGCGTGAAATAATGTTTTCACAGTTATTGGTGTGACAGGCAGTGGAATGGTTTGTTCAGTTTCCACTATGACGTCTTGTTTCAACAAAACATACACAAAATTCAGCTGATGGTAGACAAAGCTCTATATTTTGGGAAGCAGGGATTAGAACAAATTAGTAACTCCAAATGAAGCTGAAATTTAGAAACCCACTCCCCCCACTCCATGGATGCATATAATTTTACAGCACAAAGGAGGCATTCAGCTCACTGATTTAGCCCTGTCTCACCCACATGACATAAAATCAAACATGATTGACCCTCAAACAAAATTAGCCGTTAAAATCCCAGACTAGGATTTTCTGAAGAAGGCTCCCGGCCCAAAACGTTGGCTTTCCTGCTCCTCTGATGCTACCTGGCCTGCTGTGTTCCTCCAGCTCCACACTGTGTTATCTCTTAAGCATCATGAAACTAGATTCAGAACACCAAGTACTCGACAGATGTGATATTTCATATATCGCTAAGGTTATGCAAGAATGAGTATTACAGCAGATTGCACTACTCCTTGAAATCCCTGCCTAACAGCTGAGAGTGCACCTACACCCAATAGACAGAATCCCTGTTCCTCATGTCAAATGACAGAGCCGACTCAAGGGGCTGAATTGCACACTCCTGCTCTCCGTTGTTTTGTTCCTTCACTGACGCTGGGCCAAATTCCTGGGACTCCCTTCCTGCCAACACTGTGGTGATGGGACACTTTTCACTGTATCTCCCTTGATATACATGACAATAAATCATTCATTCATTCATTCAACTCCACAGTTTTTCCTGACACCCCTGTTAGGACAAAAACAACATTTAAATAAGGAGACTACTGTCATTCTGAAAGTTTATAACAGCCACTTTACATTCTTCCACAGACAAACATTTCCCTCATTACTGAGACTCTGATTCTTCCTCTCCCTTTATAAGCGGTAGGGCTGCCCATGGTTCTTAGATAACATAAAATGGCTGCCCATGGTTTTTAGTTGGCATAAAAATGGCCGTAGAAGATTGGTAGCTTAAGTAGTAATTTACACAGTCAGAATTGTGGCCTTCGTAGTCATAGCAACGAGACAAGATAATAGTGTCTCATAGAAATCACACAAAAGGATCTTATTAAGAAGAAACAAAAATGTAGCCGCTGATTACACGGAGACAATTTTGATCAGGGAAGCAGCGATAGAAGCCCTTCTTGCAAGCTGATTTAAAGTTTGTTATTTCATAGAAGAGAAAAGCTTGAGTAACATTAGTTAATATCCTTTCGGTGATCCGTATATGTGTATAACAATTTTAATACATTCAACATCAAGGGATTAAGTGGATTCCTGCAGAGCCAGCTTTAGACACAGGGACTGTCTTGAAAAAGAACACCCTTGAAAACCTTGATAGAGGCCCCTTTTGCCAGCTGGCTCAAAGTCTATTATTTAGCATAGATTAGAAGAAAATGCCTGATTCCACAATAATTACGACTCTTTAGGTGATTATTACTACATATTGTGTACACCCATGTAGGTGTACTGAAGTTTTAAATGCAACCAACAAATTAACTTGAAGGGATTTAACTGAATTCCTATGGACAGACAGTCAGGAGAAACCCCAGTCTGTTATTGGGGAGGAGTGAACAACAGATGCAGAAGTCAGCAGTAATTGAATAAGAAATATTGTGAAAGCCAAAGGATGGATGATAAGTATGTCTAGTAAACATTGAGAGATCATGGGAAGACCTGGAATTGTCCATTGTTGACCACTCAGTCGAATGATTACCCTGGTTGGACATTTATGTAATTAATTGTAATGTAATTAGTGTGAGTATAGGAGTTATGGTTAGTAAGTTTGTTGGAGCTGTAGTGGACAGCGAAGAAGGTTACCTCAGAGTACAACAGAACCTTGATCAGATGGTCCAATAAGTGGCAGGTGGAGTTTAATTTAGATAAATGTGAGGTGCTGCATTTTGGAAAGGCAAATCAGAGCACTTAATGGTAAGGCCCTGTGGAATGTTGCTGAGCAAAGAGACCTTGGAGTGCAGGTTCATAGTTCCTTCAAAGTGGAGTGGTAGGTAAAAAGAATAGTGAAGAAGGCATTTGGTATGCTTGCTTTACTTGGTTGGTGCAGTGAGTGTAGGAGTTGGTAGGTCATGTTGCAGTTGTACAGGACATTGGTTAGGCCACTTTTGGAGTACTGCGTGCGATTCTGGTCTCCCTGCTTTAGAAAAGATGTTGTTAAACTTGAAAGGATGCAGAAAAGATTTACAAGGATGTTGCCAGGTTTGGAGGGTTTAAGCTAAAGGGAGAGGCTGAATAGGCTGGAGCATCGGAGGAAAAGGGTGAGGTTACAGAGTTTACAAAATTAAGAGGCATGGATAAGGTGAATAGCCAACATCTTTTCCTAGGGTATGGGTGTCCAAAACTAGAGGGCACAGGTTTAAGGTGAGAGGGGAAAGATATAAAAAGGGCCTAAGGAGCGGCTTTTGCATGCAGAGCATGGTGCGTGTATGGAATGAGCTGCCAGTGGAAGTGGTGGGGGCTGGTACAATTACAACATTCAAAATCCCCCAGATGTACCAATCACACTATCTACTGCACACATCACCAATTTCCCAGTCTACCACCCCATGACATCTGCACCAACAAAAGTTAAACCGACCTGCTCTTGGACTTCAACCTTGTTCTATAGGACTTTACTCACTACTCTCTTATTGGCTTCCAGACTTGTGTGTGTTCACGCAAAACTATGCATGTCATTCTGTTAAAATGGCAGACATCAATCATAAACCCTCAGATCCTAAAATCCAACCTCATTAAATATTGGGACCTCATACCATTTTCTGTATGACGTATTCCACACACGTAAGAGGATGTTACTAACAAGATGGTACATTGGCACCAGTTGAGGTAAAGACATGCGTGAGTCAAATGGTGATTATGTCAGAGAAGGTGGAAGAACTGATTATTGCTTTTATTCCACCACTCTCCAAGAACTGTCTGCGAACTGGCACATCCTTTGTAATGTGAAGGCTTGTGACTTCGTCTCATCTACCATGATCAACCAGGGACTGTTGGGGCACAGCAACTGGTCTCATGTGAAAAATAATGTGTGCATAGTGGCCTGGAATTCATCCCATGACAATGTGCTGATTTTGCCAATGCATCTGAAAGATTGCAGAATTTCAAGCACAAGCTACATTTAACACAAATTGAGTTTGTGATCTTCTATTTTATTTAATAAACATTGTGCTGGAAGTAGCATCCCCCACAAAACTACTATTCCATTACTGTTGCCTGATAGTGGCCGTGTGTGAAGGTTCTTAAGGTTAAGCTTTTATTTTTAAGTGTGCTTTACAATACTTTTTTTTCCAATTTATGATAAAACCAACCACCAAAATATATGTTTGCATTTTGTTAACACATTTCACAAATTCAGGATGACTTAAATTGTTTCAAAACCAAGAATTACTTTAAAATGTAGTCACTTCATAATGCAAGAAACACTAAAGACAATTTTGCTCACAGTAAGCTGACATTCCTCCCGAATCAAATCAAAAGTGGCGATGCTCACTGATGATTGCACAGCATTCAAGACCACTCATAACTCCTCAGATACTGAAACAGCACACATCCATATGCAGCAAGACTAGGAGAACATCCAGGCTTGGGCTGAGAAGTGGCAAGTAACATTCACATCACACACGTAAAAAGTAATGACAACCTCAAACAATAAAGAATTTAACCATCACTCCTCGACATACATAGAAAGAAAGAAACAAAGAAAATAGGTGCAAGTGTAGGCCATTTGGCCCTTCGAGCCTGCACCACCATTCAATGTCAACATGGCTGATCATGCATTTTCAATGTCCCACTCCTGCTTTCTGTCCATATCCCTAGATCCCTTTAGCCACAAGGGCCACATCCAACTCCCTCTTGAATATATCTAATGAACCAGTCCCAACAGCCTTCTGTGGTAGACACAACTCTGAGTGAAGAACTTCTTCCTCAACTCAGTTGTGAATGCCTTACCCCTTATTCTTAGACTGTGACCCCTAGTTCTGGACTTCCCCAACATCAGGAACATTCAATGACATTCACATCGTTGAATCTCCCTCTAGCAACATCCTAAGGATTATCATTGGCAGGAACTGAACTGGATCAGCCATTTAAAACTGTGACTACAACAGCAGGTCGGAGGTCAGGAATTCTGCACCTCATTCCTGTCTGCCCAATCCCCATCTACATGGCACAAGTTAGGAGTGTTTAAAGAATATATTTTCAAGAAGAAGTTAAATACAGTTCTTAGGGCTAAAGGAATCTAAAGTGGTGCTGAAGTCTCTCTACATCAGTCCAAGTAAACTGTTCTGTGTATATTTTAAAGTCATTTTCAGTTCTTTAAAAATCACTGGTGGGCTCAACACTGATTAGCATTGCTTTTCGTTCTCCAAAAACACATTGTCAACTGCAAAATTGTAAATGCACCTGATTACTATTCTAAAATAATCCTTGAATATTCAACAAATATTTTAATGTATTTCATAAAGAAGAAATTCACTTGTAAGACAATTTCTGGTTGCACTGACTCATGGAACATTTTCCAACAGGTGACAGACAAACTGACAAGAGCAGATATTGAGCGCAACTTGTGACCAGTTTGCTTATTGAGTTTAAAGCCAAAATATTTGTCCATCATGTGAAGTATGCAGTAACTGTAACTGTCTTTCTCATCCAGCCAACAGCTTCTGTTCTTCATTCAATCTACATTGGAACTCACCAATAAATTCTTATCCCAACCGCTTTGTACACTTGTCGCTGGAAGAAAGGCTGTTGTACGAAACTGAATTGGAATTAATCATAAGAAACCCCACTTTAACAGCCAAAATAAAGCAAAAACAGAAAGGAACTTGACCAATCAAGAATACAACTACTGCCCAGGTTTAGAAAGTAGAATCCTTTACCTCACATCATCCTTTGTTACTCTATGTATGTGGATCAGTAAGCACAACTGATGAGGAGGTATAAAACAGGTGAGCACTTCGAAAACTAAACAGGATTTATTTTCATCATCCCACGTTTTGGATTGTTGAGAATCACTTAGCAAATTTCAAATTACCTGCATCCATTAGAAAGGCTCTAAATAAAGCAGAACTTCATAACTTTAATACAAATGATATTTTGTAACAAGTGCATCTCATGGTCTTGTTCACATTGTGCATGAAGATGCACATAAAACGATATTATTCACACTATATGTTCATAGTACAATGCAATGGCTGGACTCCAATCTCTGCTGGCCCAGTAAGTGGTTGGGAATGATTATGCAGTTTTCCTGAGGTAAAAAATACTCTATATCTATCAATGCATACACCATGCATGAATTTGTTAATACAGAAAAATAGTGGATTCCACATGAGTACACATTGATGCTGGTTTAGAATATTCACATGCCTTTTATTTGCATTGCATCTCTTGAGTTTCTACATGTTGCTCAGATACTAGCTTATTAATCGTACCTTACTACTGTGCACCATGGGCTGCCCAGATTTTGAATCCCCTTGCATGTTCATTTGTGAAAAATAGTTCATTTTTGTTTCATTAAGTGTTTATTGACATGGTGTCAGAGTCAGTAGCAGTCCATTTACAAACATAATACCATAAATATTTTGCTTTGGGCATTTATGTTAAATCTTCATGCCAACAAAAGAAAAAACACACAATTTTTTTTTCCTCTATTCATACCTGTGTAAAATGCAATGCTGAACTTCTATGGGTTGCTGTTCTATTCAATTAAAAGCCTTTCTTGCCTCCAATTATCTGTGAATTGGCGAAGATTATATTGACTGTCTTATTGAGTAGTCTGTGTGGTTGTAACATCTCTTGACCTCAAAGACAGCTTTGAAATTTCTGGAACAAAAACTAAGTTGCTGGAAAAGCTCAGCAGGTCTGGCTGGATCTGTGAACAAAAAGTCAGAGTTAACATTTCAGGTCCGGTGACCCTTCCTGTTCTGAGGAAGGGTCACCGGTCCCGAAACGTTAACTCTGATTTTTTTTCCTCACAGGTGCTGCCAGACCTGCTGAGCTTTTCCAGCAACTTTGTTTTTGTTCCTGATTTACAGCATCCACAGTTCTTTCGGTTTTTATTTAAAATTTCTGGGTTTAGCTGCACCATCCCCCCACCAAACACTGCTTTTTTTTTGACAAATAGCTTAACATTCTAGATTCACAAACTGCACATTGAGTGTTTATTTTTGGTCTAGATCACTTGCAAAATGAGAAATTCCCACTACTTAGCAACAGATAAGAACCTGGAATTTTTCTTCATGGACTATGGGAATCCACACAGAATTCACAGATTGCCAATGTTCTTGGCAGGTACCTCTTCTTCAGGAGGTGGATTGGATGGGTATAAAGTGCTGTGTTGGTAAATTTGTTACACCAGGTGAGGTTGGGGGTTTGGGGTGGTGTGGGAGGAGGGTGAGGGTGGATTACAATCCAAGTTCATTGTGGTATGCAGCTCTATCTTTTACCAATAAAAGTACAGTAAACTGCTTTCACCAGAAACAGTAAGGAATCAATTATAATGTTTCTTTGAGTGAAAGAAGGAGCAATTCTATTACCTAGTAACACTGAGAAAATAATAAAAACACAAAATCAAGCAAATGACATCTGTGAAATCATATGGACACTTAGACACACTGATGTAAAGTTAAGAGAGGACACTATCTCTCCAGTATAGAGGAACATAAAGGAATATATAATTAAAAGTTCTTAGGGTATCCTTAGAGTATAAAGATTTAACCTAAGACCTGAGAGATTGTAGGAACTGCCGATGCTGGAGTCTGAGATAACAAGGTATAGAGCTGGATGAACACAGCAGGCCAGGCAGCATCAGAGGAGCAGGAAAGCTGATGTTTCAGGTCTGGAGGTCTGGACTCTACTTCAGAAAAAGAAGGTCTTTTCTGAGGAAGGGTCCAGACCTGAAACGTTGGCTTTCTTGCTCCTCTGATGCTGCCTGGCCTGCTGTGTTCATCCAGCTCTACACCTTGTTAACCTAAGACCTGGATTGTTTAGTTGGTGTCTTGGACCATCAGCATTAATGAAAATTTCAGTTATCCTTTGAGTTCTCAATGCTTTGATATTTCTTTTGAATATGTACTGTCACTGGGTGTTTTTCCTTCTTGTGTGGTACAGACAAAGTATTCTCAGCCTGTGTTCAGTGCTGTATCCTTCATTTTATGTACTCCTTTGCCAAAAGCAGCTCCTTGAAATATCAGAGATAGTAGGAACTGCCGATGCTGCAGAATCTGAGATAATGTAGAGCTGGATGAACACAGCAAGCCAAGCAGCATCAGAGGAGCAGGAAAGCTGACGTTTCAGGTCTGGACCCTACTTCAGAAAAAGGTCTGATGCTATCCTTGAAATATCAGCTTGTTAGTGTAGTGCTCATCTGCAGTAGTTAAAGTTCCATCTTCAATATGCAAACCCCTTACAAAAGTGTAAATCAAATTGAAAATTATGGCTTTTTGCCCCTCTCCATAGAACTCGCTGGCTTGTTTCAATGCTTATGGATGAAGCATGAATTTCACCTCAGCTGCCTCTTGCCTAACGCACAATGACTTGTTGAAACTTGGCCACTTGCATTGTCAGGTTACACCTGTGGCTACAAGTCAGTGCCTTTAGTCTTTTTTCAGTCATGAAACTCCAAAGTATTAAAATGAACAATGGAATTCAAAAATCAATAGTCTATTTTTTATGTCATTGTTATAAACAGAAGATAAAACTTATCTTTCTAATTTTTGACACTTGTTTGATGGTGTTCATGAGAAACGCCTTTGGTATTTTGTTACACTAAGGGTGCCATGTAGATGCAAGTTGATATTGCAAATTACGCAGTCAACCTGAAGAGACTGAAATCACGTAGAGAGTGATTAAGTATAGAATTTCCCCTATTTTAGAGGAGCATACGGCAGAAGTTGAAATAAGCACTTTGTATATGAAAGTAGAAACCTCTTACAGCTCAATTCATTGCCAAGCTTTACAAAGTAGAAAAAGAAATCCCAAATTTAATCTTCTATCTGTGGTTATTTATCGGTTCTGAACTGGAGCACAAATAAAACTTAGACATCTCCAAACTAGAGAGGTAAAAAAATGTCTAGGGCTCACCTCTCTTGATTTAGTGAAATCTGCTCATCATGTGAACAGGGCTGGACAAACCAGAGATGCCAGCTAAACAGTTGAAATGATGCTCAGATGAATGTAGACCACTTGGGTAAGGCAGTCAAAGGCAATTCAAACCCTAGGCATCTATATCTCAAAAAACAATAAAGCTCTGAGGAAGGCCAGAAAATTAGCAGAAAAAAAGGTGGAAGCATTTAATGTTTAACATTTTGTTATCAAAACAAATAATAAAGCAACTGTACTACAATTGACTTCACGGATGCTTGACAAATTGAGAATTAATTTTACTGATCATCAGGAAACTTTGACTGTCAACAATGTAATTCAAAAATCTGAAATTCAAGTGCATCGGGCCTCAGCATAAAGAGTACAATCTACTATCAGGAAGTTTAGCTACGCTACAGACAGCTGATTAGCCCTGATTTCAGCTAAAAGGAAAGATTAAAAAAAGACATATGAAAAGTCATCAGCAATGCAATGATTCTGAGATGCACCAAATTAGTATTCATCAGTCTTTTCCACCTCAGGCTAAACACAACAAATTGTCATTCAGATATAGGCACAAAAGAATCGGTAGAAGCTATAAAGCAATATCTTTTCATCATTAAGGGACCTTCCTTAATCTCCCCATTTATCTCCACAAGGATAGCAATCTTCATTTGGAACATAGGCTTTAGTGGATGTTTTCTAACCAATCATTTAAAAGACAGTTCTAACAAGAAATTGCAGAATGCTGTAATAAATCACGCAACAGTATTTTGCACCCGATATGATCTGCCCTACTTCATTTAAAGCACTGCAACAGAAAAGAATCCCAAAACACTTACATTTGTCTTAATTAAAGAGAGAATCATCAGGAAAGGAGAGAAGCTGGTTAATGAATTAAGGCTGCAGACTTTGAAGGAATATCAATTATGATATTTGCAAAGGTTTAAAATGACGTCTAGTTCAATTCTTTACTTATCCTAGTTAACCCAACCATCAAAATAACACGCCTTAGATGGGTCACACTGGTAGAAAGTACAACAATTATTATACAGGGACAAATCTAAGCTAACTCTTCAGTGCAGTCCTGAGAAAATGCTGCATTTTCAGTGTGTCTTTCAGATGCAATTTAAAATAAAAGTGCTATCTGTCTTCTCAAGTGTCTAGAAAAGGTGTCCTGGTCAACAAAAACTGACATTGCTGGTTTTCTGGTCATTGTTTTGTTGCTCTTTGTGGCAGCTTCTTGTGTTTCTTACATTGCCAATCTCCAAAATTCCAGAAAGTTGTTGGAAACAGTTAAGCATTAAAACTTTATTTCCAAGATAGAAGAGAATGGAACCCCTTCCTGTTGATGAACTTGGCGGCATTGTGATACGGTGGTCTCGGTGCCACATGTGTGCAGTTGATGGCAGCTTGCACCTGGGGCAAGCTAACTATGTTTCAGAATCCTGAAACCCAGGGTTGCACTGGCCTTATCATTGTGAAACAAAATGAACCAGTGAGATTGGTCACTGTACTAATGCATTTTTCAGAGCATGACAGAGATCCCACGTAAGGTCAGTCCTTGTTCCATGGAAGGAGCCACTCACACACAGAAGTTCAGAGCAATTGTCACCTTCACAGCCACCAGCAAAGGACAGTCTACCATTTTTGTAGCCTACAAGTCCTGCTCCAGCATCCAGCATCATTCCATCAGAGTTTCCAGGAACATACAGACACTGTGTTGAAACTGCACCTCAATCATCTCCAGGAAATGGAGTTGGGACTGAAAAACACTGGTCCTCTTACGGACCCCACACATTCTCAGGGATCCTGTGCCTGTGACCTCTCCCTGAGTTGATTGCTCCTCGTCCTCCGTGACAGCCTGTTACTGCTGTTCCAGGGCTTGCCATCAGCCCTGGTCCTGCATCTGCCTTTACCTCATTAGAAAGCAGCCACAGTGATCAAAATCCCACCAGCAGCTGGACACAAGACTCTGGCTACAAATAGCAACTAGGAATGTAAGGAGTGAAAGAGATTCTTCGGTCTCATAACAGTCAAGTTGGCACACCCTGCAGATGAGGGTTGCACACACTTTCTGATGTAATGAGTGAATATATTTAAGAATACTCAGGTTGTAATAGTAGACGATTTTAACTTTCCAAACATAGACTGGGACTGCCATAGTGTTTGGGGCTTTGATGGTGAGGAATTGTTAAATGTGTTTAAGAAAATTTTCTTTATCAATATGTAGATATACCTACTAGAGAAGGAGCAAAACTTGACCTTCTCTTGGGAAATAAGGCCAGGCAGTTGACTGAAGTGTTGGCAGGGAAGTACTTTGGGACCTGTGATCATAATTCTATTAGTTTTTAAATAGTTATACAAAGGATAGGCCTTGCATTAAAGTTAAAGTTAAAGTTCTTAATTGGACTAAGACAATTTTTTATGGTATGAGACAGGAACATTCAGGAGTTAATTGGAGTAGACTCTCCACATGTAAAGGGACAACTGGCAATTGGGAGGCTTTCAAATGTGAGGTAATGAGAGTTCAGAGGCATCATGTTCCCATTAGAATGAAGGGTCAAGCAGGTAAGAGGAAGGAGCAACGGATGAATATTGAGGCTCTGGTCAAGAATAAGAAGGCTGAGGGGTGACCTTATAGAAGTTTATAAAATCATGAGGGGCATGGATAGGGTGAAGAGTCAAGGTCTGCTCCCTAGGGTTGGGGTGTCCAAAACTAGAGGTCATTGGTTTAAGGTGAGAGGGGAAAGATTTAAAAGGGACCTAAGAGGCAATTTTTTCACGCAGAGGGTGGTCTGTGTATGGAATGAGCTGCCAGAGGAAGGTGGTGGAAGCTGTTACAATTACAATATTTAAAATGCATCTGAGGGTACATGAATAGGAAGGGTTTAGAGGAATATGGGCCAAATGCTGGCAAATGGGACTAATTTATTTAGGATATCTGGTCGGCATGGACAAGCTGGACCGAAGGGTCTGTTTTCATGCTGTATATCTCCATGACTCTATGACTCTATATTAGGCATAGACGACTGGGATCATGTGAATCTTTTGAAGAGTTTAAGGAGTGTAGGGGCATTCTTAAGAGGGAAATCAGGAGGGCAAAAAGAGGATATGAGATAACCTTGGCAGATAACCCAAAGAGATTTTGTAAGTACATTAAGAGCAAAAGAGCAACTAGGGAGAGAATAGGACCCCTTAAAGATCAATGAGGTCGTCTATTTGTGAAACCACAGGAGATGAGCGAGATACTAAACAAATAATTTTGTCAGTTTTTACTGGAGAGAAAGAAAAGGAGGCTAGGGAAAGGGAAAATAAATATTGTGAACTGTTTTCAAGACATCATTACAGAAGACAAAGTGCTGGAAGTCTTAAAAAACATAAAGGTGGATAAGTCTCTGGGACCTGTATTCCCGGATGTCATGGAAAGTTAGGGAAGAAATTGCAGGGTCCTTAGCAGTGAAATGTGTATCATCTACAGCCACCGATGAGATGCTAGAGGACTGTCGTGCCTTTATTTAAGGAAGGCTGTAAGGAGAAGCCTGAATCTATAGATCGGTGAGTCTGACATCAGTGGTCGGTAAATTGTTGGAGGGAATTCTAAGACATAGGATCTATGTGCATTTGGAAAGTCAAAGACTGATTAGGGATAGTCAGCATGTCATTGTGCATGGGAAGTTGTGTCTCACAAACTTGATGGAGCTTTTTGAGGAAATAACCAAAAGGATTGATGAGAGCAGAGCAGTTGACGTTGTCTACATGGACTTCAGTGAAATCTTTAACAAGGTTTCACATAGTAAACTAATTTGTAAAGTTAGATCACATGGGATTCAGGGAAAGCTTGCCAATTGGATACATAATTGACTTGATGGTAGGAGACAAAGGTTGGTGGTGGAGGGTTATTTTGCAGGCTGGAGGCCTGTGAACAGCGGTGTTCCACAGGGATTGGTGCTGGGTCCACTTTTGTTTATCATTTACATAAATGATTTGGATGAGAATTTAGGAGATATGGTTCGTAATTTTGTGAATGACACCAAAATTGGTTGTATAGTGGGAAGTGAAGAAAGTTATCTAAGATTACAAAGAGATCTTGATCAATTTTTTTTTATCATTCATTCACTGGATGATGGCATTGCTGGCTAGGCAGCATTTATTGCCCATCCCTAATTGTCCAGAGGGCAGTTAGGAGTCAACCACATTGCTGTGGGTCTGGAGTCACATCTAAACCAGGCCAGGTAAGGATGGCAGTTTCCTCCCCTGAAGGAGATTAGTGAACCAGATGGGTTTTTCCTGACAATCGACAATCCAGATATTTATTGAATTCAAATTCCACCATTTGCCATGGCAGAATTCAAACCTGGGTCCCCAGAACATTATCTGAGTCTCTGGATTAACAGTTAAGCGATAATACCACTAGGCTACTGCCTCCCTTTGGCTCAATGGGCTGAGGTGTGGCAGATGGAGTTTAATTTGGATAAATGTGAGGTATTGCATTTTGGTAAAACAAACAAAGGCAGGATTTTTACAATTGATGGTAGGGCCCTGTCGAACATAGACATAGGGGTTTAGACACATAGTTCTTTGAATGCTGCATCACAGGGAGACAGGATGGTTAAAAGAGCATTTAGCACACTTGCCTTCGATGCTCAGATGATTGATTAGAGGAGTTGGAACACTCATATTGAGGTTGTATAGGACATTGGTAAAGCCACTTGGGGTACTGTGTCCAGTTCTGGCCACTGTGCTAGAGCAAGTTTAGTAATTGTAATGAGGTCAGCCAGGTGGACCTCATAGAATATGAGTTCCCTGATTGGGGCTATTAATCTGGTCCAATCAGGGAGCCCTGGCTAACAGATAAGAACAGATGTCTTGCGACCACTGCCATCCAACATCTTAAAACGGCAGTGCTTCGACCCAATGTCATGCACCAGTTGGAGGGTGCTCAGGTGCGTGGTGGAATCCCGTCTGCGTGTACCCCTGCCAGGACGAAATTTCACATCGGCCCCAGGATCTTATACTTTCTCCGGGCATCTGTGCCCCACATCCTGAGCCACCTCCAAAATATATGTTGTATGTCTTTTAGAAAGACAAAATGGCAGGCTATGCATAGACTACTGCTGCGCACCATCCACCTCTTCTACTTCATCCACTGCCCAGATATACCTTGGTGTGCCCATTTACTGCTGGGTGGTGTGTTCACCAATGGAGGGCTCTCTATGCGGGAGCTCTCCCTCTTTCCTTTGGTAATGTGGGGTGGAAGGTGTTGCATGCAGCAATCCCTTGCAACCATAGGTTGCGGCATTTCATGGACTCCAAGTCCAACTGTCTGTTTTGTGGCACTGTGGAGTCCATGGGCGACTTGTATGTTGATTGTGGGCATTTGCACTGCCTTTTTAGTTACCTAAAGGACCTTCCCCTCTGCTTTTGGTTGCACTTCAGCCCCACGCTCCTGATCTTTGGGCATCCAGCGCAGAGGGGACCGGGCAGGTCGAAGGATCTCATCGTGGGTTTTCTCCTGGGCCTGGCCATGGTGCTACAAACAGGTCCAGGCAGTGGGCCATGGAGGGGATTATCTCTGCCAACTGCCTGCCCCACTTCCACAGTTATGTTCAAGCCCAGGTCTCCTTGCAGAGGGAGCACATGGTGTCCACCATACTCTAGATGCCTTTAAGGAGAGGTGGGCACTGCGGGACGTGGAATGCGTTACTTCCCTCTCCAATGTTATTTTGATTTAAACCCTACCCTCCCTCTTCATTTCTTTTTTCACGTCAGCATTGCCCTTATGAGGCTTTGCTTTGTCACTGGATTCCTGGCCACATGGGTGTTTTTCCTGGTGGTGGAAATGTTGAATAAAATTACATTGGTGTTTTTACTGAGTCCCTGCACTTGCGCACACAAACACACACACACACACGACACGGGTGATGTGGGGAAAACTAAGCACTATTGTACTGTAGCAGTAGTTTGGGGGTTTAAAAGAAATAAAAAGAACAGGAATGTCAGACAACAAGGTGCAGGGCTGGATGAACACAGCAGGCCAAGCAGCAT
>NC_063344.1:58824985-58886592 GCF_021869965.1 Rhincodon typus
ATGCTGCTTGGCCTGCTGTGTTCATCCAGCCCTGCACCTTGTTGTCTCGGATTCTCCAGCATCTGCAGTTCCTACTATCTCAGGAATGTCAGACATCCTGTTCATTCTGAGGGAGCTGGATCAGTATCAAGAACACTCCACACAGAAATAAAGAGTTACTTGGCGACAGGATACCAGCCTCTGTGGAGTTATTTCAGGTGGGACATTATTAAATTAGAGATGGTTCAGAAAAGATTTACCAGGACGTTGCTGGGGTTGGAGGGTTTGAGTTAAATGGATAGACTGGGACTTTTTTCACTGGAGGGTAAGAGGTTGAGGGGGGATCTTTATTGAGGTTTTATAAAATCATGAGGGGCATAGATAAGATGATTAGCAAAGGTCTTTTCGTATGGGTAGGTGAGTTCAAAGCTCGGAATCCTATTTTTGAGATAAAAGGATAAAGATTTAAAAGGGATCTGAGGTCCAACTTTTTCCACACAGAAGGTGTTTTGTATGTGGTACGAACTGCGAGATGAAGTAGTAGATGCAGGTACAGTTAAAACATTTAAAAGACATTTAGACAAGTGCATGAATAGGAAAGGGTTAGAGGGATATGGGCCAAATGCAGATAAGTGCAACTAGTTTAGTTTAGGAAACTTGGTCGGCATGTCTTAGTTGCACTGAAGGCTCTGTTTCCATGCTGTATGACTCTATGACTCCTCCATATGGCGAGATATGCAGCACGTCTGTGTTGAGGACCATATCTCCAGCATTTCATTCAGCCTGCAGCAACTTGCTGAAGGTGCCATGCTGGTGTGTGGCCAGCACATTACACAAAAAAGTGACTGCCTGCTGCACTCTGAACCTTTCCTATCCCAGACCCACATCAAATATTGCTGTTTCATTGCATTCAGTACAGGCCATTATTAAATTTAAATAACAAATGAAGAAGCAATGGTATCTGACTCCCACAGTCTCCTTGCAATTTGCACAAATGCTGGGTCAGCTTTGGCCAACATTCCCTTCTTTTTAACTCATTATTGCTAACTTTAGCATCATTAAGATGCCCGTGTTCAATTTGCAGGAACCAGTGAGTTGATGCAAGTCAACTTTGACTGATATTTGAAGCCTAAGCACATTCACTCTCATGCATTACATATGGATGGCTAAATGAATCGGCCAAAACGTAGCTGCAGTTTGCAAACGCAAGCTTCACGTATTGGTCGAATGCAGCCTTGATGTCAAGAACTGAGACTCTCACCTCACTAATTCAGCTCTTACAGGACATACCTGGGCAATGTGCCACATTTTCAGATAGACACCAGTGTTATAATTGTACTGGAACAGCTTGGCTCGGGGAGTAGCAAGTTTTGGAGCAGAACTATTAGAGAAACTATTTGTATTGCAGGAATGTTGTCAAGGCCCATAGCCTTTACAGTATCTGCTGCCTTCAATCATTTCCTGATATGACATGAAGTGAATCAAATTGGCTGAAGACTGGCTTCTGCAATGCTAGGAACCTCTGGAGGAGGCTGAGATGGATCATCCACCTGGTATTTCCGTTGAAGATTGCTATGAATGCTACAGCCTTATCTTTTGCGCTGATATGTTGGGCTCTTCAGTAATGAGACTGGGGATATTTGTTGAGCCTCCTCCTGCAGAGCATTGGTCAATTGTCCACCACCATTCCTGACTGGATGTGATGTAACCTACCTTTCTCTCCACTGCTATTTCACCTTACTCCCTTAAACCTTCAGTTTCCTCCTATCACCATCCTTGTTCCCAGCTGTACAAATACTTCCAGTTTCCACCCCACAGCAAGTGCCCCATTGTCCGTAAAGACCCCTTGTGCCTTTGTTAACAATCAATGGCTGGATCCTAAGAACTGTATTTGCCCCAGACTTCTGACCGACTTTGATGAGCATCCATTAGACATGACCGGCCAGACTCCTTGACTGACAATACTTGATTCTTCTGATTGCTGCTACAGACCCTACAGGGCGCACTATTGCTCACTCCCTGGACTGCAGTTGGACAGACCCCTTAGCCATCAGTGCCCAGGCAGATGGCTGAACGCCAACCGTGTGCAGACTGTGCTTGGGTGTGATGATACCAGGACACGCCCCCACCCACTTTACTGGAGGAATTTCCCTACCACTTTCTGACAAAATCAATGAGCGATGTGTTTGCTGCCCAGGCGGCTGGTACATGTTGTAGGTGTTGGATTAATACCTCGCTATGCCATTCATAAAGATGAACCACCCCATTTCCACAGACGGATTCCTAATGACAAACAACTTGCCTATGTGACTGAGGTAAGGGGCATTTCAATATGTCAGTGGTTGATAGCCTTTGGCTCTAGCTGAAGTACCAATGGGCTAACAAACATCATATGGCAAGGCATAGGTGCTCTGAGCATGCAGGTAGATGCCATGTGAGTGACTGCTAAGAGAGCAAGTGATGTGCATAGCTTTTATGGGGGACATCGTGTCTCACAAATTTGATTGAACTTTTGGTGGAGGTGACTCAGTGTGTTGATGAGGCTAGTACAGTTGATGTTGTCTCCACGGCCTTCAAGAAGGTTTTTACTCATTGAGATGCTAAGAATCCATGGGATCCAGGGCAATTTAGTAAATTGGATCCAAAATTGGTTTCATGACAAAGGGTAATGGTTAAAAGGTGTTTTTGAAATTGGAAAGCTGAGTCGAGTTTTGTACTACATGGTCCATTGCTGGGTTCCTTGTTGTTTGTTGTGTATGTTTATGATCCAACCATGAAAGAGAGTGGTACTACCAGTAAGTTCACAGATGGCATGAATATTGATGTTGTGGTAACAGCGAGGATGAAAGCTTTTGACTACAGAATGGGTTGTTCAAATGGACCGAACAAAGGCACATGAAGTTTAATCCTGAAATGCATGAGGTGATTAACTTTGGAAGGACTAAAAAGGCAAGAGAGTATAAGTTGAATGATCAAATCCTCAGAAGTGCAGAGGATCAAAGGAACTTTTGAGTGCATGTCCATGGATCTTTAAAGATAGCAGGACATGTACACCAGGTGGTTAGTAAGGTATATGGGCTATTTGCCTTTATTACTCAAGGAATCAAATACAAGAACAAGGAGGTTATATTGAAACTGTATGTAGTTTTATTTCAGCTACAGCTGGAGTATTGTGTGCAGTTCTGGTTGCCACATGATAGGAAGGATGTGACTGTCCTGGAGCGAATGCAGAAATGATTTGCCAGAATGTTGCCTGAGCTGGAACATTTCAGCAATGAAGAGAGAATAGATAGGCTGGGGTTGTTTTCTTTAGAGCAAAGGCGGCTGAAAGGGAAGCTGGTTGAGGTGTACAAAAGGTGCCTGAGGGGTACAGATAGGATAAATGGAAAGGAATTTTCCCTTCAGCATTGTAGTCAGTAACTAGGGGTCAAAGTTTAAATTAAGGAGCAGGAGGCTTAGTGCAGATTTGAAGAAAAGGTTTTTCATCATGTGCATATAAGAGTAGCAAATTTAAACATACTTTGGAGTCATTTGACAGACAATTAGTTGTAGCACTGGGGCGTGGGAGAATTGCTTCTGAAAGGATCAAGTAATGTGGCTTTATCCACATCATCTTGTGACCATATAATGATACTTTTAATTTGTACTAAATATAGGGTTCAGTTTTAAGCCTTCATATTTTTCTCATGAAAAGCAACACACTGTACTGACATAAAATAAAACCAAGAAGACAGATGTTGGAGTTCTGAAACAAAATAGGAATTGCTGAAGAAACTCAGCAGGTCTGACAGCATCTGTGGAGAGGAAACAGAGTTAACATTAAGCCCAGTGACCCTTCTTCAGAATATTTTAACATCTAGGAAAAAGAGTGGTATTTATCTTGACAACAGTGAATGGGAAGGGGATGTGGACAGGTAGAGATGAAGTCCAGAGACCGAGAGACAGAGGAAGGGAGTGAAAACAGAAAAGTTACGCAGACAATGGGATTGTTGATAGTAAGCCAGAGAAGAAGAAAAGCTAGCTAACTGATTATGGGGACTATGAGTGGGTGAAAATCGGTTAGCTGTGTCAGGACTTGCACATGCAGGTGGGTAAAAGAGATGGAAAGTGGTGTTCGGGCCCTAAAATTGTTGAACTCAAGGCAGTCCTGAAAACTGCATGGCCCCCAAGCAGAAAATGAGATGCTGCTCTTCCAGCTTGTGCTGACCTTTGCTGGAGCACTGCAGTAGGCCTGAGACATAAATGTTGGCCAGGGAGCCAAGGAGCCAGGGAACGTGGTGGTGTGTTGAAATGGCAGGCTTGACTTTCTTCTAACACTTTCCTCTATCCTTTATAGGCCAATCGATGCCTTTACAAATATACCTTTGCTCTACTTCCTCATTTCACTATGATGTTTAATGTTTATATCATAATCATTATCACTGACATAAACTTTGCTTCATCAAATTTACACTTAATGTTCCTTTATGTCATTAATTTTTTACAGTCAAGAATCTTACATTATACTATCAATTATCATGAATAGTATAAAAGCCAGGTTTCAGAGTGACAACAGCACAATGCCAGCTGGGCAAAACTTGGCACATTTCAATTACAGCATTAGCAATCTAAGCTGATTTTAATTTAACACAGCACGCCAGAAACATTCAATTTCTCACATTACAGAGCATGCTTATCAAGGTTCACATTTGTACTCTGCATTGCAAGAGAGTGCTGACAAACCCCTTGTGTTAATTCCATCATTCAGGTGATGTTTGCTCAAAGATGTACAACTTCTTTCATCGTGTCACCCTTTTAAACATTATATAGTTTCCCTCAGTGGTTCAAGGATTCCACCTCAAATGAATCCTCTGTAATCTTCTTAGCAGCTACATCAGTAGTCTCTGCTTCACCTAACTTTGAACAGCTTTGCATATACTTATAATAAAAGACTGAGCATCTCAGAATTGCATGACCTGACATACATGATTCAACTACTGGATTACACTTTACATTTTACAAGATGCTCCAACACATTGGCACAAATTGCCAAGACAAGTCTGGGCCAATGGCTCAACATTCCAGTGTTTTTTGAATGCTGTAAGAGGAAAAGGGGAAACTGTGACGTTTTCCTGTTATATCAGCACAAAATATCCTCTGACTTTTTCATTGCTCTGGCATTTCCCACACACAAAGCTATAGTTAGGGTACTTATGTCGATGCATGGATATTTTCCAGCCCACCCATCTGGAGATGCTACTACACATTTCTGGAATAGGTGGGTCATGAACCCAGGTCTCCTGCTCAAAGATAGGGACACTACCACTGCATTTCAAGAGGCATAGTGCTTAATTTACATCTTCCTGATCTCCTACCACAGATCTTGACCCCAGATCACTTATGGACATAGTAAATTTTAATTACTTTTTTTGTTGAAAAAAAGGTCATAAAGCACAAAGTTGACTGAAGATATAAACTCAGTGCCTACCTGGAGAGAGAAAGACTTTGGACCATCACAGTTGATGAGGTGACAAAGAATCTTCTCAAAGGAGAAAATGCCCTACAAATTAAATTTGTAATAGATTCATAGACATTTACATCCCAGAAGAATGTCAATAGGCCCATCATGTCCATGCTGGTCAAAAAAGATCTCACTTCACTATTTCTACTTCCCAACACTTGGCCACAGCCCTGGATCAACACTCCCCCGATATAGCCTGCGTGGTATTGACTTCGAAAAGTGGGCGTCAATGTGTCAGCGTGCCAGTCAGCACATGCGGAACCTCAGAGCCGCCAAGCAGCTCAGAACAATTTAAAAGAACCACAACATTGCCGTACGCTTCACAGGCACCATCCTTCTTCAGTCTTCGCCCACACAAATCAATATTGGCAAACCACCAGCCTCAGCACATCATCAAGCCTGTCCATGCTCCATATCTGACACCACTTTAGCCCTTCGGGAGTTGACGTTGGAGCTCAGTGTCACCTATGAGATGAATACTTCTGCCAGGTCACTTTGCGCGTAGGATACAAATGCATCTCCTACATCTAAAAAAAGATGCATTCTATCGCTCTTAGCTTCATTAGGTGCCAGTTGCTGTGGTAATGTGTAGATTTTTTTTAGGTGCAAAAGGAAAGCCAAGAGCGTTGTCACAGTTTGGAGCATTGAACAGTCAAGAGGGTGGAGATGTTGCTCTGAGCACTGGGCCGCTTCACTGCCACACCTGCAGCATGGGCCCTGTAGCTTACATGTCACGTACTGAATGTGCTTTAAGCAAACAGCAATGTTTACCAGTCAAAAGTGAGACATCCTTCATGGAATGAAGGGGGACTGTGATCAGTCATGAGGTGCTATCACAGTCAGTGAGTCAAGGTACTCATCTTATTACTGGCCAGGAAACTGGCCACAGTCAATCAGGTGCTCAGTCCTACCAATGGCCGGGTTTGCATGTCTTTGCATTTAAAGCCACAGTAAGTCCTGGATGTCAAATGCAACTAGTTCAGAGATTACTGGTAGGTCAGCCGTGGTTCTGAGAAGATATCAGTCTGGGAGTTGTGCTGTGCTCATTTGGGTATAACAGAATTCTGCCAGGAGGTGTGTCATAGTCAGTCCTAGGTGTTTTGTCAGTGAGAAGTCAATGGAGTCCAAGAGAAAGTGAACAACTCAAGATTGGGAATGGGCTTCATTATTCTGGGTCACTGAGGGAATGATGACAACAATAAAGGCAAATGGTGAAAATAGAGTGGGACCTAATATTTCACTAGGAGTTCCAGAAGTGGGGGATTCACAGTAACTGTGTCCCCTACATTGGGAGGGTTGCGCCATAAAACACATACCAATTTCCAAACTCATGGGCTCTGGAGATTACATGGACAGATTAATAGTTGTGAAGAAATTGGAGAGGCTGAAAGGTTGTTGGGGGAAACACAGACAGCAATACAAAATAGAACATGAAAGACAGGAGAGATCATCCTGCAAAGCCTGAAATCTTACTGTCTTCAATCCAAAGTCAACTGTGCAATTACAGTATAAAATAGTTGCCATCTCATGCAAAGTGGATGGAGTAAATTGGCATTTTTTTTCTCTTGGAGTGGGTCAAATAAATTTGTTTGAAATTAAGGACCTACTTGGAGCAACAACATTAATTATCTGTTGATTCAGCAATGTCAACCATTTACCAACAAATTGCAATCCATTGGCAATATTCAAGAATGTACTTTACAATTTAGGACTTCAAATAATCATGACCATTACATTGTTCACACTAATTGCCTCCTTGGCATGTCAGCTAAGCAAGTGTCAAAAGGTGAGCTAATTTAAACGCTTTACCTTCCTGTGACATTTTCCTTAGATATCACTGGACGACAAGACTTCAGAGCTGCAACATTCACACGTAACTGACTCCTGCCTACATAACTTAATAAAATAAGAAGAATTGAGTCACTTTTCTTTGATAAATATTATTGGATGCAGTTAAATCATATTTGATTTAAAATAGACAAAAGAAGAACCTGTAAAACTTTCTTCAAAACGAAAGATAAACAAGCCAATTTCTATAAATTACCAAGTAGGTAGAACTCATTAAGTGGCCACTAGGATTAAGGATTTTCCCAACTCATCTCAGAAGTTACAACCATTGGGAGACGGTGCAAAATGGGGCTATTCCTGTTGATGTTGATTTGTCACTCTGCCAGCTGTGGTGGATTCTAATGTCTAGTACCTCCAGATTCTCCAAATCTCTCTTCATCCCCAGACCTCAAAAGGACTAAGGCAAAGATATTATTTTTAAATAACTTGGTGTTAATTTTGTGAGTAGTTGGCTTCACCATTTTCCATTCACATTAGGATTCCAATTAAAACCACTCATTGCATCCGAGTTTAATCAAAAGTTAAAAAAGCATGCTAATCTTCAAGCTACCCCCAAAATTTGGGGGTTTTCCATTTGAAACCAAAATCTGCAACAAATATTCTTCTTGGAGGAATCCTTCACTTAACAGTCAACAGGTACAGATCCAATTAAAACCATTCACAGTCTGTTACTTGATTAATGCATCTTTCTGCATGCTTTGCATCCTCATGTAATTAAAAGTAAGAAATACTAGTCCCAAATACTTCTAATGGCAAGAAAAGGCTCTCTCATTTATCTAACTAATGACACTTCATACTTCTCTGCACATCCTGCAAAATGAGTTCAAAACCAACTTGTCCTATGGTGCTAAATTATAGAGGATATAACCCAAAGGATGTGCTTTGTATGACCCCTACAAAATGATTTCAACCATTTGGAAATTAAAAAGAACATTTTAATCGATTATTCATGTCAAACAAAAGTAAATGCTAAAATGGAATTTGCAATATGAAGGCTTTAAGCTTAATAGTCTTATTTGATTATGGGGTGAAAATACTTTAGCTTTCATCAAAAGCTGTTGTGTACCTCTCACCCAAGCAGCTATGCCTCATGTGGACAGTGAGTATCAGTGAAATGTTTAAAAATGCAGGGCATTACGGCTCAGCCAAAACTCCCCTTCACATACTCATACATGCACACATGGACCACAAACTCCAGCAAGATGATTGCCCTTTGTAGCCAAGAAAACATAATCCAATTAAAAACTAATTTAAGTTCCCTAAATGGACATCTGCCACAGGTCAGGGATCCAGCCTTAAGTCTTCTTAGCCTGAGCTCATCACTGTCCAAACATCACTATATTTTTAAGATGGGCCTTTTCAGCTATAATTTTTGTAATGGTGCCAAGGTGACTTTAATCAGCTTCTTGGGGGTAAAATTCATGCTGATGACATTCCAAATCAAATAAATAGCACAGGTGGCTAAGAAATAATCCATTAGACTCCTGGCTCCCATGATTTTCACAAAAGTTCAAGATTTATTGGAAAATATCCTGTTAGGTTTTATGGTAATTCTAATTTGTATTAACATGCCATTTCATTGATCCCATGCTATTTTTTGAGGTGAAATCTAATTAATGGCTGAAGCTATTTCAACATAATTTAGCTGGGTAGTTTTATAAGGTGAACATAACTTCAGAGGTTGTTCATTTAGAAGTTAAACAAATTGATTCCTGGGATGTCAAGCTTCTCATTAGAGATCAGCTGGACTAGGTTTATTCAAAAGAATGTGAGGGCATCTCATTGAAACATATAAAATTCTGACAAACTGAAAGGACCGGATGCAGGAATGATGTTTACCTAGGCCAGGAAGTCCAGAGCAAGAGGTTACAATCTCAGCTACACAGTAGGCCATTTGGACAGAGATGAGGAGTAATTTCTTCATTCAGAGGGTGGTGAACCTTGGAATTCTCAAGCACAGAAGACAGTGGAGTGAAGTCACTTAATATATTTAAGAAGTGGACAGATAGATTTCTAGAAACCAAGGCTGTCAAGTGGTATGTGGAGAGCGCAGGAGCATGGCTTTGAAATAGAGGACCAGCAAATGATCGTGTTGAATGGTGGAGGAGGCTCAATGAGCCAAATGGCCTACTTCTGCTTCTCTTTTTTACATTTCTATCACTTTTACCCAACCCAGCAGCCAAGGTTAGGTTGGCTGACTGTATAACACAATCTGATTTTACTCAAGCATGAAAAATATGTGGGGATAAATCTTAAAATTGGATGTCTAACCACAAGCACAATTTTCACTTCTCTGAAGGTGGCGAGAAGAGGAAACAATAGAATGAGTTATACCTGAAGAGAAATTCACTCCTTTCTCGACACCTCAGCAACAAATTGGTGCGCAAGATGGTCCATTGGGGACTTTCTCAACTCACCAGCAAATAAGGCCTTTTGGTGGTCAATTAATGGCCTCAACTCATCACCTCCCCAGTCACCTGCTTCTCTGTCTTGCCTTTGACCTCCCTCTCCCCATGAGGCCCATCCTGTGAGAAGAAAGAAAGCAAGAAAAAAGTGTTGATCTTTCTGTTGGAGGACCTTAGACATAACAGTGAGTGGGCAGATTTTAGGATCCAGGCTTTGCAAAAGGGCCTGCCTTGCTGTTCTGACATTTTGTTCTAGTCCTGCAGAAAATAACAAAAAGTAGCTTTCCAGCCCTTATCCATCACATGTCCCTTCATGCCAGGCCCCCAACTCACTCACCCACCCCATTCTTACCTATGAGTTTTATCAACTCCAAAGCCTTTTATTGCCCTGAGACAACAAAGTGCCAGTGCTTATCTGTCCATAAACCTTGCACCCTCAATTCCTTACCGTTACACTTTTGATGCCAACTCACCCGGCATTCACCACGAGCAGACCTCATGCTGAATTTAAAGGAAATTTCGTGTTTATTGATGAATCCACTTCTTCAGTACCTTTTTTTTAAAATTATTAACAAAAAATTAACTGCATTTAACATTCTTTCAAACACTTAATTGAATATATTAAATATTTGTATTCGTAGCCCTACAAAGATGTTACAGCCCTTACAGCTGACAATCAAAGTGTGAACTGACAGAGACCCCATATAATACGTTATGAAATTCATGATATATTACAAATCATGTGACAACAAGCTTGAGATTTATGTCATTAGACAGAGTGATACAGCAAACACTGATTTTTCAACTGTGCTGATAAATACTTTTTTCTAAAAACTTTAGACTTGCACTGACCAGTTCCAAAGTGCATAAGTGGTCATTACAGTTAAAAATTCACATTTGACTTAAGACAAGTTACCATGTGCAGCTGCTTCTGTGAACCATAGATTTGCAAAATAGAACCCATCCCCTTTCCCCTGCCTCTCACATAAAATGGTGGATACCAAGTTTAGGGGTGAGGCTTCTAGATTGGTGCCTCTGGCACCAGAAACGTTCACCCTTGGGAAGAAGAATTGGATAAATAATGCAGAAAAGACTAATGGGCGGGCAGTTTCTTGGTCCCGAAAAGATTAGTTGACACACTAAAAAAATAGTGCAGTATAAACCTTTCTCTGAATTTTGAATGTAAACAGGTTTATGGGTGCTGTAGAAAAAGATTGAAAATGCGATGTTTAGGAACACGTTGCCAAACCAAATCAAGGCAATGAATTGAGCTTAAATGGGGTTTCAAATATTCCATCTTGAAATGGATCGAAGGGTCATGAAGGAAAGAGGACTGTCAACCTAACTAGATTCCCATTTTACAAAGCACAACTAAAATAGTTGTTTACAAAAAAAACTGGTTAAAACCTCTTAAAATAGCAAACTACAAAAGTTCAATGTGAAGGCCTCAGAAACCAAAGTTATTTTAGCCCCTCCTGTCATCAATAAGCAGCATTTCTCCTCAGTTTTAAAACAGTCATTTGTTTTTCTCCCGCAACAGTCTTGGAAAAATAGTGTTAAGGAAATTTTCAACACCAAATATTACAAAATTGAATGCAGGCAACAGACAAATGATTCTGGAGTTGTCAGACAACTGTATTCTTGTCAAAATTCATTTTACTTTGATGTGGAAATGTCACTGCAGACAAAGGTTTAAAAAGGAGTGAGAAAAATGATCAGGGAGGTGGGCAACACTATTTCAACAAAAGATGACTATCTGCTTAGCTGAAGCTCTGATTAAAGTCATCACGTTGCAGGTTGCTCTCACGAAAATCAGTGTCTTCCAGTTTGAAATGCTATAACTGTAAATCAGTCAGTAAATGAGGAACAGGACTAATCTTTCAGTCCAAATTATTTGAATGGACTGTGCCAGTCCCACACTGAGGACCATGAGATGCATTCTTATGTACCAAAATAAAAGAGTCTTCTCTCAAGTCTACAGCATTCAGTTTAATGTACTGTCACTCACTATTAATTTTGCAATCAACAACATTCTCACTTGGCACCATGTTCCAAGCAACTGGGAGATTTATCAAAAAAATAGAACTTCACAACTGATTTCCATCTTGTGAATATTGTTTACCTTGAGTTAGTAGATGTATTACCTTCCCTTATGAATAGTTACATCTTTCCATGAATTCTTAACATCATTGGCCCAGGAGCACATGCACATTTGTTCTTCATACAAAATTGCACTGACGTGTAGTGGGACAAAAGATTTTCTGGCATCATGTCTTTAACAACTCTGAAGTGTCAGTTGAAAAAGTTAGAATTGTTAATAGATGTTTATTAAGAAATCAGAATATTTCCCCAGTTTACTGACAACACAAAATCTCTGAGATGATTCTTCTGTCATTTTTGAAGACCTTGGAAATTGAATCCAGCCAAAACACATTTTATAAACAAAAGCTCTTCCTTTCCTATAGGTGCTCTGGGAAGTTAGAAGTGTTCCTTCACCATGTGAATCAATGTCAGAGTCAAACCCATAGATTGGCTTTGAATTGTTGACTTTCAGCTAAATCTTATAAAGTATATTCAGGCTGCATTCTCAACTGTTAAACCGTACAGCACTAAAACTATCATACTTTTTGGCATTAATGCAAGAAATAAAACTTGGGACTTCTGCTTTACAACTATTTTAGTGACATCTGGAATTTCTTTCAGTGCAGCACACCTTATAATTATTGACTGTTGCAATAAGAGTGCAGGAGGACAATTTAGAATTCTGTCACAGCGCAGTGATAATACCTAGCAGATAAGGTATGAATTTGGATGTGTATTTTGGCTGATGGTCCTGTTGGCTTACACAATAGTGATGTTGCTTCTGCAATAGGTAGTGAGAGTTCTTCCACAGAAGTTCTGGTTTCATTGGTATCCATGACTGTTGCTAAGGTATTAGGAATTCTGGTACAGCATCACTTTGCACTTGCTGTAATGACTTAAGTAGCATTGCAGCTAAGGTTGATGCTCTAAACTTGAATTAGTTAGGTTTCATTTTCCTATTTAACTTCCAACAAGTATAAACTGGTGTTCATTTTATGACCCCATGATGTACCTCTACTTTGCAAAGTTAGTGGTGGTGTTTTATACAGTAATGGTTCAGAAAGGGTTATTGTTGGAGATTACATTAAGTTCCTCTGCCATTATAGATATTTTCTAATCAGCCTGGTTAGAGACATTATTACACACCTCTGAGGCAAGTTGGACTTGAACGCATGTCTCCTGGCTTAAAGTAGGGACACTACCACTGTGCAACAAAAAAACTATTCTCTACCCTTATAAACTAAATAGTCCCTTAGACCCAATCAAGGAAATATTACCAGAGAAAAAAATCCAGTGAGATAGTTGAGAATATATACTTTGAGTACCAATAGGATTTCACAATGATCATCTCTATCTCATTTATAATGGAAGCATAGTTCTTTCAGCTTCCCTTTGAGAAGATGTCCTGGCATGGATACACTGGGAACAGAATCTCCAGGTGTATTGTCAGGCTCAGTCAGCAGTGTGGTAGCCAGACATCTCTAAAGAGATTGAAGGTTTCACAATTTGTTGATTATTTTGATTGTCAACAGTGAAAAACCCACCTATTATTACCGAAGAAAATTCAGATGACAAAAACCAACACTTTAGTACATTGCAGAAAAGAGGGAAAAGAATGAGTAATACAACTGTGTATAAATGTCGATACAATTGCTGTCAATTGAGCACGATTCATCCAGAATTCCTCTTCTTCCTGACACACTTACAATAGGTATTGTCAAGTCCTACTAGAGCCAAATCAGAAGGTTTTCAGGATGCTTAATACAACATCCATATATTGAAGATCTTTCATAAAAATTATAATCCAGCTATGCTAAAGTATACTTCACCCATATCTATTTATAGGGTAATGCTGAAGAAAATCAAGATTTGTGCGCAATAAATATTCTGCAGTGTACTGGAAGGACTTTAAGCTGCACACAGTACTAGATTTTCCACCAAGTTTTCTAACGCAAATTCAGCTCTGCCTTCTCAGATTTGGTCTCCTGACAAGCCCCCAGTGATCTGGATATGTCAATTATATAAGAATTGCCTCCCACTGCCCAATATACACTTCTGTGCTGGTGCAACCAGGGAATGTAGCGATAGTATCTTATGATTGGAACTAAAACCTGATAAGGTTAGCTGTGCAACTTTGGCTTGAAACCATCAAGCCTTTAGATAAGGATTAAAACCTAGCAGCAATATCCCTTCACTAAATGATGGTATGAAATCTCTGGAGCAACATCTTATGGATAAAACCAGCTGGATGAAATTTGAAGGATAAGAAAAAATAACTGCATGTGATCACAAAGTTGCTATAGACATATTGTTATGATAAGCACTGAATGCATCGCTTTTCTTTCCATGTTCACATCCATACATAAGCTTTGCTCAGAAGATATTTCTCCTTCCTTTTTGCTCAGGCCAGTGATTTTTAAGATAAGTTGAGTCAAGAATTTTGTGTAGTGAGCTCTGTAATTTTGAAAAGTATCAAAGAAGACCAAAGATCTTGGAACTGTTTTAAAATATTTCCTATTGTAAATCAAAGATAGTGACAAAATCCTGAAATCTCACCACTTCAGGAATATTTCAGTTGGATATTCATGCATTTTACAAACAATTAAGAGCAATTGAAGTTGAATTCAGGAGATGAGTGAGCTTTCTCATAGAAAATGGCTTTCCCACATCACTTACAAACTCCAGTCATCAGTCCTCCCTTCATTACATTGTCCCTGCTGTGTTGATTTGCTTCACCTTTCCCACGCAATGCGTGCTTGTGTGTATTTTGTTTGAGATATGAAACTGAGTTATCATCTGCTGTGTTAGGCAGGCAAAACAAATCCCAAAAGGCTACCCAAGCAAGTTTAAAAGATATTCCCCCACCATCTTCAATGTACTATTCAATACTTATCCCTCAACTAACATCAATGCAAACAAATTATCGAGTGATTATTTCATGGCTGTTTGCTAGAGCTTGCTGTGTCCAAACATCGCTGTTGCATTTCCAATATTGTAAGATTCTAAGCATTCCATTAGCAGTAACTAATCGGGATACACCAATGTCATGATGGGTACTGATGAGATGCAAGTGGGTACACAAAAATGAAGGGTTTAAGAGGGAAATTAGCCAAATGCTGACAAATGGGATTAGATGTATTTAGGACATCTGCTCAGCATGGATGAGTTGGACTAAGGGGTCTGTTTTTGTGCTGTACATCTCTATGACTCCATGTTTCCATGAATGTTACCCATCCTTAAGTGTCCTTAAGCTCACTAGCTTGGTAGACCACTTCAGAGAGCAGTTAAGCATTAACCACAATTCTGTGGATCTGAAGTTATATGTAGGCTAGACCAGGTGAGCATGATAGATTTCTATCCCTAAAAGGACATGAGCAGGGACCCTCTTGTGACACAGTGGTTATGTCCCACCTCTGAACCGGGAGGCCTGGATTCAAGTCCCATCTGCTCCAGAGCTGTGTAATTACATCTCTGATAGGATTGATTAGAAAAATAGGTTAAATAAAAAGAAATCAACCTGTTCAGAGATGTTATTACACAACTCTGGAGCAGGTGGCACTTGAACCTGGGTCTCTCAGTCCAGGGGTAGGGACACTACCACTACCACAAGAGTCCCTCTGAACAGTTTGATTAGAAAAAATACATTAATCAAGGACATGAGTGAACCAGAGATAGTAAAAACTGCAGATGCTGAAGAATCTGAGATAACAAGGTGTAGAGCTGGATGAACACATCAGGCCAAGCTGCATCAGAGGAGCAGGAAAGCTGACGTTTCAGTAATTTTTCTGAAGAAGGGTCGAGGCCCGAAACGTCAGCTTTCCTGCTCCTCTGATGCTGCTTGTCCTGCTGTGTCCTCCAGCTCTACACCTTGTTATCACATGAGTGAACCAGATGGGTTTTTACAACAATTGATCCAAGTTGGTAAGGTCACCATTACTAGAACAAGCTTTGAATTCTAGATCTTTATTAACTGAAGTTTAAACTCCACAAGTTGCTATTTGTACTCAAGTACCAGAGCCGAAACCTAGACTATTATTACTGTTCCACCATATAGAAAATGTAATCTTTGGATTCACTGGCAATTGTTTAGGCTGTAAATCAATTTGTTCTGTAGATACCAACAGACATTGCATAGAATGAGATATTCTGCTTAAGATATGGGGCATAATTTTGTACTCCCTAGAAGTGGTGAGAAGAAATAATTGGGCAATTTTACCCTGGAGAGAAATTCATCCTCTCATCATGACTGCGATTAAATGCTGAGTAAAAATGTCCATGGAGGATTTTCTCAAATCACCAATCAAGACCTTTAACTGGTCAATTCATTGTCTGAAGCAGTCTTACCTCCTGATGGACATGAAATATGGGTTAGTCTCCTGACTAGGAAACTGTACTCACCTGCAAGCCAAAGAACAAAGAACAAAGAAAATTACAGCACAGAAACAGGCCCTTCGGCCCTCCAAGCCTGCGACAATCCAGATACTCTATCTGAACCTGTCACCTATTTTCCAAGGATCTGTATCCCTCTGCTCCCTGCCCATTCATGTATCTGTCTAGACACATCTTAAATGATGCTATTGTGCCCGCCTGTACCACCTCCGCTGGCAATGTGTTCCAGGCACCCACCACCCTCTGCGTATAGAACTTTCCACGCATATCTCCCTTAAACTTTTCCCCTCTCACCTTGAAATCGTGACCCCCTAGTAATTGAGGCCCCCACTCTGGGAAAAAGCTTCTTGCTATCCACCCTGTCTATACCTCTCACGATTTTGTAGACCTCAATCAGGTCCCCTCTCAACCTATGTCTTTCTAATGTAAATAATCCTAATCTACGCAACCTCTCTTCATAGCTAGCGCCCTCCATACCAGGCAACATCCTGGTGAACCTCCTCTGCACCCTCTCCAAAGCATCCACATCCTTTTGGTAATGTGGCAACCGGAACTGTACGCAGTATTCCAAATGTGGTCGAACCAAAGTCCCATACAACTGTAACATGACCTGCCAACTCTTGTACTCAATACCCCGTCCGATGAATGAAAGCATGCCGTATGCCTTCTTGACCACTCTATCGACCTGCGTTGCCACCTTCAGGGTACAATGGACCTGAACACCCAGATCTCTCTGTGCATCAATTTTCCCCAGGGCTTTTCCATTTACTGTATAGTTCGTTCTTGAATTGGATCTTCCAAAATGCATCACCTCACATTTGCCTGGATTGAATTCCATCTGCCATTTCTCCGCCCAACTCTATGTCTATATTCTGCTGCATTCTCCGACAGTCCCCTTCACTATCTGCTACTCCACTAATCTTAGTGTCATCTGCAAACTTGCTAATCAGACCATCTATACCTTCCTCCAGATCATTTATGTATATCACAAACAACACTGATCCCAACACGGATCCCTGTGGAACACCACTGGTCACAGTTCTCCATTTTGAGAAACTCCCTTCTACTACAACTCTCTGTCTCCTGTTGCCCAGCCAGTTCTCTATCCATCCAGCTAGCACACCCTGGACACCACGCGACTTCACTTTCTCCATCAGCTTACCATGGGGAATCTTATCAAACGCCTTACTGAAGTCCATGTATATGACATCTACAGCCCTTCCCTCATCTACCAAATTTGTCACTTCCTCAAAGAATTCTATCAAGATGGTAAGACATGACCTTCCCTGAACAAAACCATGCTGCCTATCACTAATAAGCCCATTTTCTTCCAAATATAAATAGATCCTATCCCTCAGTATCTTCTCCAGCAGCCTCCCCACCGTTGATGTCAGGCTCACCGGTCTATAATTACCTGGATTATCCTTGCTACCCTTCTTAAACAAGGGGACAACATTATCAATTCTCCAGTCCTCTGGGACCTCACCTGTGCTCAAGGATGCTGCAAAGATATCTGTTAAGGCCCCAGCTATTTCCTCTCTCGCTTCCCTCAGTAACCTGGGATAGATCCCATCCGGACCTGGGGACTTGTCCACCCTAATGCCTTTTAGAATACCCAACACTTCCCCCTTCCTTATGCTGACTTGACCTAGAGTAATCAAACATCTATCCCTAACCTCAACATCCGTCATGTCCCTCTCCTCAGTGAATACCGACTCAAAGTACTCATTAAGAATCTCACTCATTTTCTCTGACTCCTCGCATAACTTCCCTCCTTCGTCCTTGAATGGGCCAACCCTTTCTCTAGTTACCCTCTTGCTCCTTATGTATGAATAAAAGGCTTTGGGATTTTCCTTAACCCTGTTTGCTAAAGATATTTCATGACCCCTTTTAGCCCTCTTAATTCCTCATTTCAGACTGGTCCTACTTTCTCAATATTCTTCCAAAGCTTTGTCTGTTTTCAGTTGCCTAGACCTTATGTATGCTTCCTTTTTCCTCTTTGCTGGTGTCACAATTTCACCTGTCATCCATGGTTCCCTAATCTTGCCCTTTCTATCCCTCATTTTCACAGGGACATGTCTGTCCTGCACTCTAATCAACCTCTCTTTAAAATCCTCCCACATATCAAATGTGGATTTACCCTCAAACAGCTGCTCCCAATCCACATTCCCCAGCTCCTGCCGAATTTTGCTATAGTTGGCCTTCCCCCAATTCAGCACTCTTCCTTTAGGACCACTCTCGTCTTTGTCCATCAGTATTCTAAAACTTACGGAATTGTGATCACTATTCCAAAAATAATCCCCTACTGAAACTTCAACCACCTGGCTGGGCTCATTCCCCAACACCAGGTCCAGTATGGCCCCTTCCCGAGTTGGACTATTTACATACTGCTCTGGAAAACCCTCCTGGATGCTCCTTACAAATTCTGCTCCATCTAAACCCCTAACACTAAGTGAATCCCAGTCAATGTTGGGAAAATTAAAATCTCCCATCACCATCAGCCTGTTGCTCCTACATCTTTCCATAATCTGTCTACATATTTGTGCCTCTATCTCACACTCGCTGTTGGGAGGCCATGTAGTACAGCCCCAACATTTTTACCGCACCTATTTCTGAGCTCTGCCCATATTGTCTCACTGCTCGAGTCCTCCATAGTGCCCTCCTTCAGCATAGCTGTGATATCCTCTTTGACCAGTAATGCAACTCCTCCACCCCTTTTACCTCCCTCTCTATCCTGCCTGTTTGGAATGGGGAAGTCTTCCACTGCCCCAGTAATTGAAACTCTCTGAAAGCCGCCTCTCTCCTACTTGAGTCCTTATCAGATTATGTTGGAACAACTCTTGCCTTACTCTTGGTATGTCAGTTTCTACTGTAGGCTAGATTCAGACTTGCTGCCCTTTAGAGATAATTCAGCCACCTTCAGGAGATGATCAAATATTGTCAGGTTTCCTGGTATTGAATACATCACGAAGGCTCACTTGAAACACTTTAACATGCCTGAAGCACTTTGCAGCCAAAAAACAGTTTGCAAGTGTGGTCACTGATGCCATCGAGGAAACATTTGTTCAGTGCAAGCTCCTTCAAACTGGAATATGATAATGGCCAGATAATCTGCCTTTCAATGTTTCTAATTGAGAGCTTAACAGTGATCTGGACACTTGGGATAAATCCCCAACTTTTCTCTGTAACAGTACCAACGGATCTTTCAGCAATCCAGAGGCCTTAATGATCAAGACATGAATGATCTAAAGATGTGTTCAAGTTCCGTCATTGAAACAGAGGAATTTAAGATCAGGAAGTTAAATCCGAAATGGTGATCTAATGTCAGTAGTGAGGACGATAAAGTCACCAAATTCTCAAAAGCCCATTTAATTCAGTAATTTTTTAAAGTGCCCCATCATCTGGTTTTGTCTATATACAAGTCCAGGTCGATAGCCAATTCTACTCTGAAATGACCTAACAAGACTTTCCATTGTACCCAGCCACTAAGAAAAAGCATCCTGAACTTGGAATTGACATGTACTCTTTCTTCAGTGATGAGAATCTTAGGCACCGTGTTAGCCATATTCCCAAATTCCTCCTAAAATTAGGCATGATCTCTTCTTGTAGCTGCTATGAAGCCTATTATAAACTGTTCATGGTCAACACTGCACCATCACTGAACAGTTTCCTTTAGTTTCTATGGCAAACAGGGTGAGGAGGAAATGTGGCGAAGGACGGAAAAATATGTTAGCACCCATGGCTGAAGTGCTAACCAGCAGGTCAACAAACCAACATACATCAGGAAACAGAGGAATCTGGGTTCTTCAATGGTGAATACACCTTGTCCCACCAATCTATAAATAGCAACCATAGTGGTAGTTGTGATCAATGCTTTTACCCATGTAAATCATTTCCAGATTCTATAAAGACAGATCCAGTGTCTAATGAGACAGGCAATGTTTTTCCAATGTCACAATAAATTAGATCTGAAAGAGTTTTGCCACATTTAAGCACTTAGACGTTTATCACTAACAGAAATTAAACGTGGAAACAATGTTTCCTCTTGTGGGTGAGCCCAGTACAAGGATTTCTGTTTTAGAATGAAGGTTTGATTTTTTTTAGGACGGAGCTGAGGAGAAGTCTGTTGTCTCAGAGGGTTGAGAGACTTTGGAACTCTGTCTCAGAAGGCAGCAGAGACAGGGACATCAAAGATTTTTCAAGTGGAGGTGGACAATTTGATTAGATAAGAGAATGAAAGGGTATTTGGCAATTGGGAATGTGGAATTCAAAACACGAACACATCAGCTATGATCATATTGAATGGTGGATCAGGCTTGTAGGCCAAATAGCCCACTTCTGCTCCCAATTCTTAGGTTTGTTTTTTGTAGTGGATTCCACTGGTCAAGATTCATTTGCAGTGGAAATAACAATTTATCAGTAAATCAACAGAAGTGGTTTCAAAGATCCAACAAGATTTTAATGGGAGGTATTTGATTTGCCACCCCAACAATGTCAGAACAAACGAGCAAATCATTTAAATTAAGCAACATTGATTTTGTACAAGTTTTGTTTCTCCATGCTAGGCTTGGAAATTTTCCGAAAAGAAACAAAGCTTTGTTAGATGACAAACTTCGTCCAAAAATAATTTAGGAGAAAATAATGAGCATGGCAGTGCAAAATATTCAGAGAATGCCAATTTTTTTGAAAGCTGTCAAATTTTGCTAATGTTTTGTGCTAATAATCACTACCAGACTAAAGGCAAAACGCTCCTGCTCTTTTTCTAATTTTTGAAAGCATGCTGCTACAATTAGAAACTGTAGCCCATTAGGAGTGGCAACGTAAAATGGTGACTATAATGAAGTGCATTATTATGCCAACAACAGTGTTTTTCTGTATTGTTGAAGTGAAAAAAGATACTATTAATGTTGTACATAACCAATCATGCACATGCACGCACACAAGTTAATATATATGTTATTAAAATGATTCGCTTGATCTCACTTGTGAGGCCATATACCCAGTTGGCATCAAGACGCACCACTGGGTCAAAGGGGAAAACTTGATTTAAGGAGATTAACTAAGTGGTCACTGGTTATCACATGGTTTATTCATTGTTTAGCGCTATGTTTCTGTTTTTTTTTCCCTAAAACCAAATTAAACCAATGACTTAATTGTAGTAACCCATGATCATTCAGGAAATGAATACTTCTCCCTTGGAGACACAAGCCTAGTCTTGGATCTAAATAACCAATGTTTGACAAAGAGTTAAACTCATTCTCAATCTTCCAATATTTTCTGATCAGCCTGTTCAGAGGTGTTATGACACATTTCTGGAACAGTTGGGACTTGAACCCATAACTCCGGGCTCAGAGGTAGGGATACTACCAATGCACATCCATTCAAGGAATGAATGGGGCTTACTTGAAGCGCAAAACAATTCAACAGGTGAAGCCATCTTTGTGACTTGAACTCATCCCATAAAAATAAATTTTGTCTTTCCCCTGGTTACTTCATGCTGAGCAGTATTTCTGACTATCACCCTGAATAGAGGGTTTGTCTTTTTTTTTTGTTTTATCATGCTACTGCAAAGATCCTTGGGCATTTTATTACATTTAAGATGTTAATATAAGTTGTTGCTGTAATATAGCTCCAGTGGAGAGCTTGAAGTTTGAGACTAATTTCAATTGCCACGACATCATCTAATGCAAAGATAAAGTTTATGCACTTCACAAAGAGGGGTTAAAACGCAAGAAAATAGGTGAAAATGAAGAGTTTATAAACTGATGTCAAGTGGTGAAACAAAACAAAAATGCAGTGAGCAGAAAGATAAGAGTACATTGCAAAGAATGCATATAAAACAGTTGGTCAGTGTAGAGCAAGATGCTGGTCTTGCAACAGGCCATGATTATATCCAAGAGGTAGGTGGTATTCTGATGTTCATTCAGGATCAGAAACCCTATAGACCATATATATACTTCGGAGTTCTTGGTGTGAAATTTCATATCAGGAGCCTTCTCAGCTGAAGGAACAAAGTCATGCAAAGTGGATCCACAGTTGAAACCATGTCTCAGAGCTGGCAACTTTTTCAGAGGCTTCCAGTTGTTGCATAATTGCCCATCAGAAGTCTCAACTTCCAGAACAGTTCCCAGCAAGTCAGTTGCATTGCATTATCTACCTGGTCCTGACACACAGTTTCTGCCTATGCTGCTGGAACAACTATTCACCCATCAGAACATCAGGGCGAACTACTTGAAGCTTCTGTCCCATGCTAGAACTTGGAAAGTCTCTAGTTAAGCCTATGCTGGAGATAATCCTATGTAGCACACTTTAGGAATTTGATAAATGATTTAGAAAGGTAGATTGCACAAAGGGACCCAGGGATCCTAGTTCTTCATTCTCTTGAGGTTAACATGCTGGTTCAGTTGGCAGTTTGAAAGGCAAATGCAATGGCATTCATTTTAACAGCGATAAAAAAAACGAGAGCAAAGATACACCGCTGAGGCTGTGTGAGGCTCTGGTTAGACAGCATTTGGAATGTTGTGAGCAGTTTTGTGCCCCATATCAAAGGAAAAATAGGCTGGCCTTGGAAGAGGTCCAGAGGAGGTTTACAAGAATGATCCCAGGGATGAAGATCTTGTCATATGTGGAGCGATTAAGGATTCTGGGCCTGTACTCAATGGAGTTTAGAAGGATGAGGGGTTATCTTATTGAAACTTACAGAATACTGAAAGGCCTGGATAGAGTGGACATGGAAACGATGTTTTCACAAGTAGGAAAGAGACACGGACCCAGGGCACAACCTGAAGGTGAAGGATCGATTCTTTAGAATTAAGGTAAGGAGGAATTGTTTCAACCAGAATGTGGTTAATCTGTGTGTATTTAAGATAGAGATAGACAGGTTCTTGATTATTGAAAGGATCAAGTGTTACAGGGAGAAAGCGTGAAAATGGGGTTGAGAAACACATCAACCACAATCGAATGGCAGACTAGACTTAATGGGCTAAATAGCCTAATTCTGCTTCTTTATCTTATGGTCTTATGATTCAACAGCCAAGCAAAGACAATACGTGGAAATCAGCAGGAGGTTTTCTTGCTCATGTTTGACCTGAAACCATGAGACTTCTTGGGGTCTGGAGTCCATCTTGAGGACTCCCACAGCAACTCCCTTCTGACTGTATACGACTGTTCCACCACCTTTGCTGGGTCTATACAGCTGGTGGGACATGACACATCCAGCGATGGTATTGGTGGCATCTGGGACATTGTCTGTGTGAAGAGTTTTGTGCCTAGGTCTGGGGAAAGATACACAGGTATTGAAGGAAGTCCAGTGAAGGTTCATTAGGATGACAGTAGGTATGGAGGGACTGTCTGATAAGAAGACGGTGAATAGAACGGGTCTAAATGCATTCAAAATTAAAAGGATAAGAGATGACCTTATTGAAACATACAAAATTCTTAAGGGACTTGACAGGGTAAATGTGGAAAGATTGTTTTCTTTGTGGGAGAGTATAGGATCAGAGGGCATTACCTCAAATTAAGGGATTGCACTTTTACAAAGACAAGGAGGAATTTCTTCTGAGGTAACGAAGCTGTAGAATTGTTTGCCAGATAAGGCTGTGGATGAGAGGTCAATAAATATAATCAAGGCACAGATTTTTTTTTTTCCCAAGGAAATCAAGAGTTATGAGGAAAAGACAAGTGAATGGAGTTGAGGATCATCAGATCAACCATGATGTGCTTGTGTGGTAGAGCAGATTTGATGGACTGAATGGCCTACTTATGCCCATGTGAAAATTTGTTGTACACAGGTTTTATAAATAATTTTATAGAGGGAGTTGTAGGTACTTCAGAATGATCTTAGTACATGGGACCTAGGAACAGGAGAAGGCTATTCTGTTTCGAGACTGTTCAACCATCAATGAGATCACGGCTGATCTGTGGCCTCACACTATTTACCTGCCTTTGACCCACATCCTTTCATATCTTAGCTGAATGTCGATGTGCTTTGGATTCTTCAACTTGTTTATGTATTAAAAACACTCTACCCACGCGCTCATCAGGGAGTTGGACAAAGGGGCATCGAATTCAGATTGTGGCTCAGTGCGATTTTATTAACAAGATATTCCTCGTGAATGACATTGTGAGCATATCCCAAATTGCTACAGCACTTTCTCTCTATCCATCTCAGAAAGGATATTACCTACAGCGATCTGTGTATTTAAGTTGGGCCATTGGAATCTCCTTGCTCTCTGACTTAGGGCTAGCTCTCTACTCAAAGCTGGATCTCGCAGGTCAGGTGGATCTTCTCCTGGGTCGCTGCATGGTCTTCCACCATGAGTCTTGCTGTGAGTCTTCACTGAGAGTGTGACTTCCAGGTGCATGTTTTTATTCCCCTCACCCTGGACCTTCCAGAATGTTCTGTGGCCTTTGGCCAAAGTGGTCACGAGCTGGGTCGAGCCAACACCCTTCACCGTTGCCATGTCGGGGAGGTGTCCACAGGCACTGGCTGGATGTCAAGGTGCCAGAAAGTCTGATCAGCACTCCCCCAACTCACAACCTTCACACTGATTGTCACTGGCATCCCCTGAACCTTTGTGACCTCTTTGACATTGGTTTTTGCCATTCTCTGTTCTCTGGTGGCACAGTGGCTTAGTGGTTAGCACTGCTGTCTCACAGTGCCAGGGACCTGGGTTCAATTCCACCCTCAGGTGACTGTCTGTGTGGAGTTTGCACATTCTCCGTGCGTCTGCGTGGGTTTCCTCTCGGTGTTCCAGTTTCCTCCCACAGTCCAAAGATGTGCAGGTTAGACAGATTGGTCAAGCTAAATTGCCATAGTGTCCAGGGATGTGCAGGCTGGGTAGGTTAGCAATGGGAAATGCAGGGTTACAGGGATAGGGTAGGGGTGGGGCTGGGTGGGATGCTCTTTGGAAAGTTGGTATGGGCTGAATGGCCTGCTTCGACACTGTAGGGATTTGACAGAAATTGGCAGCTCCTTAGGAAATTGGCCTAATTAAATTATCAGGCCTACTTTCTGTAGCTGTGAATCACTTTAGAATGCCCAATTTTGGGCTCATGGCCACTTAACCACAATAAAGATGTTATCTCAGATTTAAAATTAACAACTGATCCAGCATCCACTGTCATTGGTCAAAGAGAATTCTGAACTTCTCCCAGCCTTTGTGCATAGAAGTGCTTCCTAATATCTCTCCTATATGGTATGACCCTAATTCACAAATGTAACACCTAATTCTAGAATTCTCAACGGTGGAAATAGTTGATGTCTATCTATCGTGTCTTTTCCTATCAATATCTTGAGGAATTCGAACAGATCACCCCTTAATCTTTTAAATTTTAGAGAAAGTGGGCCTAGTTTGTATAATCTCTCCTCATAACTTAACTCCTGAAGTTCAGGTGCCATTCTTGTACCCTACGTTGTACTGCCTTCAAATTTCTATATCCTACAGACAAAAAGCAGGTTTGTAGGACTGAGCTCAACTCCTCCAACAACCAATATGACAGGATAGGTATAATAGCTTAGAGTCATACAGTCAGAGTCATACAGTGTAGAAACAGACCTTTCGGTCCAAACAATCCATGCCGACCATGTTACCAAACTAAACTAGTCCCACCTGCCTGCACTCGGCCCTTATCTCTCCAAACCTTTCTTTTTCATGAACGTATCCAAATGTCTTTTGAATGTTCTAACTTTAGCTGCATCTACCACTCTCTCTGGCAGTTCATTCCACACAAACCACTCTATGTAAAAAAAAGTTGCCCATGGCCTTTTTAAATCTTTCTTCTCTCACCTTAAAAATATGCCCCCTAGTTTTGAACTCCCCCACCATAAGGCAAATACACCTGCTAATCACCTTACCTGTGACCCTCATGATTTTATAAACCTCAACAAAGGTTACCCCTCAAACTCCTACGCTCCAGTGAAAGAAGTCCCAGCCTTTCCAGTCTATTTTTATATCTCAAACACTCCATTCCCAACAACATCATGGGAAATCTTTTCTGAACCTTCTCTAGTTTAATAATATCCTTCCTATAACAGGGTGACGAGAACTGCACACAGTCCTCCAGAAGAGGCCTGACCAACTTCCTTTTGTTCTGCCGATTTCTTTGATTCGATGTCAGAGAAGCTTGGGGGCGGGGGGATGCTGGAGAGGGAAGTAATCCTGCATCAAAGGAGGAGGAGTCTGTCAACAACAGAAGTGAGCTACAACTGAGAATACCAACACACAATCAGCAACTGGAGGAATCTGGATTAGTCTTCAAAAATGTTCCAACAAATACAGTGCTCAATTGTCCGAATATTCACCTCAAGTTATTCATTTAAAACAGTTAATATCTTAAGAAATCTTTTAGTTACCCAATTACTTCCTTGTTTCAGAAACTATTTGAGGGATCGATTAACATTTTGCAGTGTCACAATAAATCATTTATTTAAACTAAATTACTCAGGTACTCTAACAACATTGACTGCAACCCCTTTTCATTGCTCATTATGGTTGACAGTGATAAGAACAGGAGACCTGGGTCAAAGTTAAGAGGTTCCACCCCTCTCAGAGCTAGCTTCTTGCCATGAATGAGCTGAGTAAAGCAAAGGCTCTAATAATGAGGCTGTTCTGTCAACTTTGATATTTAGGGGTAACTACAAAAATGAAACAAACCCTTTTGAGATAAAGCAAAATGACATAAAAATCTGTGCACGTAATGCAGGAAAACACAGGATGACATTTTTTTATGGATCCAATCTAGCAATTTCCACTCAGGGCTGCTTCAAATATAATGCTTCAGTCTCTCACTGTGATGTGAAAGTTGAAGATCTTCATGGTCGATATCAGTCTATTGTGACTGGATCTTGAGCATTCATGAATTTCAACGAGTCCATAAATGTCAAAGTATAGTTTTGTCGCATAGTATGACCTTAACATTTAGTTTGAAAGCATTTTAAAACAAATACTTTCAGTGATAAATAACCCAAAGCACTGCTTGTAGAAGCTTCACAGAGGCGTTCTGCTGGTCTACCCATGATCTCCACACTACTGATTGCTTTTTCTGGCAGAGCCTGTGTCTGGATAAGGACACACAGATGCACCCATTGCTCATGCAAAGAGCTTAAGATTTGGTGCTATTTTGACACCGCAGAATTGAATCATTGTGTCAAGTTATGCTAGGGTCCCAATGTCGAAGAAGCACTTGTTTTGTCCACAAAAGAAAAAGAAACAAGCCTGGTTTTGCAAGTTGGGCCCTGCAATCACATTATTGAAATGACCTGGCACCCTGATTGCAGAAAAACTAAAATATTGCAACTTGTTCTATTCTAGTGCCCAGAAACTCTCAGGACAATTTTGAGATGTGCTTTGGAGTGTTCTTGGATTTTCCAGAAAGTATTTTGGCTTCCTCATATTGAAATGATGAGGACTTAGTGACAGGTCCACACAAAGGCTGTAATAGGTATAGGGGAAGCAGGTCTACAAACTGTCAGGGAGATGGTGGATAGGCTGTGAAAAGGACATGTTCTATACTATTACCTCTGCTCAAGTTGAGTATGAATATTCCATGCTCCTTGATAATGACAATTTGTTGTGCATGCTCAGTGTTCTCTTATAGCATAATCTGTCTGCTCTTGTATTCAAGCTTTCACAGATAAGGCAAGAATTCCATGTGCTTCCTTAACTAGATTATCCACCTGCCCTGTTGCTTTTAAAGGATCTGTGAACATGCACATAAAGGTCCCAGTGGTCAGTTGTATTTTCTAGGTCATCACACACTCGCTTGCCCTAATAGTCCTCCCAAAATGCATTATCTCACACTCTTCAGGATTAACTTTAACTTGCTGTTAGTCTGCCCATCTGATCAACTCATCTATATGATCCAGTAATCGAAGGCTTTCCTTGAGATCGTTCCAGGCCACCTGCTCTGATTTCATTTTGAGGGTGGGTTTTGAAGTTTTCCTACACACCCACCACTTAGAGTCAATGACATTCATCCATTTATCCACCAGTGCCTCCAACACCACAATGTTACTCTGGAACCCTCTGGCTGATACGATATTCATTTTGTAATCATGGACATTGCAGCAACATTTTTGCATAGCTTCACTTCGAAAACAGTAGACCGGCTTTTGCACATGGTCTGAAAGCAATGCAATTTGGATCTTCAGTGCACAGGGGCTGCCTGCAGTGTTTGACAGCAGGACAGAAAAGGGGTCAATGCTCAAATATCTCAGTAACTAACCTGCATCAGTTGTGATGAAGGAGATCACATGACAGGAATATCTGCAGAGACATGAATCCATGTACAAGCTCATGCTAAGCTTAATGCTTAGCAGTGTGTTAAATAAAAAAGTTAATCTTACTACACACTTAGACTCAACTTCCACCCTCGAACTTGTGAAGATAGAGAAAGCAGAGCAGGAGCTTCACGAGCCAATGTTATTCATATGAGGTGGATACAAAGTTTGCATGTTGCCTACCTCAATCCAAACAGTTATGCAAAATCACAAATTGTTATAAGTGCATTCAAAGAACAGTTAACCACTTTCTAGACCTTTGGCTTTCAAAGCCCCATTTCAGGACTCACTGGAACGTGCTTCTCTCCATCACTGTCATTATTTATACAAGAACACATTCGAGATCTTCACGCTATTGGATACTTTCTGTTTACTTTAAAGCAAGAGTAGAATCATTTGCACTCTCTTATATTTGTTTCCAGATTCTTTGCGTGTATCTTTGCGAGTGCAAGTGGTGTGTTAGTGTATGTCAAAAAGAGAAAAAAATACAAAGACTGAAGAGAGAGAGCAAGCGCGAGAGGAAGAGAGTGAGTGAGCATGACAGAGAGAGAAAGCGAGAGAGAGAGTGCTAGAGAGTTTTTGTTTGTGCATGTGCAGGACATACTGAAAATGGTGAAGTGCCTGGTAGTGTTCTGGAAACCCAGAAGTTTGGGTATTCCTGGCTCTTGTATATATTTAAATCCCAGCTTGCAAAAAAGCCCCCAAAAAAAGGTTCTCCATCTGGAGGTCAGTCTGTTTCCAGACCAGTATGAAGCACCCCAGAAAAGGTCATGGAAGTCCAGTAGATCTAACGTCAATGTCCCCAACACTCCATTGGCAGGGAGTGTATCCTCTCCCACAAGGGGAAACAACCTTTCTGTATCTACTCGGTCAATGCCACTAATGATCATTTTTCAATAATGGTCACCTCTCATTCTTCTAAACTCCAACGAGTACAAGACCAATCTACTCAATCTTTCCTCATAAGAAAATCTTTCCATTCCCAGGATAAATCTGATGAATGTTCTAGAAACTGCCTCCAATATCTTACCACCTCACATTAGATGAGAAGACTAAAACAGTTCAAGGTATTCCAAGTGTAGTTTAACTAGTGATAGTAAGAACTGCCGATGCTGGAGTCTGAGATAACAAGGTGTGGAGCTGGAGGAACTCAGCAGGCCAGGCAGCATCAGAGGAGCAGGAAAGCTGACGTTTCGGGTCGGGGCCCTTCTTCAGAAATGGGAGAGGGGAAGGGGGGTCTGAAATAAATAGGGGGGCAGTTGGGCTGGGAAAGGTAGGTGGGATGGTGATAGCAGGTGATAGTGGTGGGGATTGGTCAGTGAGGTAGGAGGAGCAGATAGGTGGGAGAGAAGACATACAGGTCAAGGAGGCGGGCATGAGAGGGGGCGCTGATCTTGGGATGAGGCTGGGGGGTGGGGAGATCTTGAAGCTAGTAAAGTGCCTTGTATACTCTTAGCGAGGAGTGGTGCTCAGATAGCGCGTGCTTTCTTTCCAAGGTTGTCCTTACTTTTGTACTCTGAGTGGCTTTCTCAAAGCTTGTGAAACCCTGTTGGCCATAGTCAAATATAACCTGGTTTTAAGCCAGATTAATATGTTCAAATTCCTGAATAACTCATGTCTTGGAAGTGGTACTCTGCCCCAAATCCCTCCCACCATAATTAAAGCTGGACACCAGGGAATTTGAAGCCAGCTTCTCTGTGCATTTAGAAATTGGGTATTCAACATAACACCCAGCCAGCCACGTTAACATTCCTCCCATAGGGTGGGAGTTCAGTGAGGCAAACCTGTTGAGGCATTTTTCAAGTAGGCTGGGAGATTTGTAGCAGTGCTACTCTAACGTCAAAATTACTCTGCTAAGGGAGAGTGGCATGTTATCTGCTCGGGTCTAATTATTGTGAATAGAGATATTCAGGAGTCAATTCAAATAATTCAGTTAAGGATACTTTGGGGTCATTAATAGATAATAGTTTCTCTGTAGATTGGTAATTGCTTGCATAATTTTGAGTTCAAAATCAGCAGGCACTTATTATTGTATAATCATAAGCACATGTGACATTTTCATGTTGATCTAAAAATTCAAAATCAACAGTTTTTCGAAGAATTTAAGCAAGAATTGCATATCCTGAAATAATGAATCATTCATTAAAAGCTAGATAGCTAACAAGTTGCAATTGAGCAAATGGAGAAAAATATAATAAATTTTATTAATTTAAATACTTGACTGACAGCAACAAGAAACTGAAAATTTGAAGAGGAACTCTACTGATCCAGGTCCATTAGCAAATCCAAAGAAAATGAACATCTGTCTTACATGCAGCTTAATGATGTAGATGAATGCACTTAAAACTAAATTGCTACCATTCCCAGTGTATTTCACAGTCAGCAAGATACTTTGAAGCACTTTCAACATAAACTGAGTGCATTTGTCATCTTTTAACAAAAAAAATTAGATGGTTCCACCATGACTCACTCCACAATGCAATATAGTGAAAGTATCGGACAGTAATAGGCCATTCAGCCTGACCATCACATGCTGGAATTTATGTTCCATTCAAGCCTCATCATCTAAATATTAACGTAACCTTTTATTGCTTTCTCTCTCATGTGCATATCTAGCCTCCCCAAAAAATGAAACAATACTATTTACCTCAACCACAGACTGCAGCAGTAATGTTTAACATCCATGTTTCTCTCAAGGCAAAGAATTATCTTCTCAAATCCCAACTTGATTTCTGATATCATACTGCTGACAAACTTTTTTTTAACACTTTATTCAGTGCCTATTTTCCCTTTTGACAATATTGCAAAAGGGACATAATACTCAAAGGTGGTTTAGCAATTTTTTGCAATATTTCACTGTTATTCTTCGAAAGAAAAAAAATCCCAGACTTTGGATTGTTTTTATATTTAATGGTTATTCTTAGGATTTGTGGATTTATACTCTTGGGATCCATTTACTGTCAACATTGTTTAATTTCTTACCATGGTGAAATTAAATTTCCTAATTTGATATCCTCTAAAAATTTAGAAATGGATTTTTTCATCCCAATGTTTAAATCAGTAATATAAATTGTGGACAGTGGTGATCCAAGCATTGGGCTTTACTGGGCCTTGCTTCTCACCTTCTGCCACTCTGAATTTCGACATTTTATCCCTAACCTACACAGTCAGCGAGCAATCCATTCTGATATCTGTCCCCTAACTCCAGCTTCTCTTTTTTGATTAAAAAAATGAAAGAACTGCGGATGCTGTAAATTAGGAACAAAATCAAAGATGCTGGTAAAGCTCAGTAGGTCTGGCAGCATCTGTGAAGGTAAAAACAGAGTTAACGTTTCGGGTCCAGTGACCCTTCTTCTTTTTTGATGATCTTTTTATGTTATGGCACTTTATCAAAAGATCTTTCGAGAATCTACACAGAGGATATATACCACATACCCCTTGACCACTTTCTCTATTACAGTCTTTGAATAATCCAATGAGATCAGACAAGTAAAACTTGTTAGAGACAACAAGGTGCAGGGCTGGATGAACACAGCAGGCCAAGCAGCATCATAGGAGCAGAGAGGCTGACGTTTCGGGCCTAGACCCTTCATCAGAAAAGGGGGAGGGATAGAGGAGAGGATAGGTGGAGAGGAAACAAACAGGTCGAAGAGGCGGGGATGGGGCCAGGAAAGGTGAGTGTAGGTGGGGAGTTAGGGAGGGGATAGGTCAGTCCAGGGAGGACGGACAGGTCAAGGGGGCGGGATGAGGTTGGTCGGTAGGAGATGGAGGTGCGGCTTGAGGTGGGAGGAGGGGATAGGTGGGAGGAAGAACAGGTTAGGGAGGCAGGGACGAGTTGGACTGGTTTTGGGATGCGGTAGGGGGAGGGGAGATTTTGAAACTTGTGAAATCCACATTGATACCATTGGGCTGCAGAGTTCCCAAGCGGAATATGAGTTGCTGTTCCTGCAACCTTCGGGTGGCATCGTTGTGGCACTGCAGGAGGTCCAGGATGGACATGTCGTCTGAGGAATGGGAGGGGGACTTGAAATGGTTCACGACTGGGAGGTGCAGTTGTTTATTGCGAACCAAGCATAGGTGTTCTGCTTGGTTCCCCGATGTAGAGGAAGCCACACCGGGTACAGCGGATGCAGTATACCACATTGGCAGATGTGCAGGTGAACATCTGCTTGATGTGGAAAGTCTTCTTGGGGCCTGGGATGGGGGTGAGGGAGGAGGTATGGGGGCAGGTGTAGCACTTCCTGCGGTTGCAGGGAAAAGTGCCGGGTGTGGTGGAGCTGGAGGGGAGTGTGGAGCGGATAAGGGAGTCACGGAGAGAGTTGTCCCTCCGGAAAGCAGATAAGGGTGGGGAGGGAAAGATGTCTTTGGTGGTGGGGTCGGATTGCAGATGGCGGAAGTGTCGGAGGATGATGCGTTGGATCCGGAGGTTGGTGGGGTGGAACGTGAGGACGAGGGGGATTCTTTTTTGGTTCTTATTGCGTGGACGGGGTGTGAGGGATGAGGTGCAGGAGATGTGGGAGACACGGTTGAGGGCGTTCTCGACCACCGAGGAGGGGAAGTTACGGTCCTTGAAAAACGAGGACAACTGAGATGTACGGGAGTGGAATGCCTCATCCTGGGAGCAGATGCGGCGGAGGTGAAGGAATTGGGAATAGGGGATAGCATTTTTGCAGGAAGGTGGGTGGGAGGAGGAGTATTCTAGGTAGCTGTGGGAGTCGGTGGACTTGAAATGAATATCGGTTTCTAGGTGGTTGCCTGATATGGAGACAGAGAGGTCCAGGAAGGGGAGAGAGGTGTTAGAGATGGTCCAGGTAAACTTAAGGTTGGGGTGGAAGGTGTTGGTGAAGTGGATGAACTGTTCGAGCTCCTCGTGGGAGCACGAGGCGGCGCCGATACAGTCATCAATGTAACAGAGGAAGAGGTGGGGTTTAGGGCCAGTGTAGGTACAGAAGAGGGATTGTTCCACGTAACCTACAAAGAGGCAGGCATAGCTTGGGCCCATGCGGGTACCCATGGCTACCCCCTTTGTCATGTATGTGCTGACTATTCATGATGGTAATGTTGGTTTCCAGAAGTTTTTATTAAGAGATTTCATTATTCTTCCTACAACGGATGTTAAAATGACTGATCTCGAGTTCCTGAATATGTTCTATCCCTTTCTGAAATATAGGTATAATATTGGTTATCCCTGAGTCCTACAGCGTTACACCCTTTTCTAATGGTAGTGACAATACTGTGGCTTGAAGAGGTGTATCTTGTCCTGACTTTTGTTTTTGAAGAAGGATTTTGAGACAGAGGTATTGGAGCAGTCAACCAGAGGCACTAGAGTAAACAGCTTGACAGGTATTGGATTTTTTTTTTAAACATTGTAACAATAGAAGCAGCCTGAATGAGTGCGGTCAAGCTCTCACAAGACCAGGATTTTCAGTTTAGACTTTTAGCTTCCAGCAGTTGTTGCTGGGGTCTCAGCAGGGTTAGAAGCTGCAATAAACCTCTCCTGGTTGCTACACTCCGTCAAAATTTTTTTTGATTTTATTTTCCTCCTGGGCTACTAGAGTTGGATGTGAGATAATCTGCTTTCTGAACTTATCTTTTGTGAAGGGTGTGTTTATGGGGTGTTACTATATCGGGACAGTTAATTAGTAATAGTTACTGTATCTATTAGAACATAGAACATAGAACAGTACAGCATAGTACAGGCCCTTCGGCCCACGATGTGCCAACCTATTATCCGACTCTAAGATCAAACTACCCTGCATACCCTACATTTTACTATCCTCCATGTGCCTATCCAAGAGTTGCTTAAATGTCTCTAAAGTATCTGACTCCACCAGCACTGCCGGCAGCGCATTCCACATACCCTCCACTCTCTGTGTAAAAAACCTACCTCTGACAACTCCTCTACACCTTCCTCCAATCACCTTAACATTATGCCCCCTCGTAATAGACATTTCCGCCCTTGGAAAAAGTCTCTGGCTATCCACTCTATTTATTATTATCTTGTAACATTATCTTGTACACCTCTATCAAGTCACCTCTCATCCTTCTTCGCTCCAATGAAGAAAGCCCTAGTTCCCTCAACATTTCCTCGTAAGACCTGTCCTCCAGTCCAGGCAGCATCCTGGTAATCTCCTCTGCACCCTCTCTAAAGCTTCCGCATCTTTCCTATAATGAGGCGACCAGAACTGAACACAACATTCCAAGTGTGGTCTAACCAGGGTTTTATACAGCTGCTGCATAACCTCACAGATCTTAAACTCAATTCCCCTGCAAATGAAGGCCAACACACTATATGCCTTCTTTACAACCCTTTCAACCTGCATAGCAACTTTAAGGGATCTATGGACGTGAACCCCAAGATCCTTCTGTTCCTCCACACTGCCAAGAATCCTGCCATTAACCCTGCAATCTGCATTCAAATTTGACCTTTCAAAATGAATCACTTCACACTTTTCTGGGTTGACTTCCATCTGCCACTTCTTTGCCCAGCTCTGCATCCTGTCAATGTCCCGTTGCAACCTACAACAGCCCCCCACATTATCCACAACTCCACCAACCTTTGTGTCATCGACAAATTTACTAACCCATCCTTCCACTTCCTCATCCAAGTCATTTTTAAGATCACAAACAGCAGGGGTCCCAAAACAGATCCCTGTGGAACACCACTGGTCACCAAGCTCCAGGCTGAATACTTTCCATCCACTACCACCCTCTGTCTTCTATTGGACAGCCCATTCTGTATCCAGACAGCCAAATTTCCCTGAATCCCATGCCTCCTTACTTTCTGAATGAGCCTACCATGGGGAATCTTATCAAATGCCTTGCTAAAATCCATATACACCACATCCACTGCTCTACCTTCATCAATGTGCTTTGTCGCATCCTCAAAGAATTCAGTAAGGCTTGTGAGGTATGACCTGCCCCTCACAAAGCCATGCTGACTATTTCTAATCAAACTGTGCTTTTCCAAATAATCATAAATACTATCTCTCAGAATCCTCTCCAATAATTTGCCCACCACAGAAGTAAGACTGACTGGTCTGATATTCTCAGGATTATCCTTATTCCCTTTCTTGAACAAGGGAATAACATTTGCCACCCTCCAATCATCTGGTACTACTCCAGTGGACAGCAAGGATGCAAAGATCATCGCCAAAGGGGCAATCTTTTCCCTCGCTTCCCGTAGAAACCTTCGGTATATCCAGTCTGGCTCAGGGGACTTAGCTACCCTCATGTTTTTCAAAATTTCTAGCACATCCTCCTTCCTAACATCAACCTGTTCGAGCATATCTGCCTGTTTCATGTTGTCCTTACAAACGTCAAGGTCCCTCTCACTGGTGAATACTGAAGCAAAGTATTCATTAAGGACCTTTCCTACCTCCTCTGACTCCGCACACAAGTTTCCTCCACTATCCCTGATTGGCCCTGCTCTCAGTCTGGCCATCCTCTTGCTCCTCACACAAGTTTAGAAGGCCTTGGGGTTTTCCTTGATCCTACCTGCCAAGGCTTTTTCATACCCCCTTCTAGCTCTCCTAAGTCCATTCTTCAGCTCCTTCCTGTCTACCTTGTAGCCCTCTCGAGCCCTATCCGATCCTTGCTTCCTCAACTTTAAGTAAGCTTCCTTCTTCCTCTTGGCTAGATGTTCCACATGTCTTGTCATCCAAAGTTCCTTCACCTTACCATCCCTTCCTTGCCTCAGTGGGACAAACCTATCCAGTACTCGTGGCAAGTGCTCCCTAAACAACCTCCACATTTCTGTTGTGCATTTCCCTGAGAACATCTGTTCCCAATTTATGCTCCGCAGTTCTTGCCTAACAGCATTGTAATTCCCACTCCCCCAATTAAATACCTTCCCATACCATCTGCTCCTATCCCTCTCCATGACTACAGTAAAGATCAGGGAGTTGTGATGACTATCACCAAAATGCTCTCCCACCGAGAGATCTGATACCTGGCCTGGTTCATTGCCAAGCACCAAATCCAATATCGCCTCCCCACTCGTCGGCCTATCTACATATTGAGTCAGAAATCCTTCCTGGACACACCTGACAAAACCTGCTCCATCCAAACTATTTGCACTTAGGAGGTTCCAGTCAATATTAGGAAAGTTGAAGTCACCTACGACAACAACCCTATTACTTCTGCACCTTTCCAAAATCTGTCTCCCAATCTGTTCCTCAGTGTCTCTGTTGCTACTGGGGGGTCTATAGAAAACTCCCAATAAAGTGACTGCTCCTTTCCTGTTTCTGACTTCCACCCATACTGACTCAGTGGACAAACCATCCTCCACGCCCTCCACACCTTCCCTTTCTGCAGCTGTGATACCATCCCTGATTAACAATGCCACTCCCCCACCTCTTTTACCTCCCTCCCTATTTCTTTTGAAACATCTATACCCGGAGCATCCAACAACCATCCCTGCCCCTGTGTTATCCAAGTCTCCGTAATGGCCACAACATTGTAGTTCCAAGTACTGATCCATGCTCTATGTTCGTCATCCCTATTCCGGACACTTCTTGCATTAAAATAGACACACTTCAACCCATCACACTGACTGCAACTTTGCCTATCAACTGTCTATCCTTCCTCACAGACTCTCTACATGCCATATCTGCCTGTACACCAGCTACCCCATTCTCTGATCCATAGCTCCAGTTCCCATCCCCCTGCCAAACTAGCTTAAACCCTCCCGAAGAGCTCCAGCAAACATCCCACCCAGAGTATTGGTGTCCCTCCAGTTCAGGTGCAACTCGTCCTTCTTGTACAGGTCCCACCTTCCCCAGAAGGTATCCCAATGATCCACATATCTGAAGCCTTCCCTCCTACACCAGCTCTGTATCCACGTGTTCAACTGCACTCACTCTCTGTTCCTAGCCTCACTAGCCCGTGGCACTGGTAGTAATCCTGAGAATACTATTCTGCTCGTCCTGGCTTTTAGCTTCCAACCTAACTCCCTATATTCACTTTTCAGGTCCTCATTCCTTTTCCTAGCTATGTCATTGGTGACTGCTCTCCCTCCCCCTTAAGAATCTTGTAGACTTAAGCGGAGACATCCCTGACCCTGGCTCCCGGGAGGCAACATACCGGAGTCTCACTCGGTTCCATAGAATCTCCTGTCTGTTCCCCTAACCATTGAATCTCCTATCACTATTGCTCTTCTATTCTCCTCTCTTCCCTGCTGAGCCACAGAGCCAGGCTCAGTGCCAGAGACCTGGCCGCCATGGCTTTTCCCTGGTATGTCCCTCCCGCAACAGTATCCAAAGCGGTATACTTATTATTGAGGGGAACAGCCACAAGGGATCCGTGCACTGTCTGCCTATTCCTTTCCCTCTCCTGACAGTGACCCAGCTACCTTTTTCCAGTACTTTGGGTGTGACCACCTCCCTATAACTCCAATCTATCACCCCCTCAGCCTCCCAAATGATCCGGAGTTCATCCAGCTCCAGCTCCATTCCCTAACGCGGTCTGTGAGAAGCTGGAGTTGGGTGTACTTCCCGCAGTTGAAGTCAGAAGGGACACTAGTGTGAACCTTACCTCTCACATCCTACAAGAGGAGCATGCAACTGCCCTAGTTTCCATCCCTTCTATTCTAGATTGTCAAAAGAATAAAGAAAAAGCAGCTTACCTTACCGACCCTACACACAGTCTTTTTTTTTGGTTAGAGGAGGATGATGGGTGGCAGACACTACACATGTAGTGTTTCGGGTTTCGACAATGCCCGAATATATTAGTTCACCTAACGGCTGCCCGTGGCTCGCGCTCTCACCACTCCCACCACTAAGTTACAGGCTGCTGACTCATGAGACAAGTTTTTTATACAGGAACCTTATCTTCCTGGCTGCCCCCTGGCTCGCACTCTCACCACTCCCATTGCAGAACAATAGGTCTGTTAAGTTCTCCAATAGAGTTAAGTTATTCCAATTCCTTCTTTTTTGGTTGTATTTTAATTACAGTGGATGAATAAAGTGTATTTTGCTTTAAATCCAGTAGTTTGATCAGTCAAATTGCGTCTGGAACGCAACACCATACATGTACCTCTAAAATTAGAAAAAAGTTACAGTTTCGACTACCTTCTGAATATTTTGAGGGGTTTTGGTTTGGTTCATAATATGCTTAAATAGGTCTAGCCATAGCTTTGGTTGTCTCACATATATTTCAAAATGTACAGACCAGGAATTTCATCCTTTTTGAATTTCAGTTATTTATCCTCACTCAATAATAGCTGAACAAACTTGATGGGCTGAATGGTTCACTTCTGCTCCTGTGAACTGCAGTCAAGAAACTTATTATGGGGAGCACAGTTTACCATTACCTGGGTCACACTCTCAAAGGAGGTGGAGTAAAATGGCCAGGGGAAACTACTCAGCCCATCGAGACAGAATTATGAACTTATACTTGCCAGGAACTTTCCAGCAAATGATATTGGGACAATGTTTAAACCAGATGGCCTCCTAAACTCTGAAAATAAGTGAGGAAAGTGGGAACATATAGTAAATATCAACTACAGAATGTATTAATGTATGTCCTAATGTATTGCATGTTCAGAGAACATATTGAAGTTATCAGCTTGTGCTATCTTCCTTAAAATGAAGAGTTTGGAACTCTGTTCAACAATGCAGTAATCGATTTCATTTTAATAAATCAAAATAGAAGCTGCAGAATTTCATCTCATCTCAGATAGATGATTTTTGGCCAAAGACTGAAACATTGCTCAAGGAGCTTTCGGTTTGTAGAATAATCCAGGTACAGCTGGGCAAACAGTAATGAGTTTCATAGTAAATTCCCAGCACCGTGTCATTCTCTGCCTGCTCAGCTGTTCTGTTTGCATCAAAGCTGAAAATCTGCATAAAAACCTATTGCATATAAATGAAGTCAATTGTATTTATTTATCCTCCAACCACATTCAAATCTTTAAGAGGAAATGCAAGAAACTGCTCAAATTCACAACTTCACATCAGATGAAGATTTGACTGGACAAGCATGTATCCATATATCACATAGAACACAACGTCTACTAATTACCAATTGCATTTGAGTTAACAATACTATCACTAACCAAACAAGCACATGGGATATGAATCATCCAAAAAAATTAATAAACTATAAAATTGTATTTTATAAGCTGCCAAAATAAAAGTAGCTGTATTTTAAAAGATTAATACTTTAAGACAATGAACCAAGAAGTAGTCTGAAGAAGGGTCTAGGCCCGAAACGTCAGCCTTCCTGCTCCTCTGATGCTGCTTGGCCTGCTGTGTTCATCCAGCTCTACACCTTGTTATCTCAGATTCTCCAACATCTGCAGTTCCTACTATCTCTGAAGTAGTCTGACTACACAGATTTAGCTACAGGTCCCTTCAGATTCATGCTATCTTTTTCTCTCATTAATTTTTGTCGAGTAATGGCTTAACTGTACCAATACTTGAACAACAGCTTTCAAGGATATGTGTAAAGTGCAATGTCATGATAATGCCAAATCACATCGGGCTGAGACTTGATTGAAGAATATAAGAGCAAAACCTTGCTACACCTTGTTTCTCTGTTCAATTTATAATTAACATGCTTAATTGTTTACACAAGCATTGTCTTCAATGGTCTCTCTCGAGATCCCTGAAGCTCCGAGCAATATTTGGAAGAGTTTCTACTTTCTTCAGCCAAATATGCCCCTTCTTTCCAGGGTTAACTCCCTTGGACATCTGCAACCTGTTGTTGGTAACTATCAGAAGATGTTTCTTGTCTGTGAAAGGCATCACAGCTTGCCTGTTTCCATGATTCTCAAACATCCAGAGATGTGCAATTTATAATGAAAAATATGATCACACTTTTGACTCCTGAACCTATTTCTTCTCTGCCTTCATAAATACCACAAGAACTGTGGATGCTGTAAATCAGAAACAAAAACAGAAGTTACTGGAAAAGCTCAGCAGGTCTGGCAGCATCTGTGAAAAGAAAACAGAGTTAGTGATTCAGGTCCAGTGACCCTTCCTCAGAACTGATGGCAGCTAGGAAAACGTTGGTGTATATGCAGAAGATAGAGTGAGGGGAGGAGGCAAGGAGTAAACGATAGGTGGGGATAGAGCCCAAAGAGAGAGAAGAATAGTTGAACAGACAAAGGCGTGAATAACGATCTGGCGAGGAGGGTGAATAGCTGTTAAATGGAGACTGTTAGTGGCTAACAATAAGTAGTGTGTAATGGTAGGAACAAAAACAAAATTGCTGGAAAAGCTCAGCAGGTCTGGCAGCATCTGTGAAGGAAAAAAACAGAGTTAACGTTTTGCGTCTGGTGACCCTTCCTCAGAACTGATGGTGGCTGAAAAAACGTCAGTTTATATGCAGAACGGAAATCCCATGTGTAATGGCAGACTGTGAGATAACAAGGCCTGGTGTGTGGGGGAGGGGGCTAGGATATGGGACAGTTCATGCCTTAAAATTATTGAACTCGATATTGAGTCTGGAGGGCTGCAGGGTCCCCCAGTGGAAAATGAGGCGTTGTTCTTCCAGATTGCCCGGACCTTTGCTGGAACACAGCAGCAAGCCTGAAACAGAGATGACCCACCATGCTTCCCTATTAGAAGGCGTTCCAAAGAACATAAGACAACACTCACACAAAGCAGAGGACTTGTATGTTGTGCAGATTATTTCACAGTCATTTGTTTTCAAAACAGTTTTTTTTTACCACAGCAGTAACAGTTAGAATAATCTTTTTCAGTTTTGAACTTGACATTGCAATGTGGATTTTTTGCATGTTCATACAAGCTCAAGCCAGACTTCAAGATTAAAGAACTTTTATGAATAGATTATACATGTTAAGTCTATAGAACAACATGCTCCATGTTGCACAAAATCACAGAAGCTTCTCCAAGCATCACAGAATTGTTACGGTGCTGAAAGAGGCCATTCAGCCCTCTGCACATGCATCGGCTCTTCACATGAGCATTATGACTTAAATGCCATTCTCTTTGCTTTTCTCCATAACCTTGTATATTGCCGCTGGGCCAGCACTTATTGCCACGTCCCTAATTACACTTAAGATTTTTTTTTTTAATTCATTCATGGGATGAGGGTGTGGCTGACAAGGCAGCATTTATTGCCCATCCCTAATTGCCCAGGGGACAGTTCAGAGTCAGGCACATTGCTGTAGGTTGGGAGTCACATGTTGGCCAGACCAGGTAAGGATGGCAATTTCTTTCCCAAAAGGGCATTAGTGAACCAGATGGGTGTTTCTAACAATTAACGATGGATTCACAGTCATCATTAGACTCTTAATTCCAGATATTTATTTAAATCAAATTCCACTATCTGCCATGGTAGGATTCAAACCTGGGTCCCCAGAACATTATCTGGGTCTCTAGATTAACAGTCCTGTGATCATACCACTAGGCCATCGCCTCCCCAGTGCAGTCTCATGTGTAAGTAAGCCCAAAATGCTGTCAAGCAGAGAGTCCCAAGATTTCAGCACAAGCATCTACCTGATCACGTGGAATATTGCTTGGGCATGTCTTGCACACAATAAAACAGGATGAACCCAACCCACCCACATCATCTTACTAGTCTCCTCTTGATCATCAGTAAAATAATGACCTTCCCTCCATTATCACATCAGAAGTGGGGAAGTTTGCTTATGTTTGCATAATGTTCTTGACGTTGGTTGGCTCGCCGAGCTGGTTTGTTGTTCCGCGGACATTTCGTTACCATGCTGGGTAACACCCACAACCTGAGCTACAAATCTGCTCCAAAACCTTACATAATGTTCAGCAATATTCTTCACTCTTCAGCTAATAGAGCAGCCAATGTTCAAATGAAACAATATTTAAACAATATCAGATTTGGTTGACAAGTGGCAAGTGACATTCATGCCAAGTAATGGTCATCTTCAATAAGCAGAAATCTAATCATTATCCCTTGGTATTCAATAGAATTACAATTATGAAATGTGTCACTATCAGCATCCTTGAAGTTACCATTGTCCAGAAACTGAACTGGACCAGCAGTATATATATTGTGATGACAAGAGCAGGTCAGAGGCTAGGAAACCTGAAGTAGTGACTCACTCCTGACTCACCAAAGCCTGTCCACCATTCACAAAGCACAAGTCAGAAGTGTAATGGAATATACCCCACTTGTATGGATGAGTGCAGTTCTAACAACACTGAAGACTTTGACACCATTCAGGACAATGCAAACTGCTTAATTGGCATTATATTCACCAATGTTCACTCCCTCCAACATTGACACTCAAAAGAAGCAATATTCATCATTTACAAGATGCACGCAGAAAGTCACCAAAACTCTGAAACAGTACCTTCCAAATCCACGATAATCTCCAAAGACAACAGCAGCAAATACACAGGAACACTACCCCCTGCATGTTCCTCTCCAAGTCACTCATCATCCTGACTTGGAAATATATCAACTTTCCTTCACAGTTGGTGGGTCAAAATCTGGGTACTCCCTACTTGACAACATTCTGGGGATACCTACAGAAAAAAAGGCATTGTTTCAGGAAGGCAGCTCACCACCATCTTCTTAATGTATTCAGGACGGGGGCAATAAATGCTGGCCTAGCCAACAGCCCTCACATCCCTTGAATGACTTTTTAAAAAATCATTTAATACCCTCTTGAATAGTATAGTCAAACCTTCCTCCACTGCCTTACAGGCAAGTCATTTTAGATCTGAATCAATCATTGTTTAAAAGAAAATGTTTTATTTTCTCACATCACATTTGTTACTTTTGCAAAGCACTTTCAATCTGTGCTGTCTCATTCTCAAATCTTCTGAGTAGGAAAAATCTCTTGCTATCTACTCGATCCAGACCACTCAGGATTTTGGAAACTTGATCAGATTTTTTCTTAGATTTCATCTTTCCAAAGAGAATAGTCTCACCTTCTCTAATCTAAGCGTATTACTGAAGTTTCTTATCTTTCGAACCATTCTTGTAAATCTCCTCTGCATTCTTTCCAATGTATTCACATCTTCAAATCTTCTGATAGTATGGCACTTGGAACTGTGCACAACACTCAAGCAGAGGTCTGACAAGTATCTTGTAATAAGTTCATTTTATTGTCCTTGCTGTTGTACTGCATGCCTCTATAAGTGTCTGCATTTGGAAAAAAAAAGGCAAGGTGTTCTGGCCTTGGTTAGCCATGAAATTTAGCATACTGAGCTGGGCTCCAGCATAAAATCAAACCTGGTCTAAAGTAAAGATCACATCCTTGCTAACTCAGATCTCCTGCACAATTTCAATCTACTGGCAGGACACTTGCATCAGGGGCTCATTTACTTATTCAAAAAACAACTCTACATCACTGCATTCCCATGACCCTCTCCACCGCTTCCAAGTATTTTCACAGCTTCCAACATTAACTAAAAAGTATTATGTTTAATATCATCAAATGAAACATTTTACTGAAACTATTTCCCTCAAGATAGAATGCATTCCCAACCCTACTGTTTCCCTTAAAGTCAACAGCTCACAGGCGCAAGTGCTGTGGAGATCTCACAATTCTCCTTGACCTGATCATTCAAAATAGTTTCGGAGGATGATCGCACGAAGGCTGGTTGCAACTGAACTTTCAGCAGGTAAATTGTAAAGATTATGATTAACAACAGTATCCCAAACCAGGATGCTGCCTGGGCTGGAGACTTTTAGTGATGAAAAGAGATTGGATAAACTGGGGTTGTTTTCCTTTGAGCAGAGGACACAGGGATGTGTAAAATTACAAGGGGCATATATATAGGGGAGAGGTGAAGCAACGTTTCCCCTTGGATGGAGGGATCATTTACCAGGAAGAATAAATTTAATGTAAGATGCAAGTGGTTTAGAGGGGAGGCAAAGAAAAAAAATACACCTAGAGGATGGTGGGAATCTGTAACTCATCATCTATAAGGGTGGTAGAGTCAGAAACCCTCAAAACATTTAAAAGTATTTAGATGTGCACTTGCAGTGCCAAGGCATACAAGGCTACTGGCCAAGAGCTGGAAAATGGGATTAGAACAGTTAGATGCTTGTTTTTGATGAGCACAGACTCAATGAGCTAAAGGGTCTTATCCTGTACTGTTCACTTGTGTGCCTCTGAATCATAATCCTTAAAGACTGTGGACAATGGACTGCCACATAGGGAAGTGGGTGCTCATTGACTGGTACCTTCAACTTAGCTGCATGCCATTAGATTTCTTTCTTATGAAAGACAACTAAATGGTAAGTTAGATTGAAGAGCAGCTACGGACAATATCCAATTATTGCTGTAATAATGCAATAACATTTTGAAGTTCTTTTATCATAAGCTCAAGTTTTGGACGAGAGGAGTAAACGTTTGAGAAAATGAAAGATTGTAGATTCACTGCTTTAAAACACACGTGTAAAGACTGCAAAGAACATAAGAACATAAGAAACTAGGAGCAGCAGTAGGCCATCCGGCCCTTCGAGCCTGCTCCGCCATTCAATAAGACCATGGCTGATCTTTTCGTGGATTCAGATCCACGTACCCGCGTTCTCACTGTATCCCTTAATTCCTTTATTGTTCAAAAAAGATCTACCTTATCTTTAAAAACGTTTACTGAAGTAGCATCAACTACTTCACTGGGCAAGGAATTCCATAGATTAACAACCCTCTGGGTGAAGAAGTTCCTTCTCAATTCAGTCCTAAATCTGCTCCCTTTAATCTTGAGGCTATGCCCTCTTGTCCTAGCTTCACCTGCCAGTGGAAACATCCTCTCTACTTCTATCTTATCTATTCCCTTCATAATTTTATATGTTTCTATAAGATCCCCCCTCAATCTTCTGAATTCCAAAGAATCAAACAAAATTTCTTCAAAGGTTGCTGCTTCCATTGGAACTCTGAAGATTGCATCTGCAAAATATTCTGGCTGAATAGATGAGATGAAAGGAATTAACATTGGCCATCAGGTTTAACAGCATCGCTGGAACAGTAGATGAAGATGAATCATTTTCTAAGCTATTTTGTAAAATAGAACATCATTAGCATGCTTCAGCTTTGCTAAAGAATTTTCATGGATGAACAGAACTTTCCATATTCTGAGACAATCCAATCAGGTGCACCTTGTATGCAGCCAGCTGAAAGATCATAGTCATTTCGCAAGGCTGAAAGAATTGGAACGTACATTACATCTTCAACACATTCACACAGTGTTTCATCATTTTGGCCACTCAGACTGTTGCCCCTCCCCAACCCAATCCCAGGAGAAGAATTCTATTCATTCTGATCGAGATGACTATCAGAGGGATCTGACGTGCTGGCACAGAAACCAAACAGCGTTCGGTACCACAGGATTTTCTTCTTGGACTGTTGAAACTGAACTGGATAGAAACATTTTATCAGCTTTAGACCTTGGGTGTGCCTCCTGGTTAGAAATTTCTGATGAAGAAAGAGGTTCACCTTCTTCAAAATGTGACCATAAAGAGGATTAAATGCTTGAAAAAAAAGGCGAAGTAGTTCTTTGTTAAACGTCAACCAATTTTTTGCTTGTATGAAACCTCATCAGACATAGAAAGCTGCAGGAACTCTTCAAATTGTCATCCAATCTTCTTTAAATCACATCTTACATTTCTGGAGATGTTGAGGTAGCTTCTCAGAGTGGAATGTCATGATCACCTTCACTTGGAATGTTTTTTACTTGGGCTGGAACAACTGTCAAGCAAACACTGTCAAAGACCTAGTTAGCACAAATGCCCATCACTTCAATGAGGATTGGTGCTTATTCTGTCAGGAATTTATAGATGTCTTTGTAACTTTATCATTGTAAGTCAGTATTGCTTGAAAACAACTTTCAACTGAAAAGAGCATGGTCTCCCAGATCCTGAATCTTGACATTTGATAGTCAAAGGCATCCAGTGCAAAGCCATTCTAATTTGTCAGGCAATACTGGAACAGCTTCTCCTGAATCAAGAAAAAATTCTTGACTTTCAACATGATTGACCGATAATCCTGGTAGATCATAATCATCTGCTATGAGGCCTACAATAATCACTTGACCAAGAAAGTGTAATTTTCATCTTCTTGTTATTCAATTTGCTGGATTTCCTTTGTCCTCACAATAATCTCTGTGAGTTACTTTTAAATAGTGATCATAAATTTTAAAACTACTGAAGATGGCAAAATATGCCACAGCGAAGACACTGAATGACCCCTATTGGAAAACTGCATTGCTTGCACTGCATTGTTAGCACTTTAAAATGGTGGTTTTTGCCTTTTGCAAATTTGGCATGTTTGGCATGTTGGGTACAGCAGACGTTTTTAGACCAAGCTAATTAATGGGCTCAGATTGTGTCTCAAATCTGTATTGAATTACCACCATTGCCCACACCAGCACACATCTCACCACCACCCTTGCAACCCACCCACCCCACCCCCCAACATGGCCCCACTTTGTGCCCAGCCTTTCTTGCACATAGAGCCCTTACTCTGACTGCAATAAATTAGAGCATTTACCACTGAGAATTTGAACACGTTCATTGGTTGAACAATCAACACTACCCATGTCTTCAGGAGCTACCATGACCGCTGGCTGCTGCAACCATTGTTTGGATTGAATGTTATTCAATAATGAGGTTCTCAGAACTAAAATAAGCATCAAAGGCTGCTAGGATCAATTGCAAATCTGTACTTTCATCACCACAGTGCCTGAGAATGACCTCTTTGGCAATGGGACTCACCGCGTACAAGAAAGTAATAAGTTGAAGCAGTTGCTGCTTTTAACTGAACACCTGAGGCTGCTCTGTACCTGTGGAACTGCATTTTCCACAACTTCATCTCAATACCTGTTTCAGTCCTTCGACAGCCCCAAAGGGCTATGTAAAGACAGTGACTGACAATCTGGAGCAGACATGCTGCCACTGTGGAGTATGCCCCAATTTACCTCGATTCACTTAAGTCTTCAACTATTTCACTTCACTTCGTCAAGCTGTTTGAAAAAACTACAAAAAAAAGTTTGCTAATGTCTCTCATGATTGTTAAATGTTACCCTCATGATTCTTTAGAGTTGTCTGAGAAAAACACCATCTCGTTTAGATTGACACCTCCACCACCACTACAGGTGGGTCCCAATGTGGCTTCATTTGTTCTTAATACAAGCTCAGGCCAAACTTCTAGGTTACTTTGAAAGAATATTTATTAATACTGCACATGACAGCAAGGCTAACGAGCATCAAGCTCTGATCTGTACAGGCTTCAGTACTCTACGAGAGTACTAGAACATGATTATTAAGGTTATATCACAGCTCACTTCAGATATTACCTATATTAATCAATGTCTATCTCAACATGTGATTATTTAGAAAACAGGAGCAAATAGCCCATTTCAAATATGAAGCAAACCTGGTTCGCTGATTCAATATTGCATTGCCTCATTGTTTACCCTTCATAGCTAATGCAATGCAAAGTCATGTTATACATAGCATCACCTACAAAGTAGAGGAAAAAATATTCTTTAATAAGATAGAACAATTTATTCTTTTGAGATGGAAGGAGACAACAAAAAGAAAACAACATAAACATCAAATTATTCTGTGTCCAGTTACTGCTGGTTGCTGGGTCTATATCAAACCCATGCTGACAAAATACAAGTCAGAAGGGTCTTCAAATTTGATGTTGACAGAATCAAATCCCAAGCGAGAGTATCTGGCAATTGAAATCAAATCTCAAAAGGAAAAGCAGCATACAGATCATAACAGGCGTTATTTTGGTCCACATGAACATGTTTTTTAGAGCAGAGATTAAGTCACGCTATAGAATATGAGTGATATACTAAATGAGGAAAAATATATACACAAAGAAAGTGAATGAGAAAGAAAGATTAAAAAATGCAGTGAACGAAAAATGGAACAATTGAAAGGCAAAACCGGCAATTACGAGCATCCATAATTACTACTGTTTCCGTATTTAAAAACCTGACATTTTGTAAAGATTGTATCATCTGGTGTTCTGCAGCTTTATGGACGTTTGTCCCAGTCATAATCCCATGAACAAACAAAACCTTCGTTTTGTTTCTCTTCGAGTCAAATTGTTTTGCATCAATGCTTGCATAAATAATGATCACTAAAATGAATGAATAACTACTTTCTCATCAAATGTGGACTCTACCGATCTCCCCCGGAGTCCAGATTACACAGCCGCACGCATCGCTATCTGTGCCATCTCATCAACCATTGCACTCGGACTGCTTTCTGAAACAAATTAACTCTGAATCACTGGGGCGCTGTAGAGATTTCAGGAGGAATTTGATGAATAGCATACTGATAAGATGATCAAACAGAAACATCTGCCTAGTGGGGAACTGTTTTTTCAATATATGAGCAATGCCTTTTCTTCAGCCTAACATTGGAGGTATTGTTCAGAGAGTTCTTGACTCACAGTTTATTCATTTCTTCCTCTCTTGATCAACAGAATCTAGATTGGTTTCTTTTTATTCTCTTTCCGTAAAAGAGAGCACAGCGCTGGACTTGTGTTCAGTTCCCTGCCAAACAAATTTCTTCAAACGAATTGTACCTTTTCTCTGCTGTCATATATTTCCCAACATTTGCTTTAAGAACACCATTTTCTCCCCAGTACAAATAATTTCCCAGCTCCTTAGGTTCAAAATGGCAAAGCTCAAACTAAAAATTTGATTTGGGTGGCAGCATTATTTTGTTCCAGTTCTAAGAAGAATGCAAATATTTCACACCTTCAAAAGTTACACAAAAAAAGTTGCATTTACAATCATTTAAACAGTCACTTTCATTGTGTGAAAGATTTTTGAAAAGAGACATGCACACTCCTGATCTAGATAAACATTTGAAATGTCTGTGAGAGGTACCAAGGAGATCACATGCTTGATACTATTCCACCAAGATCTGGAAAAAATATGCTTGCCTCATTATCATTTCTATGTATACTCAATCACATCACCTTCCAACATTATGCCAGAGAGATCGCTGTGGTAGAGAGCAAGACAGAGAATTTGCTTACAGCCCCATCATCATCAGTAGGCCTCCACCATCTCAATTAAATAATCACTCTTCATGTGCAGAATGTTTTGTATTTGCTTACACAGACTTACCAATTTCATACCAGGGCTGGTCACGAGGCTTAGAGTCCCCTTTCACATCTCTTTCTCTCCTCTTTTTGGGCTCCATCTCCACCTGTTTGCTCATCTCTTCCCCCTTCCCCTCCCCCCCCCAACTTTGGCGTTAGCATAAATACCACCGTTTCCCAGCTGCTAACAGTTCTGATGAAGTCTCTGGTAGTTGAAACATTAACACCACTTTCTTCCCACTGATGCTGCCAGACCTATTAACTTTGTCCAGCAATTTGTGTTTTGTTTCAGATCTCCAGTGTATGCAGTTCTTTGCTTTAGATGTAGGCTGAAGTTCTGCTTATTTGAAGATGTTGGACAAGATTGCTCAGTGGACAAATTTGTTCGAGATTCAGCAAGTGTTGTTACAGGAACACACAGCTGCATTCACTCTACATGCTGGACTGACCATTACTGCTTGGCATATGTTCCAAATCCTGGTGAATTTCTCATTAGTGTATTCCCTGGCAAAGCGATACCACAATGTGTGAAACTGAATACCCAAGGTGACCAGCTGCAGCTCTTTGCCAAGAATATTTTGCACCAAAATGTTAGTCCTCTTAATCAGGAACACATGTTTTAGTTTCTCATTTTCTCTCCATCTAGGTTTCTTTTTCTCCAGGTTGTGTTTGTCAAGTACACATTGCATAACAATGTAACTAGTATCTAAATGTGTTATTTCCTGCTATAAACATATTTGACAAAATTTACTTTGGGAAAGGGTCCAAACAGGTAGTTGCCAATCAACCAGTAGTCTCGTTAAACAGAGACCACACTGTGAGCAGCAAATGCAATAGGTGTCTCTCAACACTTGGTACTACACTCCCCATGGCATCTTCCCGTACAATCACAGAAGGTTCAATACCTGCCTGTTTATTTTCTCCCTTCTCACAAGGCCCTAAAGTAACCTTCCAGATGAAGCAGCACTTTACCTGCACTTCACTAAATCTAGTCTACCGTATTCGCTGCTCACAATTTGGTCTCCTCTACAACGGGGAGACAAAGTGCAGACAGGGTGACCGCTTCGCAGAACACTTATTTCTGTCCACAAAAATGACCATGAGCTTCCAGTTGCCTGCCACTTCCACACACCACTGTATTCCTGGCCAGTGTTCCAGTGAAGCTAAGCACAAGCTGGAAGAACAGCACTTCATTTTCCGCTTAGGAACTCTGCAGCCCTCTAGAGTCAATAGCGAGTTCAATAACTTGAGGGCTTGAGGCACTTTCTCCTATGTCCTTAAGCCAACCCCAACACACCAGGCCTTGTCAATCACATGGTCTGCTACCACAGACAACCCATAGTCAGTGACTAATACACCCCTATTCCTTGCCCTGGACTGACCTTTACTCACTCCTTTGTCCAATTGTTTTTCTCTCTGTCTTCCTGGGCTTGATCTCCACCTATCATTTACTCCTTCCCCCTCCCTCACCCCTTCTTTTATATAAATACAAACCTTTTCCTCGCTACAATCAGTTCTGAAGAAGGATCACTTGACCAAAACTTTAACTCTACTTTCTGTCCACAGAAGCTGCCAGACCGGTTGAGTTTTTACAGCTATTTCTGTTTGTGTTTTTGATTTCTGGCATCCACAGTTCTTTAATTTTTATCTTCCCTCACTAGAGTTCTTATCTAATTCTGCCTCAAATCTCACCATATCCTATGTCCTTAAGACTCCTGTAAGATTCTACCCTATTCAACAATGGTCATGCTATTGAATGGCAGGGGGCAATGGTTAGATTCTCTTTTGTTGGAAATGGTTATTGCCTGGTAGTGTGTGGTGCAAATAGAACTTGCTGCTCGTCAGCCCAAAAATGCATCTTGCTGCATTTGGATATCAACTATGTATTGGTTAAGGCAAGAGCCCCTTCTCATTAGGTTCCCAAGTGGTTTTCCTCTATCTAACAAGACCATTCAGGACCTGCAGATCCCTACCAACAAGGATGATAGTGACAGCAAATCCATCACATTACCAAGAGGAGCTATCATAAGGAACCATCATGTATCAGCCTCAGCAACATGCATTTTTGGGTGTTCAGGTGATTTAACAAGAAACTAAAGATCCAAAGAAAGAGCTGAAAGCACTGAATACTGCAAATGCTATAAGTCATGAGAACATTCCGGAAATAGTGCAAAAGACTTGAGCTCCAGAACTACTGATGTCCCTGTTCCAATACAACCCTGTACGTGTGTCCATGCAACAATGTGGAAATTAACCTGTCCACTAGAGCAGGACAACTCATAGCCTGTTGAGTATTGTTACATCAGTCTACTCTCTCTCATCAGCATAATGATCACAGGCTGCCAAATGACACTTGCTCAGCAAAACGTGCTCACTGACATTCAATTTGAGCCTCATCAGAGCAACTTGGCTCTCAACCTCATTCCAACACTTGTCCATGAAGAGGCAAAAGGGCTGAACTTTAGAGATGAGTTGAAAGTGACTGCCCTTAACACCCAGCCAATACATTTCTTCACTGTTGCTGAGTCAAAAGCCTGTAATATCCTTCCTATCAGTATTGTGGGTGTCCTGATAGTGGGCCTGGTTTAAAAGATAGAGAAGGTAAGTAGGTAAGTCAACACAACATTCTCAAGTGCAATTTGGGGTGAGCAATAAATGCTAGTACAGCCAATGACATTCACATCCCATGAAAGAATGGAATCCAACCTGCCTAGTAGGATGGTTGACCTCAGCATCTTTAAAACTTACTTGGATGAGCACTTGAAGTGTCATGACATTCACGGTTGCGGGCCTACTGTGGGAAAGTGGGATTACTTCAGCCAGTAGAATACATTTGCTGGTCCAGGTTTGATGGGCTGAAGGGCCTCTTCTGTGCTTCAATAAATCTATGACCATGAGATGGCCTCCCATGGTATTACTGAAAAGAAGCTGATAATATATAAAATAATCTGATCTAATAATATTATCTAATATATGATAATAAAGGGGGATGAGTGGTTTTAGGGTCTAGTATATGAGGCAGAATCATAGGGTTTTAGAGATGCATCCAAGAGGGAAATGTCACAACAGTGGAGGTTCTGGATTGTACATTAGTTTCCTAACCCCAACTGTGAGACCAGCGAAACATTTCAGTCCCAGCAGCAGAGGATTCACAATATGTCCTATCCATTCCTTGGATGAAAATAGCGGATCTTTTCAGAGTGTACCAGGAAGATTACATCCTTATGGCAGAAATTTCCCAATGTTCAATGACTTAGCGACACAACAAGTACAATCATTAAAACAGTGATAACAATGGGGGATGCGATGGCCTAGTAGTATTATTGCTGGACTGTTAATCTAAGACCCAGATAATATTCTGGGGACCTGGGTTCAAATCCCATCACAGCAGATGGTGGAATTTGAATTTAATAAATATCTGGAATTAAGAATCTATTGATAACCATGAATCCATTGTCAATTTGGTTCACTAGCTTTCTGTGTTTTGTGCCCAAGTCCCTTAATGTTGCAGCTTTCTGTATTTCTTTTCCATTTAAATGATATTTTTCTTTTGTACTCCCTTCCAAAATGAACAACTTCGCATTTTCCAACATTATATTCCATTAGCCAACTTTTTGCCCATTTACTTAACCTTGCAATATCTCTCTGTTTTTATCCTTCTCAAAACCATCTCATTGATGATAGTATAAGGTAGGGATGGAGGTTAGATAGACCTTAGGTTTAGGGTAAAAGTTCAGCATAACATTGTGGGCCGAAGAGCCTGTACTGTGCTGTACTGTTCTAAGTCCTTTAGGGAAGGAAACTATCATCCTTACCTGGTCTGGCCTACATGTGACTCCAGGCCCACAGCAATGTGGTTGACTCTTAACTGCCTTCTGGGCAATGACGGATGGGCAATAAATGCTGCCTAGCCAGCGACGCCCTCATCCTGCAAATGAATAAAGAAAAAAATCCTCATTTTATTCTGCATCGATCAACTGCCAAACCTTTTTCAAAACACAAGTTGTTAAGTGGGGATTGACCGACATCATATCGTCAACCCATGATTCTCATTCAAGTGGTACAGCAGTATATGGGGTATGTACTATCAAATCTATGCTTATTCAGTTTCAAATAACAAAACAAGATTTTCACTTTGCATTGCCAAATTTTTGTGCAAAGCCACTGGAGAAGGGACATGTGCTCAGAATGCAAGTATCAATGAACTTCCCTAGCAAAAAATTGTCTCCCCATTCTGATACACGATGGATGGAATCTTATAGGGTCTGAACAATGCAGCTTCAGCAAGATTTGTGGCTTACTATCACAAGAGAGTCTGGCAAGGGCTACCTCAACATTAGGACCAAGTTAGTGCATTTTTTTAGGCATTTTTTTTCAAGTGATGAGATGAATTTCTTGTGAGGCAGCAGCAGGTTACCAATTACAGGGAATTATAGCTTATTGAACACTTTGTCAATGGCACAACTTGCTTCGTTAATATTCAGCTTCCCATCTTAATCAGGTGAGCCAAACAAGCCCAACAACAAGAATTCTCAACATGGAGGTCAAAGCAGGTTCCTGGCAATTTGAACTCTCCACTGGCAGGATGGAGCCCTCATTTTGATCAGCACCAAACAGCATCTCAGGCACAGTCTGTGAGCACCAAACGCTCTCACTCCCTCGTCCAGACATTAACATCCAATGTTCGCCTCCCTCCATCCACATGGCAGCTCTCTAAACCATTGGGGAACACATATGTGCACTGTAGGATGCAACAATAATTAGCATTCAAAGGCTGCTGTGAAGGCATTTTGCACTCGTAGACAGGCACCCAGCTCAAGATTCAGCCTGACATTCTCATTCAAACACAGAGGAGAATGGAAGTGGGTCAAGAGCAAGTGACCAGCTAGGCAGCCACCAAAACTAAACGCTGGACAGAGAGCGAGATTCAGAAATGCAGTTACACATACACAGATACCAAAGTTTTCTCAAACAGCACGGGTCATAGAGTCATTACAGATTATGGTGCTACATTGTAAAGGAGCAGAAGCTGGCTCACACCATTCTAAATGACCAGTCATGCAGAGAGGAAGAAAAGTATGATAATTGTCCAAAGACACTGTGTAACAGCAACCTGCAGTAAGACAACCAACTGATCATAATGCATACCCCTCCGGATGGGTATACCCATTACCAGATCAGGATGAATTGTCAAACCTCCAAAATGGTATCTTTAAGTTTGAGTTCATAGAATCCCCATATGGAAACAGGCTATCCAGCCCATTGAATCCACAATGACCCTCTGAAGAGCATCCACCTTGACTCACCTGCCCTTTACCCTATCCCTGTAACCCTCCATTTCCCATGGCCAACCCACCCAGCCTGCACACTACAGGCAATTTAGTATGGCCAATCCACCTAACCTGCACATCTTTGGACTGTGGGGGAGGAAACCCATACAGACACGGGGAGAATGTCCATGCAGAGTTTGCACAGTCATCTGAGGCTGGAATTGAACCCAAGTCCCTGTTGCTGTGAGGCAGCAGTGCTAACCGTTGAGCCACCATGCCACCTTGTTCATCTTGTAAACTCACTTTTTAGTTGTTTGCATAACAATCAAATTGACAATAAATGTATGGCCATAAACAGGTATCTATTTGAGATTTAAGAATTTTGGAAAGAAAATAGAATGTTAGAATATGTCCCACAGCTGCCTGTAAGAGACACAAGACGTTTGAGCATAAATAGGCCATTCAGCCCATTGAGTCTATCTACCATTCATGTCTGATCTGATAATCTTCAACACTACTTTTCTGCCTTTTCCCCAAAAGCATTGATATATTTAAATAACCCAGCCTTGACAGGTCTCTGCAGGAAAGAATTTTCCAGATTCACTATCCTCAGAGAAGAAATCCTCATCATGTTTTATATAGGCGACCCTTTATTCTATAACAAGCACCTATGAAATCTTTCAGTAGCACAGAAGTGAACATAAATATTGTCTCATTAGACAAGCTGAAGACAAAAACCACAACACAGTGGTTGATCAGTAGTAGCAGCAGTGCCCTCTTATGGTGATTGTCTATCTTTATACATGAACCAAATCAGACCAAACTGGTTTAATTTGTACTGATGAATATGGACACAAGTGATTTTGTTTGTCAAGATATGACAGTTACTCCAGTAACTATGAAGAGAATATTGGTGCTATAACTGCTCTCTAAAGCAGAATCTAAGCAGCTGATAACAGCTTTTATGTGAAGTTTTACCTCAAATCAAGTTTATAAATTGAGTACAATTTCAAGTTCGCAACCCCACTCTTAGTATTTGAACAGAAATAACTCAAATTAAATTCAACTTAAATGAATTGAGGTGCAATGTCATAGTAGCCTCAATTTCTGAAACTGAAGGAACCTCTGGTGTTTTGAAGTGCAATAAAACAAAAAGTGCTGGAAACATAAGTCTGGCAATTTCCACAGTGAGGGAGAAGTGAGTTAAAGTTTAAGTTGACGACTATTGTCAGAGCATGACAAAAATATATCTATTTGGAAAGTTGGAGAAGATTTTCCCTGTGAGTTTCTGCACCCTACTGTCAGGGTGAACTGAGTGTCTGCAACCTGCACTGTGCTCCCTTCCTAGCCTTTCCTGGGGCAGCTAATTAGCAATCTGCTCTGGCATGTCTCACCCAATAAGAGTATACTGTTACAGTATCAAAGCATGATCAGAGGGTATAAAGATCTCATACTCCAATTTACTTTGGATCTGAAGCATGAGATTCTATTGGAAGCACACTGTTGTCTTGTAACTTTGTAACTTAATATTAACCCAGACACTTATGTGCTCGAGAATATCAAGTTTGTATATCATAATTGCAACACATATCTGTTGGAATCTTCAATAGCAAAATATCTACACCCACTTACTTATCCTACAAAAGATTACAAAAGCATTGCTGCATCAGGTAAACACCCTGTTTGGGGACAAACCCACATCATGGTTGTAGCAGTAACTATCTATGAAAGATTGCAGACATTTGGAAAATCAATTGAAGACCAACCACACAACAGTTTTGGAGAAGAGAGGATTCCGTATCCTTAAGCAGCTCAGTCTGAATGCAGATAACTGTATAGATATGTTAACCATCATGAACACAGAGCCAGTTTGAGAAGCTTATTGAGTTAGTGATTGCCTCTACACCAATTAATGGTACCAAGAGACAGTGGGCACATGTGCAGGAAATTTGGTTTCAAAAGCCAAGTCAAACACCAGAACGAAACACAGGTGACCAACGAGACAGGACAACATCACAACACTGGCAAAGGAGATGATGATGCACAAACAGGTAATCAATGAGGTTCAGAGTCAACCAACCAAAAGATAAATTTCAAACGATGACCAAACTCTCCATATTAAACCTCGCACACCAAGTCAATGTTTTAATGCACTTAGAACCTTTCACAACATCAGAGATCCTGCAAATGCAGCACAACATATCTAAGGTTAAAAATCAACACAGGAACCAGTGTCAACAAATAACCGCTATTCATCTTGATAGACATGTATCTTAAAGTGGTGCTCAAATATAGAATACCCTGCATAGGGCAAAAATCACACCACAGCCAGAGGCGAACCTGTTCAATTAGGTTGGAAGGTGAACTCTCAAAACTAGACTGCCAATCAGGAGGCCTTCCACTTTGAAATCATCAGGAAGAAGGTAAACGGGGGTGGAAGCTCCTCAAAACAAAGATGCCCACTCTTCACCATTGTGTGAAAAAAACGTCATACAGCACAAACAGACCCAACTTGCCCATGCCAACCAAGTTTTTCAAACTAAACTAGTCCCACTTGCCTGTGTTTGGTCTATATTCCTCTAAACCTTTGCTATTCATGTATCTAAATGTCTTTTCAATGTTCTAATTGTACCTGCATCTACCACTTCCTCTGGCAGTTCATTCCACATACAAATCACCCTCTGTGTAAAGGAGTTGCCCCTTTGGGTGGCACGGTGGCTCAGTGGTTAGCACTGCCACCCCACAGCGCCAGGGACCTGGGTTCGATTTGGGCAACTGTCTGTGTGGAGCTTGCACATTCTTCCTGTGTCTGCGCAGGTTTGCTCCAGGTGCTCCAGTTTCCTCCCATAGTCCGAAGATGTGCAGGCTAGGTGGATTGGCCATGCTAAATTGCCCGTAGTGTTCAGGGATGTGTAGATTGGGTGGTTTATAGGGAGATGGGTCTGGGTGGGATGCTCTGGGGGTCAGTGCGGACTTGTTGGGCCAAAGGGCCTGTTTCCACACTGTAGGGAATCTATGATGTCCATTTTAAATTTTTCTCCTCTCACCTTAAAAATATGCCCCCTAGTTTTGAACTCTCCCACCCAAAGGAAAAGACCCTTGTCATACTCCATGTCCCTCATGATTTTATAAAATCTCAATAAGATCACCCCTCTACCTTCTATACACCAGGGGAATAAATCGTAGCCAATCCAGCCTTTCCCTGTAACTCAAACACTCAAGTCTGGCAACATCGTTTTAAATCTTTGCTGAACCCTCTCAAATTTAATAATATCCTACAGCAGGGCGACCAGAACTGGACACAGTACTCCAAAACTGGCCTCACCAACATCCTGCACAACCTCAACACGATGTCCAAAGAAGATTACATGTTACTGCTGTAGCAAGTTGGAAGGGAGCTTTGAGATCTCCCTGGAGGCAAACCCACTCCCCTGACCCCCACCAAGTCGGCCTCCTTTTAAAGAATCTTAGACGTTCATGAGTTAGGTCAGCTCCCACATCTCATGCCAAATGCTTAATCTTCTTCCTTTCTGTAGCTTGCAAGAAAGACAATGCTGTCTTCAGTACTGATGAGTTCAGCTCCTTTATTAAGACATAACTTACGGATTTGGTGAGCACTCAGCTGCACAGTTCTCATTGTTATTATTCTTGGCCCAACTTAAGAAAAACAATGTTATGATGTGGCAGTCAAGAAATACTTTCTGTATCTTTTAAAAGATATTTATTACTCGTGTTACAATTTCTTACAGTGAATCAAGAGGTTGCACTGTTTCAAGGGTAAATGAAGGTAGACAACTGCAGTGTTTTTTTTTGGAAAAGTTCATGCCTCTTCAGAGAAAATTTTCAAAAAAAACCAGGAAAGCTCCTCCTTCACACAGCACAACTTCATAAAAAAAAGTGCTTATTTTCCATCATTCTGAAACAGTAAGAAACCAAACACTTAAATTTATGAAGTTGCATTATCAAACTGCCACAAATAGAAAAAGAAAATCACTTGAGGAAGGAAAGCAAAGCTGGTCCAAAACAAGACCAGTCATTACTTTTATTCAATCTATTTCTTTCCAGCAGCTTTTCTTTTTTTTTCCCTAAATTTGCAAGTAGCTAATGAAATCTCCTCCATCTTATACAGTCCTTCGGGAGCAGGGATGAATTGATTCTGCTTCAGTTCAATGGTTTCGGAAATGGCCAATAAGTCTGATTTGTGACCTGCAGACTCTGCTAGCTCAATGGATGGGTGTTTCACTGTTGCTGTTCTCGTAGGGGCTCTGACTTTACAGGTCATAAAATTCATTTTGATGATGGGATGATCTCCTAGTGTGCATTTGTTTTTGTTCAGAAAGTGGAGTGGTTGTTGCATGATGACTAACATATGGTCTCAGCAGATCAAGGCCTTGGTCCAATGGTAAATGCATTGCAAGTTGATTGGAGCCATGCTCCTCAGAGAAGCATTAACACATTGACTGTCATGATCATATACAGATGTGCATGTAACCTGTGGCCAGGAGCAGACCGAAGCTGAAACACCAATGGAGTCAGCAGTCAAAGACTCTGTGGAAGATGGATGCATCTCAAATCATTGTCGGAGAAAGGGTCATGAACTGACAAGATGCTAAAAATGCTACAGCAGATCAACAAGACAGAGAGTGAACTTTGGGATTTATGATAATGTTATCTCAACCCCAAAAACTAGCATCAGGACGCCAACAGAACTTCAGGTTTTGAAACCAAACATAAGAGAAAATATAGATCTTGGTTTTTCCCTGTGTTTCAGAGCAAGAACAACAATAATAATAGCAATAGGTTCTAGACACAAGGAAGGGGGTGTCATTTGTCCCCAACGTAGACCAGTGTAGAATTTGGATGCAGAATGTTCCCATTTCAATTAAGGAACATTCATGAAACTAGGTCCACCGTGACTGACAGTGACACTTCTCAGACAATCTTCCACTCCACAGGTCATTAGTTGTGTAACTGGGCTTTTAGGCGCCCTTCTCGTGGAATCTCAAGGCAAGAAAGGTGCAAGTGCTCAACCTAGCTGGGGCCATCCAGCATTCACAAAACTGCAGCATATTTAAAACCGAGATGCACACCAGTCCGCAAACTGTGAGCAGGAACCACCCCATTTACCGTGGTCTTAGATTGGAAGGTAAGCTCACACTCCACTTTGTACATGGGGTCTCTTATTGCTGGTGAATGCAGTGGGAGGAGTGCAAGCCTCTTCTTTAACATCAGTCTACCACAGGACCCATGGGCTACAGCAAGCCAGGCAGGATGCAGCTAGCACACCAGCTCAGGGCTGTGTCTTGGTGTGAATTGAAGGGCCCAGCAATGTGCAAGAAGCTCAGTGATGGTCTGCAGGGGTAAGTTCTACAAGAAACTGCATGTAGAGAAGCATGTGCAGTTTTTGCTCCCTTACTTGGAGGGAGAATATAGTTGTGTTGACTGCAGTTTGCAGGAAGTTCATTAAACTAATTCCAGAGAGGAAAGGCTTATCGAGAAATTTAGCACTTTAGCCTATACTCGAGTTTAGACAAAAGAAAGGACATTTAATTGAGGTATATAGGATGCTAAAGGGGATTGACAAAGTAAATGTAAAGCAGATGTTTCTCCTTATGGGACAATCTAGAATAAAACAGTCAGCTTTAGAGGTGGTAGATTTCGAACATAGCTGAGGAGGAATTACATCTCCCAAAAGGGGGCATGAATCTGTGGAATTCACAATGTCAGAGTTCAATGGACACTGGAACACTGAATAGATTTATGGAGAAGATAGACAAATTTTTAATTAGTAATGAGTTAAAGGGTGATGCAGAGTTGTGGAGCTGCACTTGGACCTAATGCGAGGCTAAATTAAACAAGCTCACAAGATCTTTTCCCCAACCTCCATGTCAGGGCTTTGCTCCATCTAGTTTCTCAGCGAAGGAGAGGAGAATTAGAATCGACCTACAAATGAGGTGATTTGAGCTGTTAATAATAAGCAAGCATATAGATTTAAGGTTATCACTATCCAAAGCAAGATTCTGAAGTCACCAAAGAATACTCTCTCAATGTAAAGATTCACCTTTTTTCATGTTTTCCCTACTTCCTTGCCATTGTTTTCACACAAGGGAGGAATAAGTTCTGCCTGTAGTTTAAATCGCCTTAACTCCATTTTGATAATGAAAGTGTATTGATTGATTGGTTATACCTGGATGTGGACTCAGAGCAAGATAAAGAGACACGCAAGAAAGTACAGCCAAGGTAAACAGGAGTGCACACATTTTGTGATTGCAGGGATATTTTCAAACTTTTCCAAACAAACCTATAAAATACACAGATTCCACTTTCATCTCTACATCCCTCTGTGAGTTATAAGATATACAGTCAGCTCCAAGAAAAGCACCTCATTAGGCTCATTCAGTTATGACCATCTGCTGCTATCCTTTGTTCTTCCTCTCTTCTAACTCCCCTCCACTTCTGCTGATTAAGTTCCCCTAATTTTAAAAGTGGGTGCAGTTTGACCCAAAAGTTGAGCTCACTGTTAGTTTAAATAACCTCTGCCTCAGTGTCACCCACCCCTCCCAATGTACTTTGTGAGCTCAATTAAAGACTTAACAGGATGCTTGGCTGTGGACATTCTCTCAAGTCTGACTTCAAAATCCTTGGATCTCTGGGCAGCAGGTGAATAGCTAGCACAGATACATAATTAAAATCTTTCCAGAAGCAATCATAAGACCATAAGATGTAGAACCAGAATTAGGCTGACGTAACAAGGTGTAGAGCTGGATGAACACAGCAGGCCGAGCAGCATCAGAGGAGCAGGAAAGCTGACGTTTCGGGTCTAGAC
>NC_063344.1:58886992-58955285 GCF_021869965.1 Rhincodon typus
CTCAACCCCATTCTCCTGCCTTCTCCCCATAATCTTTGATCCCCTTACTAATGAAGAACATGTATCGCTGTCTTAAATACACTCAATGACTTGGCCTCCACAGCCTTCTGCAACAATGAGTTCCACAGAGTCACCGTTCTCCGGCTGAAGAAATTCCTCCTCATCTCAATTCTAAGGATCATCCCTTCACTCTGGGACTGTGTCCTCAGGTCCTGGTCTCTGCTACGTATTGAAATATTTTCTCCACGTCCACTTAATCCAGACCTCTCAGTATTTTCTAAGTTTCAATCAGATCCCCTATCATCCTCCTAAAATCCATTGACCATAAAACCAGACTCCTCAACTGCTCCTCAAATTCATCACTGGGATCATTATTGTGGACCTCTCCAAGGCCAGCCCATCCCTCCTTAGATATAGGGCCCAAAATTGCTCATAATATTCCAAATGCAGTCTGAGCAGAGCCTTATACAGTCTCCGTAGTAAATCACTGCTTTTCTATTCCAACCCTCTTGAAATGAATGCTAACATTGCATTTGCCTTCCTAGCTGCCAACTGAACCTTATGTTAACCTTAAGAGAATCCTGAAGCAGAACTTCCAAGTGCCTTTGTGCTTCAGATTTCTGAATCATTTCCCCATCTAGAAGATAGTCAATGCTTCTATTCTTCCTACCAAAGCACATAACCTCCCACTTTCCCACATGGTATCCCATCAGTTCTTTGTTCACTCTTCTGGCCTCTCCAAGTCCTTCTGCAGCCCCCTCACTTCCTCAACACCCCCTGCCCCTCCAACCTTTGTGTCATCTGCAAACTGAGCAATAGTGCCTCAGTTCCTTTATCAAGATTGTTAATGTATTATGTGAATAGTTGTTGTCCCAACATAGGCCCCTGCAGAGCTCCACTAGTAACCACCTGCCATCCAATTTATCCCAATTTCTGCCTTCTGCCTGTCAGCCAATCCCCTATCCATGCCAGCATCTTGTCCCTAGCACCATGGGCTCTTACTTAGCAGTGTCGCGTACAGCGCCTTGTCAAAGGTCTTCTGGAAATCCAATAGATCATGTCCATTGGCCTTCCTTAATTTAACTTGCTCCTTATCTCCTCAAAAGAATTCTAACAGATTTGTCAGGCTTGACCTCCCCTTGATGAAGCCATACTGACTGCACTTCCAAGTACTCTGCTACCTTATCTTTAACAACGGACTCTGAAATCTCAACAGCCACCAAGGTTATGCCAAGCAGCCTACAGTTTTTCAACTTCTGCCTCTCTCCGTTCTTAAACAGGGATGTTACATGAGCCATTTCCCAGCTCTCCACGGCCCTCCATAAATCCAGTGATTCCTGGAAGATCACCACCAATGCCTCCATAATCTGCTCAGAATTATTGGGTGTAGTCCATCTAGTTCAGCTCATTTATCCATCTTCAGACGTTTCAACTTCCCCAGCATCTTACCCTCGTGCTGGCCATTATGGTCACCTCTGCCCTCAAACTCCCTTGAAGTTCTGGTATACTGCTGGTATCTTCCACTGTGAAAACTGATGCAAAGTACCAATTCAGTTCATCTGCCATTTCTTTATTCCCCATCACTACTTCTCTAGCTTCATTTTCCAGCTGTCCAATTTCCACGCTTGCCTCTCTCTTACCCTTTAGATAACTAAAAACACTTTGTCATATAAAAGAAGATTGCCTATCTAGCTTACTCTCATACCATTGGTTTGAAGTATTCAGTATAAAGCAAAGAAAGTACAACTCCTGGTTTTGTCTATGTGTGCATGAGTCTGCACCAGCACTTGAGTGCATTAAGATTTCTCTGAACAAGAGTTAAGGGGTCAAATTCTGTTAGTTATACCACTACAATCCAGACAAAATTGACCCAATCAGAGCAAGATATCAGTCAGTAAGTTTTCAATGCAAGTCAGCAACATATAACCAGTTATGTTCAGATTTTCTGTGATTTCTCACATTGACTCATACTGTCATGAATCAGGTCTCACCCATCTAACAGGCTGTCAGGTTTTCACTAAGTTGCTCTACTTTTTATTTATCTGTACTACCTCAGACCAATGCAGAGATGACTTTAGCTCTAAATTCAAACAGTTTACAAAACTTTAAAATCTTTGGAATTTACAGGAGTTTCGACACACACAGCAAATCCTTTTTTGAAATTAGTGTACAGTCACTTCACTTTATATCTCCACCCACAGGCCCAAGCACTCAAGCAAGAATAAAAGGATCAGTGAACTACACTAACCAAAGAGAACAATTAAACCATTTACCTGTACTGGCCTTGTTGCCGCTCAAAATTGAGATAGTCCACTACTGCAAGAAGGCTCATTATTAAATGATCATTGCTTTTCTGGGTTTGCAAACACCTGATGGTCTCAAGAAATAATTTTGAGGAAAACCACTCAGGAACCTGGCATTTTTAAGTGTTCGATGGGGAGAAACGGTCAATCGTAGTTCAGGTGGGAAGGCAAGAGAGCTAAATTGAAGTAGAGCCTATGAGATGTCCGTAGACTTTTATCTTTTCTCTGTTCCCTTCTGTATCCACTGTTGTCTCACCATGTAAGAGAAATAGAAAAAAAATTCAGCCCACAGTTGTACAGAGATCAACATAAATGAGAAACTTGTTACAACAGGCAAAAAAAACAGAAACATTGAAATTTTTATGGCATAGCAGGCCCACTGAATCCATGCACATGAGTGCATGGGCACCAAACAGTCAGCTGGCCACCCGATGATGTCTGTTAATATATCAATAGAGAAGTAACAACTTATTGAATATCCAAGATGAAGACGATGGAATATGTAGTCTCAGACTTGAAACAACTTCCACAACCATTGTTAGAGTACCCTCAGAGGTAATGTTCCAAACCATAAACTACCTTGAAGTGGATCTTAATCTGTGTGATAGTGTAAAATGGATCAGCAGCCGAATGTCCCAATTCTTATTTTCATCAACTTCTATAAAAATGTGACTGTACTACTACAGCATGCTGCAGTTGCTCCAGCCTGATCATAATTGAGGCAATAATAATGGTTAAATTCCTAAGTGCACTTAAAAAAAACACAAGAAACTTAGACAATTCTTTTTTAAAACTAAAACTGAATAAAATTTTCTATTCAAAAATGGTTTTAAATTTAAACTGGCACTCTGATGAAAGTGGTGATATCTGTGTGAGGAAATAATTGGATTGTAACGTGAGGACCTATGTTAAGAATCAACTACTTTCAGGTCTGTTAAAGCACAAGTAAACAAAACTAATCCTTACTGACATTTCTGCAACAAGGTGCTTCAATCAGAGTTCTGAGAACCCATCACTGACTGATTCTTTCGTATTACGTATTAATCATACTTGGAGAGCATAATTTAAGAGATGATCAAGATTACAGGGGCATCACAGATCTCCACCGACTAGCAACTGAATTTAGATTGGCCAAACTTATTTAAAGAACCTTAACAGAATAAGAAAAATGCTCAATCCACTCAGTTCAGCTAAACGTGAATCTATGGGTAGGATATTCAGTTTGGGGTCATAATCTTTAACATTGGGATCAGATTATGGTCCTGGTCTTAAACTGTGGTCAGGAATAGTCACCCAACAGCCATATGTGGCATTGGCTAAATAGTGACCGCAGGGTGCACTCACTGTCCAATTAAGGTTGAGCTCCTAAAGCTGGAGGGAGCAAATAGAATACCCTCCAATAATGAAGAAACTGTAGCCTGCCCTTGCAGGCAAATTAAAGGGGGAGGGCACTCCCATCCTGAGGCACTATTTCAGCACTTCTTTCAAAAATGAAAGAAGGAAATTGATCACATCTACCAGACTACCATTGTGGGGTGGGAACTGCTGCACAGAGCCACTGCAGCAGTGATCAGATAGGTAGGCAAGAGTGGGACAGACCTCAAAAAAAGTGATCTTGGAACACAGCTGTCTAGTCTGCAAAAAGAAGGCTACCTTCAGGTATCTGCTGTGCACCTAATGACACAGGAGGGCCGTGGGCCAACTAGAATTTCAATTTGTCCTCTGATCAATGCCATGACATTGAGTGAGCAAGTTACCTGTCATTTGTGGCTGGGTAACCATTAAACACTTGACCTAGCTTCCAGGAAAATTGCTGGGAGCCGAGGTGAATCTTCTCCCACTTCAAAATTGGCACAAAAACCCTGACTCATGTTCGAGAGATAAAGGTAACATACTAACGGGCTTTGCTGGCCATCTCATCCGTCAGTTTGCCCGATCAACATAATAATTAACAATGACACCTATAATCAATAGGAACCAATATTGCAGACAGAGAGACTGCAAATAAAGCTGTTTTTCAACTTCTCAAACGAGAATGAAATTCAAGGATTCTATTTACAAATAATATAGGCTGCGCAATAGGTAATACACCAACAATTTAATTTACATAGGTCAAGAAACAAAAGACGATAAGAACGGTCAACAGGAAAATATACCGAAAACTTAAATTATTATGAAGCCAGTTGGGATTTTTTTTTTAAATCCAATTGCTTCATGTTTACTTGTCCTGATATCCGATTTTTTATTTCTGGATCTACTTGTAAATGGAATTCTCCTGTAGAGGAAAGGGTTAATTGTGTATTTACTTTCAGAATATCTATTGAGCATGTGCAAAAGGAGTTATGCTGTTGTGAAACCATGTGGGACTGGAGCTCAATTCTATTGTGCTCCAACGTGATTGCTTCTCTCACCATGCCTTGCAAATAATTATATGTTTAAAACAAAATTGCTAATGTTCGGTCAGATGAATGTAATTCTCATGTTACTTGAACTCCCATGACAGAATGTGAATTCTCTCTCTCAGGACCACTAATCCAGCTTCCTGGGTTACTGGCTCAATCACATTACCACAAGATTATATTCAGTATACCTTGCCCCATTGGCAGACCAGTGAATTTCTACTGTCTGTTATTCAAGCCTGAGCTGTAACTGTGCCTTTTTTCACAGAAATTACATGTTCATAGAATACAGTCAGATATCTGTGCACTTGATTCTGCACTGAGGATTGGTTTATAGCATTACATTTGAGAGACAAAGGACCAAGTAATTCCTTGATTTAAGCAAGAATACAGATCAAAGTTCAATTCCCAATCATTGAACATAACTTACCTTTATAATGGCATCAAAATAGAGGCACAAAGTCGTTAAGATGTGCAGCACAGAAACAGACCCTTTGGTCCAACTCGTCCATACCAACCAGATATCCTAAATTAATCTAGTCCCATTTGCCAGCATTTGGCCCATATCCCACTAAATCCTTCCTATTCATATACCCATCCAGATGCCTTTTATATGTTGTACTTTTACCAGCTACCACCACCTTCTCTGGCAGCTCATTCCATACATGCACTATCCTCTGCGTGAAAAAGTTTCCCCTTAGGTCCCTTTTAAATCTTTCCCCTCTCATTTTAAACCTATGCCCTCTCGTTTCTGACACCCCCACACCAGAGAAAAGACCTTATCTATTTACCCTAACCATGCCCCTCATGCCCCTTTATAAACCTCCATAAAGGTCACCCCTCAGCCTCCTGTGCTCCAGGGAAATTAGCCCCAGCCGATTCAGCCTCTCCCTATAGCTCAAACCCTCCAATCCTGGCAACATCCTTGTAAATCGTTTCAAGTTTCACAACATCCTTCCTATAGCAGGAGACCAGAATTACATGCAATATTCCAAAAGTGGCCTGAGCAATGTCCTGTCCAGCCTCATTATGACCTCCCAACTCCTATATTCAATGCATTGACCAATAACGGCAAGCACACCAAATGCCTTCTTAACTATCCTATCTACCTGCAACTCCACTTTCAAGGAACTATGAACCTGAACTCCAAGGTCTCTCTGTTCAGCAACACTGCCCTGGACCTGACCATTAAGAGTACAAGTCCTGCTCTGATTTGCCTTACCAAAATGCAGCACTTCACATTTATCGAAATTAAACTCCATCTGCCACTTCTTGCCCCATTGGCCCATCTGATCAAGATCCTTTTATACTCTGAGGTAACCTTCTTCACTGTCCACAGCACCTCCAATTTTGGTGTCATCTGCAAACTTACTAACCATACCTCCTGTGTTCACATCCAAATTATTTATACAAATGACAAAAAGCAGTGAACCAAGCACCGATCCTTGTGGCACACCGCTGGTCATGGGTCTCCAGTCTGAAAATCAACCCTCCACCACCACCCTGTCTTCTACATTTGAGCCAATTCTGTATCCAAAGAGCTAGATCTCCCTATGTTCCACATGATCTAGCCTTGCTAACCAGTCTACCATGAGGAATCTTGTCGAACGCCTTACTGGAGTCCACATAGGTCACAACCACTGCTCTGCCCTCATCAATCCTCTTCCTTAGTTCTTCAAAAAACTCAATTGTGTTAGTGAGACACCATTCCCCACGCAGAAAGCCATGTTGACTATCCATAATCAGTCCTTGCCTTTCCAAATACATGTAAATCCTGTCCCTCAGGATCCCCTCTGACAACTTGCCAGCCACCGATGTCAGGCTCACCAGTCTGTAGTTCCCCGGCTTTTCCTTACCACCTTTCTTAAATAGTGGCACCATGTTAGCCAACCTCCATTCTTTCAGCACCTCACCTGTGTCTATGGATGATACAAATATCTCAGAAGGGCCCCAGCAATCACTTTCCAAGCTTCCCACAGAGTTCTAGGGTACAGGGATTTATCTACCTTTATGCGTTTTAAGCCATGCAGCACATCTTTCTCTGTCATATGAACATTTTTCAAGATGTTGCTATTTATTTCCCCACGTTCTATATCTTCCATATCATTTTACAAAGTAAATATTGATGCAAAATATTAATTTAGTATTTCGCCATCTCCTGTGCTTCCACACATGGGAGGCCTTGTTGATCTTTAAGGGGCACTTTTCTCTCCCGAGTTACCCTTTTGACCCCTTTGGATTCTCCTTAACCCTAATTGCCAAAGCTATTTCATGTCCCATTTTTGCCTTCCTGATTTCCCTCTTAACTACACTCCTACTGCCTTTATACCCTTCTAGGGATCCTTTTGATTGCTGCTGTCTATACCTGGCATAAGCTTCCTTCTTTTTCCTTGACCAAAACTTCAATTTCTTGAGTCATCCAGCATTCCCTACACCTACCAGCCTTGCCCTTCACCCTAACAGGAACATACTGTCTCTGGACTCTCGTGATCTCATTTTTGAAGGTTTACCATTTTACCACCATCCCCTTACCAGCATACATCCGCCCGCAATCAATTTTTGGAAGTTCTTGCCTCATTTCATCAAAATTGGCCTTCATCCAATTTAGAACTTTAACTTTTAGATCCAATCTATCCTTTTCCATCACTATTTTAAAATTAATAAAATTATGGCCACTGGCCCCAAAGTGTTCCCCCACTGCCTTATTTCCCAAGAGTCGGTCAAGTTTCACATCTTCTCTTGTAGGTACATCCACATACTGAATCAGAATATTTTCTTATCCATACTTAAATTCTCCTCCATCCAAGCCCTTCACACTCTGGCAGTCCAGTCTGTGTTTGGAGAGTTAAAATCCCTGACCATAACCACCCTGTAAACATACCGATAACTGAGATCTCCTTACAAATTTGTTTTTCAATTCCCCACTGACCATTGTTGGGGGGGGTCTATAATACAATCCCAATAAGTTGATCATTCCTTTCTTATTTCTCAGTACCACCCAAATAACTTCCCTGGAGACATTTCCAGGAATATCCTCCCTGAGTACAGCTATAATGTTATCCCCAAGCAAAAACGGCATTCCCCATCCTCTCTTGCTCCCCTTTCTATCCTTCCTATAGCATCTATACCCTGGAACATGAAGCTGCCAGTCCTGTCCATCCCTGAGTCATGTCTCTGTAATCGCTATGATATCGAGTCACATGTTCCCAACCATGCCTTGAGTTCATCTGCCTTATCTGTTAGGCCTCTTGCATTGAAATAAATACCGTTTAATTTATCAGTCCTACCTCATTGTCTGCTTTGTTCCTGCTTGCCCTGACTGTTTGATTTGCTCCTTTTTCCAATTGCACATGTCTCAGACCTCACAAATGCCTCACTATCTCCTTGGGTCCCCCCTACCCTTACTTGTTTAAATCCTACCAAGAAGCTCTAGCAAATCTCCCCACCAGTATATAAGTCCCCATCCTATTCAGGTGCAATCCATCCTTTTTATGCAGGACACTTCTACCCCAGAAGAGATTCCAATGATCCAGAAATGTGAATCCTTCTCCCCTGCACCAGCTTCTCGGCCACGCATTCATCTGTTCTATCCTCCTATTCCTACCCTCACTAGCTCATGGCACCGGGAGTAATCCAGATATTACAACCCTCGAGGACCTCCTTTTTAAATTCCTGCCTAACCTCCTACATTCTGCCTTCAGAATCTCATCATTTTCTCTTCCTATATCTTTAGTTCCAATGTTTACAATGACCTCCTGCTGGTCTCTCTCCCCTTTGAGAATATTCTGCACCTTCTTCAGGATATTCTTCATCCCGTCTCCAGGGAGGCAACACAGCATTCTAACGTCTCGCTGTTGGTCGCAGAAATGTCTGTCTATACCTCTGACGAAAGAATCCCCTATCACATTCGATCGCATAGAAGCTGATGTACCCTCTTATTACATTAGGGCCAGTGTCGGTACCACAAATCCAGCTGTGAGTGCTACATTCCCCTCAGAGTCCATCACCCCCTACATTTTCCAAAACAGCATACTTATTTGAGCCACAGGAGACTCCTGCACTTCCTGCCTCCCTCTCCTACCTTTCCTGGAAGTAACCCATCCACCCGACTGTAGCTTCTGTTTATTTCACTTCCTACAATGGCCATCCATCACATCCTGTAGTTCCTATAAATTCCTCAGTGCATCTAATTCCACCCAATCCATGCAATCCGATCGGATTCGCAACCAAACATACTTCCTGCAAACATAATCATCAGTAACATGGAAACCCTCCCTACTCTCCCACATCCAACAGGAAGAGCACATCACTCTACTAAAGGTCATCTTCGCACCTTAACAATCTACAGACCCAGAAAATAGCACAGTCTTACTGCTCTAAAAAACACTGCTCCTGGCTAACTTAGTATTTATGTTTTATATTTTTAAAGTTTAATCTAGAGACTATCTCAATAAAACATTGAATCAAAAAACCCACTCTACTCACTATTGTAGCTTTACAAAATAAACAATAAGTTTACACTTTTAAAAGCCATTTGTTGTATATTTACATTTTAACCAAAGTCATCTAATTGAAACTACAATATACATAAAGTCAGACACAGGATAGATTCAGACAAGATGTTTTCCCTACTGGGTATTCTAGGGCCACAGAATATTTCCAAATAAGGGAGAGGCCAATTAGGACCAAGAAAAGGAGAAATTCTTTACTCAGTGTAATGAATCTTTGGAGATTTTCTGCCCAAGCATTGTGGAAGCTCAGTCATGGAGCATGTTTAAACTAAAGACAAAATTTTAAGTGAGAATTGAGATTCCTAAATGCCAATGACACAAAGTGATGTGAATAATGTAGGATAAAAAGGCATTGGAGTGGTTGATCAGCCAGGGTCATATTAAATGATGGAGCAGGCTGAGTGGGGTGAAGGATCTACTCCTGCTCCTACTCATAAAGAGAAGACGACAACAAAATTGGTCCAGGAGCTGAGTTTTCATTCAAGTCATAAAGGAGTTAAAGGATGAGGAAACATTGGAGAGGTTTAGAGAGGAAATTTCAGATTGGCAGCTGCCTGAATCGACAATTTTGCAAGAAAAATATGGAAGCAACCTCATTCAATGGCCATTCACAGGGTAATTGAGCTGAGGGAAATCTTCCTTCCTTGATAAGCAAAACTTTAAAATAACTAAGTGATGGAATTTGAGGTGTAGCAGGTAAGCGAAGCAAAAAGAAAGACATCTTTTAAAAGATATTTTGGAATAAATGGCAGGCAACACAGCCTTGAGTTGAGAGGAGGATAATCCTAAAGTCATTATAATACCAATTGATTTAGATCTTCACAGTTCTCCATCTATCTTTGCCTCGCTACATTTTCACACAAAAAGCTCCATATTAATTACTTCTTTTGAAGTACGTTTTCTCCATTACATCAGCATATCACAGCTTATGTTACCAGCAATTCTGTTCTTTCCTGCTAAGAGTAGTGCGGTCATTAGTTTATTTCAGACTGAAATGGATAGGCCTAGAAGTGCGCTTACAGGAAGAAATTGAATACAACAATGTATGCCCATCTACAAAAGAAACTCAAGATTAAAAATGAAGAGAGTCAGAACATCATTATCTTTTCCAATAACCTTCCTGTCGAGTGAATGCAAGTCAGATTGCTTCAAAAGGTGATAAAGACATGTCTACAATACACAGAAGATAAGTCACAATACTCAAACAGAGGTGACTTCAACATCAATAGAGTGCCTTAGCCTTCAAATCCAAGCGTCTGAGCTTACTCAGTGAATCATGAATCCCTACTCAAACATCCTATTGCACAACAGATGACCCATTTGGCTGTTTAATGAGGTCTGTTAATTAATGGTTTGCGTGAATATCAGCAGCTTACGTCAGATGTGATACATTTCATTGTAGCAAAGAGAAATAAGATTATCATTCCCCACACCAAGTTCTTTGACATGATTGATGCTGTGCTGCATTACGCTAATTTCTCCAGCATTTTAGAAAAGAGCCATATCAAGCTGCTGAGGTCAAACCAAATTGTGAGACCTCAGCACTAAAGGTACTGCACAGAATTGCTGTGTTTTGTACATTTTAGCATAATTAACCATTTTTTCTTCTAAAACTAAACAGCTGAAATCCGATGAACACAGCGTCCACAGGCATGGCTACAAATTCACCTTGAAGCGTTTTCAGTGCCAGATGCCTTTTCTATTGGGTTCATTCGATGGGAGTAAATAGATACGATTAATCGCTGACTGCCTTATAAGGTTTGACATAATGAAGTGTCAATGGTCCACCACATGGCAGTTTAAAGAGTATTAAAGATTGTTTCCCTGTGGACGTTCCCTGGACAACACTGAAATTTATGATGCACAAGCAGCATTAGAAACCAGCAAATAAAATTGGTACTTGGTTGGGAGAACGTGCAATTAAATTGATGCAGGGAGAAGGAACAAAATTTGTACTGCATAAAATATTAGAAGGAGCACTCTTGGCATTCAAGGAGGGCAAAGAGAATACAATCAGCAATAACTTGTATTTATATAGCAACTAGCTTCAGTAAAACATTCCAAGACACTTCACAAAAGGTCTTCTGGGACAAAATATGACTCCAAGCCACAAAGGGAGATTTTAAGATCAGTGGCCAAAAACTTGGTCAAAAGGGGTAGGTTTCAAGAAGTATCTTAAAGGAACACCGTAAAGATATAGGAGCAGGATTAGGCTATTCAGTCCATTGAGTTTGATAAGGGGTGAATTCCAGAACTAAACAAGATTATTAAAGGAAGGAAATCAGGATGCAAAGAAGCATCTTTTAGACGGAAAAATGTGTGCTTCGTTCCACGCGAGGGAGAAATAAACCAGAGTAATTTCTTGTTTGAAAGATGGTGTCATTTAAATAAAGCATAACTAGAATGATCATATGATTATAGGGATGGTGGTTTTATTGCTAGACTATTAATCCAGAGACCCAGGTAATGTTCTGAGGACCTGGGTTTGAATCCCAATGTGTCAGATGGTGGTGCATTTGAATTCAATAAAAATCTGGAATGAAAAGTCTAATAATGGCTATGAATCCATTGTCGATTTTTGAAAAATTCATCTGGCTCACTAATGTCCGTTAGGGAAGGAAATTGCCATCCTTACCTGGTCCGAACTACATGTGACTCCAGACCCACAGCAATGTGGTTGACTCTTAACTGCCCTCTGGGCAATTAGGGATGGGCAATAAATGCTGGCTCAGCCAGTGACCCTGACATCCTGAGAATGAGTTTAAAACAAAAGGACAGATTTGTCAGAAAATGCTGACAGCAGAAAAGAAACTAGAAAAAAACTAGCAAGAGTTCCTATAGTTCAATAAAGCACTACCCATAACTGGATCAGTGAACAACTTCTCTCACTTTTTTCTCCTTCTTGGCACATGAGCATCATTGGCACAGTCAGCACTTAGTGCCTATTGCTAACTGCTCTTGTGAGTATGGGAGTGATCATCATCTTGATCTATATGCAGTTCATATGTTGTGGATACGTTTACAATGTTGTCAAGATTGGCATTCCAGGATTTTGATCCAGCAAAAACAAATATCTCGAATTCTGGGTGGTGTGCAACTTGGAGGGGAAACCTTGCAAATGGTGGGATTCAAATGCATATACTGCCTTTGCTCTTCTAGCTGATACAAATTGCTGAATTGGAAGGTGCTAAAGGAGCCTTGGTGAGCCAGCACTAAACATCTTGCACCTGTTAGATGCTGCTTCCAACTCGTCCCAACCGAATCATTGAATCCTGATAGTGTGGCAACAGGCTATTCGGCCCAGCAAGTCAACACTGCCCCCCGAAGAGCATCCCGCCCATACCTACCCCTCATAACCCAACCCTGTAACCCTGCATTTCCCATGGCAAATGCGCCTGGCCTGCACTTCCCTGGACACTATTGGCAATTTAGCATGGCCAATCCATCTAACCTGCACATCTTTGGACTGTGGGGGGGAAGCCATAGCACCTGGGAACAAACCCATGCAGGCAGAGGGAGGATGTGCAAACTCCACACAGTTGTCTGAGGGTGGAATCGAACGTGGGTCCCTGGTGCTGTGAGGCAGCAGTGCTAACCACTGAGCCACTGTGACACCCAGTGGGGTGGGGTGGTGGGGGGGTGTTGGGGGATTGGTGGTTGATGATGGATAAGGTGTCAATAAAATAAAATGCTTTGCCCTACTTGAAGCTGAGCTCTCTGGAGTGATGTTGGACCTACGGCTCCACATCTAAGTATCCAGTAATACCGCGTGTTAGCCACCCCAGAGAACTGTATGCAGTTGAGTTGCCTACAGTTACTAATTGGCACATTTCCAATCCTCTTCCTTCACCCCCTGTATGAGTGAGGTGTGACACTTTGGAAATTGGAAGTTGTGCTGGAACTGAAATCCCACCATTGCCAGAGTCATCATAAAAGTTCAAGGAATAATGCAAAAACCCCCAAACCACTTAATTTTCATACCTAAGTTAATAGAAAGCATCGATGAGGTTTTTGTACCTAACAAGAATCATTAGTTATTACAGGTCATTAGATTCTAGCTACAGCTTAACAATTAAGCTAACTCTACACATTAGAACCCTTAAGCCTTATAATCTCCCTCTTGCACACATACGCAATAAATAAGGGAAGAAAAACATGAGCACTGAGAAAATCAGAAAAGACAGTTCTGTAGTCTCTGTTCATAGTATCTGTTGGGTTGGTCCTTGCTTCCACTGATTTTCCAGAGGCTGGTGCACTTATCCTATTCTAAGACACAACTTGCAGCATCTGCCAAAGGAGCAATAAATGGGTTCTCTCAGGTTTAAAGTGGCTTATTGCAAAGAATAGAGTATTTTCAGCTGCTGCAGACCTACTGGTTTCTCTTCTTGTCTGACTAGTTTCTCCTCTGTCTTATTCACTACCCAAGCTAAAACCCAAAGAACTGCAGATGCTGGAAATCAGAAACAAAATCAGAAATAGCTGGAAAATCTCAGGTCTGGCAGCATCTGTGGAGAGAAAGTAGGGTTAATGCTTCAAGACCAATGACTCTTCTTTGACCAGCCAACTAATCAGATGATTGTTGGCAGGCAGAATAATTGTCATTTATAACTAGCCATTAGTCCATACCAATCAGTTTCACTTGTAAATAACCCCACAGCTTCAGTTTGTCTGCACAATGCTAGAACCCGCAGCTATATAAACAGGGTTCCCAATAGATATCAAATTCCTTGCTTTCAAAACTGCAACCATCCTTGTAAATCCCTGGTTGTAAAATCCTCATTTCAGTCCATAGTTTTAAACACCACAAAAAATAGAAAAAGACGGTCTTTGTAAAAGCAGCAGACAATTTCAGAAAATAGTGCCTTTCAAGTACAGAAGCAGCGTGTAAATATCTTCACCACAGTTCTGACTGTGGACAAACAGATGACCACATTACACTACAATGGGCTCACCATTTACTTTTAGTGATCCTTCTCCTGCCACATCCCAACTGATGCTTGACAAATAAATCATTTCCATGAAACAAAGTATCATCACAAATTTAAATGAAGACAGAATATACATACATAGAGTTACTGCTTTAGGTAACGAAGTAGCCTTTCTGGCGCTATGTCTTCTTTAAAGGCCATTAGGTTGAGAAATATAAAAAATTATGGGACAGTTTATGGTGCAGCTTTTCAGGCAAGTTCTGAATAATACATTTGGAGCAGGAAAGGGCTGAACATTACAGCAATTTTAATGCAGTCAGAGGGTGGGTCAGGAGCAAACTACATTTGCTCCCAGGTTGTTTAGTTCCAAAATTATAGCCATTGCACTCCAAAAACAATTAATTGAAAAGAAACATTTGTATGTGGGCTGATTAGCAACAAGTGGAAGTTCAGTGCAGACAAATGTAAATGGAATCTGCTTGCAAATGTTTGTTACTACCCTGGATTTTGCATTAAGGATATTGATAGGCTATTCAGTACTCACTGTCATTATGGAGTAAATTGGACAGTGATGTTGGGTTGCCACACTGACACAAGGACATTTTTAAATCAGGCAGTAGTTCTCCTTAAAAAAAGGTCAGTCACTCATAAGCTTTCCTCCACCAATATCCTGCTGAAATCAAAGTCCTGGGAATACTGGAACTCAAAGAAAAACTGAAAGTGATATCAATCAGAGAAGTGAAACAATAAAAAGAGGGGGCCGGTAGAGGCAGAAAATGGCAATAGCATTATTAGCAACAGCTGCCAGCCAGAAACAAATAATGTTAGAGGTTAGGATCTGAAATTGAACTAAACATCATTTGAGCACTTTACAGCCCTCCAGACTTGAAAGTTGCTCGGCCAGCATTTTGTCAGCAGCGTGCAGTTTCTGATGTTACAACTGGCTCTCTCTTTTCCCAGTTCCCTACACAATTACAACTGAAATTCGAAGTGCCTATAAGATGCATGCAAAAGCACAGTAATTCAGCAACAGAAGAAGCTTTTCATTCGTGAAATGCACTGTCAGTTGATAATGCAGCATCTGCAGCGAGCCTATTAATGGGTCTCCTGGACAGATGGAGACACTGCATCACAGTGCCAACTTTCCTGCCCAACTCCACTACCGTTAACACACAAGACTCTAAAGCATAGAAGTGGCTGGGGCATTTTCCAAAAATGAAAACCCCTTGCAAATGTTTCTTATCGCAATGGCTTCATCTTATGTATGTCTGCATCATTGTCGCTCAGTCAAAGCATTAAGTGACCCTCATAGACGACATGCATTCATGGTTACAGGGGAGATAGGGACATTTTCCCCAATATAAGTGGAAGAACAACACTGCATTCCTCGTTCACTCTTATTGAATAGCCACATTAGTGCCCATTATTGTGGGAAAAGGCTGACCCTGCAGCTCAGCTGGTCCATCCTTCTATGCACATTAGGAGCATCGCCCAATATCAACCCCAGCAGGGACAATTGAAACATTGTAGGTGATCACAAATTTGCATAAGGATTACCCTCCCCATGGGTACTTTGTGTCAACTGACAACATGTGATCTGCAGCAATTCAAGAAGGCAGCTCACCACCACCACTTTCTCAAAGGCAACTAGGATGAGCAATAACAAAATGCTGGCCAGTCATCAATGCCCATGTCACAAGAGTGATTAAAAAATATATATATTTGGACAGTACAAACACTGCCCTTTTGGTGTCCTCCTATTCTTATTTTGAAGATCCCCACGACACCAAGCCCGTCTGACTGTACTCTCCCAAGCACTCTACCCCATCCTCAGTCCTTCCCCTGTATCTCTCCTCTATGTTTCAATCCCATTCCACAATTCCACTCATCAATGATGCACCCTCACTAGTCTCAAGCCTCTATCCAAGCTGCCATTCACCTGCTTTGTCCCCATGTGCTAGAATTCAACAATGAGAACCACTGACCTGAGACACAACTACTCAAAACCAACTGAAGGAGACCCCTTTGAAAAAAAAATCACCAACTGGGAGATATGAGATTCCTATGCGTTGCTGATTTTACTTTACATTTGTGCTAATAAATATTCATAGCATGTGTTAGAGTGAATTACATGAAGAGTTAAATCGGGATTTTAATGTTCACAGTAAAACTAAATAGCAAACTTCATATGAACCTTGTAAGACATGAATGTGGTGCACCCGAGAGGTTAGTGTCAGCAAGAATTTGTAGGCGAACGTTGTACAAACAAGAAGTCAGTGTTAACAAAACATTCCAGAGAGGTCTTGCAGCCAGAGGGGATTCAGAGACAGGGAGATGACTGACACTGATAAGGAACGGGGTAAAACAGTGCCATACGAGGATAAGATTAAATGATCCTTGACTGGATGAAGAAGATGTTAATGAAATTAACCTATGACTTAGAATGGACATCTGTTCCTTATGTTTGCACGAAGCAAGATTGGAATTTGGATCATGGAGATGCGTATATGACGAAATTTACACAAGTGCTCTGAATTTCTCTATTTCTTAGAGTCTTACACCAGCTAAACTGAAGTGATGCTCTCCCTGCATTTCACTTGAATGAACAATCATAAACCTGTAACACAATTAATCACAACCGCACACAAATGTATTACATGGGTTCTTGCACCATAGCGATCATATCTCACCTCTGAGCCAGGAGGCCAGTGTAATGACATCCCTGACTGCAGATATTTCTAAACAACCCAAATGTATTAGAAGTATAGACATGCTGCAGGATGGATGGAGATTTTCACCCCCAACACACAATGCTGACTTCATCTCTGCATCTCAATCCACTTGTGAACTTATACTGATGTGGAAACGAAATTTTCCATCCTGCTCAATTAATTCATCCACTCACCATGTTTTCCCACTTTTGTCGTCTTTACAAAATTTCTCTCACTGATGTTACATTTCATGGGGAGCTTGTGCGATATTCACTAGAACAGTGTCAGCGACACAAGACAGGTAGATTAGTGTTGGAGTCTCTCAGCAATTTAAAATGACCACTGGCTGGAAATTTGAGGTCACTCTTATCGGCTGTAGACAGCCACTTCTGTTCAGTCCACACACAATAGGTTTCTCCTGTCAGTTTAGAATAAACTTCCTTTTGAACAGCAGGTACAGTATGCTAAATAGAAAGTAAAAAGTAAAACATAGTTGCACCTCGAAGGACTGTTTGTGCCCTCAACTGTGAGAAGGTGCTAAATTAGCAAGGAGGCATTTAGGGTTAATTGATTAATTAATTGACCAGGTAGACATGGGATGGGGTAAAGCAGAGGAGTCCTGTGGTTCAGTGTCTACCTTTGAGTCACAAGGCCCAGGCTTAAGTCTCACTTCATTCAGGATGTGTCCCAGTATGTCTGAGCGGACTGATTTTGTTTAAACAACCCCCTGTTCAGGGATGTTATCACACACCCCTGTAGCCAGTGGAACTAGAACCTGGGCCTCCTGGCTTGGAGCCCTCTGAGCAGATTGATTTGTTTTTTTCTCCCCACCCCCACTTTCTTATTTTGAGCAGATTAATTTTAAAAAAACCTTAAAGGGAAATAGGTGGGACTAATGTGTGGAAGGACTGAGTCATTAATAATCTATCCATAGAGATAGGTGTCATGGCTTCTGTCTCATCATAGGGGCTTGGGTCCAGTTTGGCAGTAGGGAACAGGTTAAAGGATAGCTGCTCTCCTATGGTTAGATGAGGAGCTGTTAGAGGGATTGAAGAATGGACCAGAATGTTGGAATTAACAACAGAGAATTTTCAGAATGCTGAAAGAAGCGGGCAAGATAAGTTGTGAGAGGTTATCGTGGTGAAGGTGTTGGAAACACTGAAGACTGGTCAAGTCACAGGGGACCTTATTGGCATTTTTGAAGTGAGGGGGAAGGCTTGAGAAAACAGATGTCAGAAATCCAAGAAATATGGTCAAGGGCCCTGAAGAGATTCAGTATAGGAAAGAAAGACATTTGAAGTCATAGCATGAAAGGTGACGTTGCCAGAACAGGTATGACAGAAGGAGAACTGAAAGAAAGGAACAGTGTCCTTGCAGAAAACAGAAAAGGGACAAAATGCAGTCAAGCTCACTGGGGAGAGTCAGCAGGAATTCAATGGATATTGGTTGATAACAGTTCGAATATTCTGCTTTTTACAGTTGTACATCCATCATTTCTTCAGTCGACGCATTACCAAATTGCAAGTGAGATTTTTTTCAGCTGATTGATTGAGGAAACTTGTTCTCAGATTGCCTGCAGAGGACACCATGCCAGTTCAAACTCCTGATAACAAAAGTTGTTGGTCATAAAAAATGTCTATGCAAGCTGTAAGCATAATGAATAGCAAGCACCATGCAGTCACTGAGATTGCAGAATCTGTGCTGTATATGTTTGGAAAATGCAATGGACCCGAAGGGAACAAAGAAAGAGTATTCATGGCAGCAGCAGGAATCCTACAGCAAACTTCAGCTATTTTAAGACAGACAGTTGATCGAAATATTCAATATCACAAATAGTTTTTCCTCATAACGTAAGTGACAAGAATCTGCTTCCACAAACGGAATAGTCAATAACCTGAGGACAAAGAATTTAGGTAATTAGCAAAAAGGGTTACAATCGAGTTGAGGAGAACTTTTTTATGTAGTAAGTTCTGACGATCTGGAAAGCATTGCTTGAAAGAACAGTGGAACCACATTCTGTTGTAACTTTAATTAGAAACTACTTGAAAAAGGAAAACACTGCAGAATAATAGCAAAGACTAATTGGATAGCCTTATCAAAGAGCCACCACAGCTAAGATGGGCTGAATGTCCCTCCTTTGTATTGTATGATTCTATGACTGCGATGGATTTTGCTTGTTTATTACAGCTTTGCTTTAGTGAAAACTTTGAGGATATGGAATTACAAAAAACGTGTAAGTATAATGGTATAGTTAAGTCACAATGCCCTCAATTAACTAAATCAATTAATCAACAATTGTGCAGATGAAGAAATGTTTGAGCAGACAGTTGTCCATTTCTCATTCAAAAGCTATCAAAATCTGTAGTTAGAAGACAATAAGAGTCTTTACCTGGGCAAAGGGATTTTGTTCCAAAGCCCCTGGGGAACAATAAGCCATATAACTCCAATGCTGCAGAGTTCCACAACATGTTAGTCCTTAGTTACACAGGATAGATCAAGAGTCTTAACTTGATAATAGTTTTTGCCACAGAGTTCTGTGGGTATAATTGTCAGCAAATAATATTCCTATGAACCCTCTGTCCCTAGGGATACAACAGGCCTAATGGTATCAGAGTTCCTAAGACAACTGACTGAGCATTAACACTGCAGTGCAAAGTTTGGCCACTTCTCAGAAAATGCCGAGCTCTTTAGGGTTTGTGATTTTCACAAAGTTTTCCAGTTTGTTGTCAGTCTGCACAGTACCTCCAACCTCTCCTGTCTCTTTTCTGACAAACAGAAAAATTGACCCGTTGTAAGACAACATATGTTTCTTTCCTTACTAGAATTTGGTGTGCTTCCGTCTCTCAGTTTCACATTCCAAGAAGCCATTTGGCATGTAAGCGCAATGTCCTTTCTTTCGATGCTGTATCCAGGTCAAAGGTTGCCATGTCACATGGGCCAGTATTTTAACTGTTCAAGAATATTGCAATTGGTTCCTTTACTGTTGGCATAAACTCTTAAACAAAACATACTTAACCAATTAAAATTACAGGGATCCTTTAAAAAAATTACAAATTTTCCTTTCTATAATACTCTATGTCAAAAGGTGATCACAAATGGTCTGTCTTTCCAATGAAACACACGTACAGCAGAGCAGAGATAGGCAAAGCATGAAACCTGAATATTTTCTAAGGATGAATAACCACCAGCCTGCTGGTCAGCAGATTCACAACGTTGAACAACAACTGACAGCAAAAGAATGTTACACAATAAGATAACTAGCATCTGCTACAAACAGCAAGTACAATGCGTTTTCAATCAACAGACATAAATCTCTCGTCAGATATGCAACACCCTGATTTCAGGTAATAAAGCCGACATACTGCCTGGAAATACAGGAACATTAATATTGGAGCAGCATGTCCATGTTTCATGATGTCATGAACCATGAAAACATAACATATAAAGGGAAATGGTTTGCACCCAGACAGGAAACCTCCAGAGAAGGAAAATAAAAAGGTGTCAATCAATCAGTATGCATCCAGAAGTTAAATATTTCATGCATTGAATGATGAACTTTTTGTTACTCACGTTTTGTTAAGGTTGCAGGGTTGCTGGACATAAAACTTAAATTTAACTGATTACGTTTGGGTGCGTGTGTGTTATTGAAGGAGTTCAAACCCAAATCTTGAGAGATGGGATTCCATTTGTTATCATTAAATGCTCAAATTGCAGTTTCCAAGGCCACCAGTATTCAATTTTCCACTCACTATAATCATTAGTTCAAGTAGATCATGCTAGAAGGCAAATGTTTTCACCCATTGCTCAGCAATTAGTCTTTTCAAATATCAATGCCTTTAATTGTAACTGGTCCATTATGGATTTTAAATGTTACATTTATGGCATCGAAACTGGTATACATTGTACTTTGACTCCCAATTTAAACAGCAGTGGACATGACAGCAAAGAGCAGTTATGCTGGAAAACGAGAGAATTACACAAGAGAGAAGGAAAACAAGACGTATACCACCACAAGGAACAGCTTCTCAGTCTGGAAGACCAACTGATTGGACAGATTGTTGGAGTGAGTATTTGACAGCAATACGCCGAGATAAATGAAACAGCTCAATGTTGTAAAGTAGAAGTTGCTGTTCTGGTGGATGATCTCAAAGCTGTTTTGTGATCTGAGGAGACGTTTCAACATGACAAGATGTAACCAAAATATAAGCCTGTTATGATTTCCTGTACAAAGTTGTGTACCAGCATTAAAGTGAACACGTGTTTACTGTCGAGTTCACAAGTCACTGGGGCAGGACTTGCAGTTGGGGACAAGTTTTGTATTTCTCTTCTGGAATTTAAATACAAAACCATTATTGCTTTCAGCTAGAGATGTGATCAGAGCAGATTGGCCTCACAATCAACAACTTCTGCTAAAAATGCACACATTGGTGTCAGGTGGGCAGCGCTTAGTGATCCTTCCCATAGATTGTTAACACTCAATGCCACGTCACACATGCATAGTGGCATCTTGGGCAAGGGACATCCCTGAACCTAAACCTGAGCAAAATGTGGTCTTCAAGAGAAGATGATGACAATTACTTGTCTTTTACATATTAAAAAACTTGAACTTATTCAATCCTAGGATAAACCATCTTATTCATCACGTGGGAAGAAATGTTCACAAGATAGTAAACTCCACTTATTCAACATTTAAATAATTGGATTGTACCAGACTTCCCACAGAGAACAGAACTACTTTTCCAATCATTACAAGGTAGATAGTTATTTGTCAATTAATTTCACTCAAGACAACCTGGCAATCAAATTTCAGAATTTCAATATATATGAGAAAATACAAACCTTGCAAATTTTAATTATATGTTTAAGCAAGGTCTCTTGCATAGAGATCCTCTAATATTCCACTCTATCCTATTTGTTCAAAACACTGCTATGCCAAATAAGTTATTCAGAACTTCTTAAAGATATGAATATCCATTTTTAATGTGGCAGTTAATCGAATAGCTGCACCAGTGAAAGAAGGGAAATGAAACTTGGAAGGATGAAAAGCTGTTAAACTTGTACACTCAGCATCCTGAATAGTTGTTGAGGGCTGACACCTAGGGACAGGGCCTATAGTTACACAAGCTGTATGCGTGCTATTTTAAAGTAAGATGCACTCCAGAAAGAGAGAAGCACTAAATGCATTTGATGTCAAGATTCAACAACGAGTGAATGAAGGTATTCAGAATTATGCTTAAAAAATCAATAATTAAATAGGCACTCAAAATGATCCGCACTTTGTATGAAAATATCTCTTGAATTTTTTTCCAATTGTGGTTTCAATACCAACATTGTGTCTTCCAGCTGCTTCTCTATGATTTAAAAAGTAGTCCATATCAATTGATGTTCAAGTTAATCTATGCAGGCATTCTAATGTTATTGGTCTCATTGTAGTGCTAAAGAATATTTATAGAGCCTGCTGGGGTAAGGAAAATGTTAATTTGATTTAAGAAATATCTTACTGTAGCTTCATCTTGCCATAAGGCTGCAATAAACAGCAAGAGCATACATAGTATAGATCATCACCAGAGGTTACGCAAAATCTCATGAGGGAACAGACTTGAGTCAGACCCAATCCTTTATACTACAAGTAACACATTAAAAATTAGGTCAGATTGGTGAACTAATTAATATTACTCAAGATTAAAATGTTGAACAGACACACAAATGTTAATTTAATATACCAATCAACCCCTCTTTGAAGCCCTCATTTCTGCCAATTATTAATGTGGATGAATACGAGTCAATTAATTTGGTCTCACTTAATTCTCAACATTTACGAGTGGCCCATGCCCCCAGCTCCCTCCAGTTTTGAATACCATCTTAACATTTAATCTGCAGGTATAGTTGGAATGGATTTTGCAAAGAAACAAAGTACCATTTTTACAAACTTCTGAAAATTTCAAGTTCAGAAAACAGTTAATAATATTTTTCTAAAATTCATTAGGGAAATTGTTCAGTCACTAAGTAGACCTTGCATCAAGAAAGGGAAGTCATCTTATAGTGTTTTGTAAGACACCCAAACCAGACAGAAGGTTCCCCTTAAATTTTTAATGAAAGTTTCATGTACAGAATGATGAAAAATCCAGTTCCATTGAATTTAGCAGTACTATAAATAAAGCAATCTTATAAATATGCATTTCAATCTGTGAATCACTTGAGTTAGATAAATTACTGAAACAGAAGGCAATGATTAGGTTTGATGAAATAGCCATGATGGAGATGTAGTTGCAAATTGACCAAGGTTGGGAATAAATGCTCCTGAATACTTAATTTTTAGAAGAAATGAATAAAAATAGAAAAGGGATGAAAGCTCTTTCAATAGATAATAGGAGAATTACAGTAGAGAGAAAAAAATAATCTCAGCTCAGAAAACCAGAAGTACAATCCATTCAAATGGACCTAAGAAAAATCATGTGATAGAAAACATGGGAAACTGTTTACAGGCCCTCTGACAGTTGTTTCAGTCAAGGCAAAAAATGAATCAGGAAATCACAAGCAAGTATATGTGCACCTCACTTGTTACAGATGAGCCAAACCAAATTTGTTCTAATAATATGAAAGATTAATTCATGAAATGTACACAAGTTGGTATTATAGACCAGAATGCTGAGAAACTAACAAGGGAATAGATGATTTTGGACATGGTATTGTGCAAGGTTAATTACAGTAAAGGGGAACCGAAGAAATATTTGACTATAATATGGTGGAACTTGAGTGAGTCTGAAAATGATTTAATTAAATCTCAACCTAAACAAAGCCAACCTACATATGCATGGAGGAACAAGCTAACTAACCTAAGTGAAAACTACATTCAAAATGGGTAATATTTCAAGAATTAATACTTCATTTGAAACAAACCTGAATACTTTGAAAAGGCACAAATACCCTGCAAAAAAATGTGGTTTAACCGTAGCTGACAAGAGAAGTAAGAGATAGGACTAGATCAAAGGAAGAGGCTGACAGTGTTGTCTGAAAGGAGTAGAAATCCTAGCAAGTTAGGAGGATATTAAATTCAGCAAAGCAGAACCAAAATTAACTGACAAAGAAAGACGAAGGTTAACATGAGAGCAAACCAAAGCAAATAACCTAAAATGAATACTTACAATCTAGAGAAGAGTGGAAGTAAAATGCACATTATCGAGACCGAGACAGGTGAAGCTATAATAATTAAAAAGAACAAATTGGACATTGGACAAATATTTTGTTTCAGTTTTCATGGTAGAACACAAACAAACTGGAAATAATAGAGAATCACATCATAATTTCCATTCTCTCCCCCTCCCACCCCTCAATTAGCTCCCTGCCACTTTCAAGTCAATCTCTATTAAGGCCAATTACCAGAGGAATTTTTCAGTTGACCTGCAAGCTTAGACATGTCAGATACAGACTAGCTAGAGGCAGCCTTCCAGCATCAAGGAAGGCAGACCATTGCTCTCGGTAGGCATCCTAGAGATCCTCCCTAGTCTACCTGAAGATAGCTGCAACCACAATACTAACCCAGTTGCTGTGATCCTTCCTTCACTGATTTTATTTTTGCAGTTGCACCCTAAGGTGGCACCCTAATATGGAAGCATCTTTTCCTGACATTACCAGGAAAGGAAAGTTATTATTTCTTCAGACTGAAGAACGATCAAGCTTCAAGAGCCTGGTTACGTTCCTCAATTAGATTTTAAGCATCGCCTCTGGCTGCTAACTGGCCAATTCACAAAAAAACAAAAAACACTGCAAGGTCACCATTCTCCTCTTAATGCTAAGTCAGGGCCTCCATTTGACCTTCATAGCCAAAAATTCAGACCCAAGATATTTAGCAAGAATTATGTACTTAAATATCCATCAGAATTTCTGATGACTCAGTACTGGAAAGATTAATTGGAATAAATTATGACAAATGCTCTCGATGTGATAACCTGCATCACAGAGTTTTAAAGGACATGGTTGCAGAGATAATGGGTGCATTGGGTTTTGAGCTTCCAGAATTCTTTAGATACAACAGCAGTTCCTAACAATTAATATGTGGCCATTTAAAGTAGGAAAGGAGAGAAATTAGGCAACTTATAGGCCTGTCTACATTATATCAGTCCGAGAGAAAACAGAAAAATACTAAAGGGTGAAGTAATGGTGCACTTAGAAAATCATAAGATTAAGCCGATTTCTTCAAACAAAAAGTTTGTGTTTTGAAGTTGCAACTGGAGGATGATGAATGAGAGGGATTTAGATTCAATATTTGGATCTTTAAAAGTCATTCTATAAAGGCATTAAAATATTAATGACTTTGATAATGGAAGTAAAGGTATTATAGCCAATTTTGCAGGTGACAAAATAAGGCAAGAAGGCAAGTGGTGAAGGTGACAAAAAAAAGTCTAAAGAGATGCATATATATATTTGACAGGCTAGGTGGATGGGTGCAAGCTTTGCAGACAGAATATAATGTGGGAAAATGTGAGGTTATACACTTTGGAAGGAAGAACAGAAGAACTGAATATTGTTTAAAATTTGGAAAGACTGCAAAAAACTGTAGCACAGGGATTTGGCGATCCAAATGCATTAATCACAACAAGGTAGCATGCAAGTTCAATAGCAAATAGGGAAAGCAAATGGATTGTTGACTTTTGTTTTGAAACAAATGTAGTATAAAAATAAGGAGGTCTTGCTACAACAGTAGTCAGACCACAGCTGAAATACGTTGAAAAGTTTTGAGCTCTTTATCTAAGGGAAGAGATACTGGCATTGGAGACTGTGCAGAGATGGTTCACTAGGTTGATTCCAGATTCTCGAGGGATTTGCTAACAAGAAGTCAAATAGGTCAGGTTTGTACTCAGTGAAATTTAGAAGAATGAGAGGCAATCTTGAAATGTATGATTCTCAGGCGGCTTGGGGATGTTTCCTTTTTGGGTGAATCTGGGAGTAGAGGACAATCTCAGTGAAAGCAGTCACCTTAAGAAGATGATGTGGATTTTTTTTAATCTCACAGATAGTGATGAAACCTTTATTCTTTACTACAGAGGTCTAATGGGTTGATCATGAAGTATATTTAAGAAAGGATATAGACAGAACTTTAATCAACAAGGGAATCAAGAATTATCTGGAAAAGGCAGGAAAGTGGAGTTGTGGAACATTAGATCAGTAATAATCTTATTGAATAGCAAAGCAGACTCAACGGTCTGAATGGCCCACTTCTGTACCTATATCTTATACTGCCACATAAGACGTTATTGCACATCAGGCTTTTGGGAATTAGAGCTATGACTTGTGGAATATTACAAAGATTATTATTTAAGCCTCAGCACTTTGCAATCTGTCTCAACTTGGAGGGAACTTGTTTATTTCACTCACAAGATTAGAGTGTTGCCAGATAGGCCAGCATTGATTGTCCATCCCTATATTTTCTATTACCCGTTCTGGTTCAGTATAATAGCATGACCAGTTTCTGGTCATTTTAATTCACCACATTGCTCTTATGTTGATCTGTTTTTATCCTACTTCAGTGTTGCACTGAAATTCAATGAGAACTCAACACACAGCACCATCTTTCAAATCTACAGCCTCCAGGACAACACTTTTTCATTTTTTTTCTCTTTTGTTTTGCTGGGCTGGTCTTGTCATATTTGTCCTTTTTTCCCCCCTTTTTATATCCTAAAGTATTATCCCACACAACAGAATGTTTTTTTTTCTCGTGACCAAATCACCATGACTTTTTATTTGTTTCTATAAAGTACTATAAAATTCCACCAGCAAAACACCCATGCAACCAATTGGATATTTATGTGCAAAGGCCGTTATATGTATCAAAAAGGTGAGGGGCTGGGGAAGGAGGGAGAGTGGGAAGGAGTTTCTATCATGTTCCATTAAAATGTTACTGATGTAGCAATTAATATCTCATTTGGACACAGCCCATGTTTCTTCATTATACCCATTAGTAGTCTGTCTGTACCTTAAATTTTCTGTTACTTAACCTTTACTGTCCTCTACCCAATCACAGTTTTATTTTAATCTTTTCCTGCACCCATTCCCTTTACGTCAGCTAAAGAACTTATATTTCAACCTTTCTTTTAAGTTCTGACGAAAGGTGACTCAACTTGAGATATTGGATGGGACTTTAACCTGGAGGTGGACAGTGGGAGTCAGATGAATTCCTCTCTTGCCTCAAACAGCATGAGCACTAGATGTATGATCCTCGTGGTAGGCTGGGGGAATGGGTGCTAGCTGAAGTCAGGTCAGATGAACACAGGAAGAATTTGAGTTCACACACAGGGGATGCCAGCTGTGGAGGATGATTGTTTAAAAGCCTTAAAGAATATCTCAGTCAACCATTGGAGAGCTGAAACACCTGTACCCCTGCTTGCTTGTTGCTTGTGTTCGAGTCTTGTTGCGGAGCTGGATAACAGTATCTGTGAACAGGTTGGCTTGAAAATATCGAATGGTTATAAATGTTTTATACATTTGCTGTGTAATATGAAGAGATATTTCTTTGACAAAGTGGCTTTAAACAGTGAGAAATCATGATGTTACGAGCTTTAACTTAAAATGAGAGCTTGTAGAACTTTATGTATGTGTGTCTTTTATGCCTCGATGAGCTACAAGTTTCTAGCTGTAGTTACTGTTGAACATAGTAGTATTTGCCAGTGTGTGATTTAGTATCTAGCTTGAAAGCGTTTCACATCTGGAGAATGATTTTCTGAGATGACTAATCCTATGTTCTATTTGACCACACTCAAATTAAATCTGCTGGGAAATATTATGGCTGCTGCCACTTTTTTTAAAATCAGAATTATTTATTTTCACTTTAAAGCTCCCTAATTCTGTAGTCTCAACACAGTCTTAATTTTTTTCCCAGGTAGATTCATACTTCTGTAGAGCAATTATGCTTTATTTCCTTGTCTTAAAAGCATTTAAACTGCAATATTCCAATAGTGTGTATCTATACTGGAGTTACTGGGGGAGCTTCCTTTGTTTTGTGGTCAAAGTGGAGATTTCTCACCTATTGCGGGCAGTATGAAGGTTTCCAGCTTTATTATGTGGCATTGACCATCTCCCTTCTTTCGCAGCTTAATAAACAATGCCCATCCTATCCCATGACTTTCCAAATAAAACTCGGTGCCTGAGGTCTGATTAAATTCTTACCTCATGAACTATTGTTTAACTTATGGACTTCTGCTCTCATACATTTGCAATAATTCCTTCTGTTAAACTCAGTCAGGTTGGGTTTTTAGATTATCCTTTTTTTGGCTTTGCAACGTAACTGGCAATGCAACCTACCTCAATTAACTTAAATCAATTATCCTTGGTTATGCCTCATGGTATCCCCCTACTATGGCAGCAACACTTGTTTTAAGCTGCAATTCTCTTTTGTCAACTTCTAGCTATCTCAGGCTACTGTGCAGCATTAGAGGTTTCCCTCATATAATCACGATTTTTCACTTTACTCAGAGCTCCAATTTCCTCTCAGGACTGCTCTTATAGATCATTACTTCTGATAGAATCTGCAACTACCGTATGTGGTTAGCTTGTAGTTCACATTTGCTTCTGCTGTTCTCTTACCAGGTCTGAAACAAAAAAACTTCCTGATTAAAGTTGACACAGTCTGGAGTTGGAGGAACACAGAAGGGTCCCGACCCGAAATGTCAACTCTCCTGCTCCTCTAATGCTGCCTGGCCTCAGCTCTATTTATTCAGTGTTATTTCTGACTCCAGCATCTGCTGTTCTCACTATTTATTTACTATTAAAGTGTTGTTTCTCCATTATTGACCTCTCCACCAGTTTATCTGCAGACAGCATGGCTGTTTGGCATCTGCCAACTGTCCATTTGAATAGTTCATAAAGCCATAAAGTACTTAAAATGTAAATGTCTAGCATTATTCCTGATTCTACTGGAATTCCCATTATCTTGTGGTATTAAGCCATAATGTCCACCACTGCTACCACCACATTGTATGTGCTGTGAATCCAACCTCCAACAGCTCGTGGTTAAAGTTGTTTGCTGCCACTATCCCTTTTCCTTGACTGGTTCTAAAGACCTTTTTGGTTTACAACAATAGAGGGAAAACATTAGTGAATCTTAAAGAGGCAGTGGTTCTTGTTTTAAAAACGATACAGTTTATTGCTTATTTAGCAATCAAATATGGGTTACGTTAATAAGACTGACAATGTAATTAAAACTATTGGGAGACCCCTGGAATAGATGTGTAAACCATGAGATCCCAAGCTGTTCTACCTTTTCCCACCCAAGGCCTTATGATGTGGTTAGATTGTGTAGAGCTTCATGCAGGCTCTAGCAATAATCTTTCTGAGAGGAGTACTTTTACAACAGTCAAACCAGCCCTTAAAAGCATTTCCAGAAACATTAGGAAGCACAAAATGGAGGCTTAAATTCCTGGAAGTGGGTCCTAGTTGCCAGTTTCAAAGGGTTTGCAAGTCAAACCAACGCAGTAGGAATCTGGCCCAACTAATTATTTCTCTCCACAGATGCAACCTGACACTTCTGATTATCACCAGCACTTTTATTTTTTCTAGTTTTTAAAAATTTAGCTGCAAACTATGTTATATTCTGTTGCATGGACTAGTTAAACTTAACTACTGCTGTAACATTGATGTTTGTTTGTTCTTTTATCAGAGCCATTAAAAAGCTCAAACCACAGGCTTAATGTTATTCTTTATTTTCTGAAGATGAGGAGGGTGAGATTAGTTTTTAAAACTATTTGCTGAAATGAAATGGAGTGTTCTCTCTTCATATCTTAGGAGTGTCACAAACATTGCCTGTTCAGTCAAGTGAAAACATATCCTGAGAGAGAGGTAAAGGGTCATTTTATGGATGAATCTGAAAGATGAAAATCATTGGAATAAAGAGTAAGGTGGCTCATACAAATTGCCTTGAATCTTTGTTGACTACATGGAGGTGTTTGGAAAACTCATTTAAATGAAAAATTTCTCAGGGCTGAGAGAATTTCAAACCATGAAAGGAAGGCTACTGTAATTCATTATCTGAACTTTCCATTCCTGTTACTGCCTTTGGTGCAAGAAGAGATCTCAGTTCTGATTTATTTCACACAATCACACAAGGTAATGAAATCATTACTTGAGGAGTATGTTCAGTTTATCCCACTTGACTTCCAAAATGTCAAGTGCAACAATGCTAGAAAACATTCAGGCTTCATTTAAAGTTAAACATATTGGGGGGGGGGGGGTGTGTGGGGGGGATAGGGAACAGTCATTCAGCCATTTAGTGCACAATATTATGAAGCAAATTGCCTTACAACTTCAGACAGGATTAAAAAAAAACAGGTGTATAATCCATAGCAACGCTATTGGCTGTTGAACTTGAAAGAAAATTGTGATTGATAAATTGCACATTCTAAAAAAAATCAAAGAATCTATACTTGCAAGAACCTACAAGCTTTGTAAATGCATTTAAAGGATCGCTTTTTTGGATACTTTAAACATTTTGTGCAGGTAGTAATGGTTACAAGATCTTTGGTTCTTCTCTCAGATCTACCAAAGAAAGAGAGACATGAATTAATGCGTGTTAACCAGTTCCGTGTTGTCAGGCCTGAATTATGTTTAAAACTTAGTCAAATGTTTGGAAAAGAAAGAGGCGTTAATCTTCACATGATCAAGAGACTGGACTAAGACACTGATGTGCTGTGTCCACCCCACACACTTCACCCAGCTATTACCCCTCCCCATGAGCAAAACACACCCTTCCATCAGCAATCCTCCATCCTCTGAATCTAGGGCTGGTTTTGTACCAGCAGCAGGCATGGCTTCCAGTGTGCCACTGCTAAATTCAGAAGATGCTGACTTCTGATTAGTTAGTAGCTAAAATTGGCGACTTGGACAGCCTTGCTCTGGTCCCAATTCCAGCAGAAAGTCCAATGACAAATCCCAATTTCTGAAGGTTCCAGTGGGCTTCTCCATCTTCATAACACACAGCTTCCCCACCCCCAGCCCCAGCATTTCTCCCATTTTTGGTCTAAGTCCAAAAACTGGAACACGCCAGCCAAGGATTCTGTCAAATTTATGCAAATAATCCCTTCAAAAGCACAATAATTCAGACTATGGTTAAGAATTTCTCCCTCGCTCATTACATGTTCGCAGGATTTGTTCTCAGTTATCAGGTCCTTATTCAATTTCTAGAATTTCTTTGCAACAGTTGTAGAGAGAACTTGGAATTCTGCTCAGTCCTTCGTTTCACCACCCTATATTCCTTCCTCTGTTTCAGAGTTTCAAACTTGCATTCCTTATTATAACCTTGCTCAGATGTCCAGCTGAGGTGGATCATGAACATTTAAAAATTGATCCTAAATGGTGTTGTGAAAGTGCCAGAAGATATCGTACTGTAAGCACCAGAGGTGACTGAGATTTGTAACTGAAGTCACCTCAATCATAAGCTAACAGCTCACCTTGTAAAGCTTGAACCCCTTTTATCCACCCTTGGCCTAAAGCTATTTAGATAATGCCAGAGATGTTGGTTTTTAAAAATCCAGCTGCTTAGATATGTTATGGCACACCTCTGCAGCAGGTGGGACCTACTGGCCTAGAGGTAGGAACATTACCTCTGCAGTACAAAGAGCCCTGCTTATGCTATGTTTGCAATCTTCAATTCCACCAATCTGCTGAGTAACAACTTAAAAACTGTGCATTGCACTGTACATTACACAGTGTGGCTCTAACATTTTAATAATGCATACATCCTATTAAATCCTCATTTAGCCCTCTCCAGTCTTATTTTCAACCAAAGGGAATTTATTTTCATACTATCAGAGGAAAAAACCATATCGCCTAAAAGCAGTGTTTTGTACTTCGAAAGAGACTCAAACATCTTCAATAGCTCATAAAACAAATTTTTCAAAACAACAAAGCTGTCAGATACAGCAACATGAATTTAAACGATTTGTTTGAAGGTCATGTGTTTGCAGGGTGGTTGTGGGCATATTCTCCAAGTCTGACATTGATGTAGCACCATACACCAACATGCCAAACCCTCGATTGTTCATTGCTGGCAACTGTGACAAGCTGCCTGGCTTTCTGTCTGTAATAAAAGTCAGAGGAAGGCAGACATGCTGCAAGCATCTAAGTAAACTGTGAGAGACAGCGAATGTTAAGAAAGCGAGCTACGAGTCCTGAGACACAGCCTGTTCTGATGAATGAGATGGATGCTTGTCCTGATGTGTACAGGGGCCTGGTGGCAGCATTGTAATGTAAGGTATCTGTGATGTCCAATTTGCAGTAATGAAATGCTGAACTACATCAAAAGTTAATGCCATGTGGTGAGGCTGCTGATTTGATTATACCAACGGGTTGTCACTGCCCATGGAGAATCTGCTGAGGTGTTACGGAATGCTAGCCAATATGGAGATCCAAGGATAATGCTGGCAAGCCGCATCATAACTGCTCTGATTTTCAATCCTGGAATTAACACCATCTAGTTTCTCACCGATACCTGAGAGAATAGCAATCTGTAAATGAATGAGTGGAGATTATGTAATAAGGGGATGGTAACACATGCAAAGCACATCACTTCCTAGTGAAATTATGATCCAGTTGTTGAACTCTTAAGGGGAAAATCTGACTTCTCTCCTCAAAGTTGGGCATCATACATTTCCATACTCGCAATTACCCACGTCATTAAGACACTGGGAAAATTCCACTTATCATTATTAACTTTTAAAGCCCTCAGGACAATTAGAGATGGATAATAATAGTTACTTGGTTACATTGAACTCTCAAGAAAATGTTGGCAGTTCTATTTAATTATTTGAATCTGAAACACAATAGTAAATTAGTTTTTTAGCATGCGCAGAAGTACTACGTTTATGGAAACAACTGGTGGCAGCTGGTTGTCACCAATCCTCCTTTCTACTCTTCGAAAAAGATTAAAAAAAAAAGCAAGTTATCTAGCCCAAGGGTACTGAAAAGCCTCTTGAATTTAAATTCTACTGCCTGTCATGGTGGGATCCGAATTTATGTTCCTGAAACATAAACCTGGAATTCTAGGTTACTAGTCCGGTGATATTACCACTTTATTACCATTTCCCCTTCGCCTAATCTAATAGCCTGTCGCAGAGTGGTCGTGAATTAACTTTGAGAAAATTTGTAGCTCGGGCTGCAGATGAGATAGACGTGCTCGCCAAGCCGGTGGATTTGGTTGCAAACGTTTCATCACCCTGCTAGATAACATCATCAGTGTGCCTCCGGTGAAGTGTCAGTGTTCTGTCCCGTTCGACTGGGACAACACATCCATAATCGCACAAGCCAAACAGAGACATGCCAGGGAATTCCTGGAGGCCTGGTATTCCAACCGGAACTCCATCAACAAACACGTTGAATTATACCCGGTATACAAACCACTGAGAAACAGAACAGGAAGTGGTACCAAACACCCCAACAAACCGAGGCATATAAATAACAAGTGGGACAGAACACCAACGCTTCACCAGAGGCGCACTGACAATGTTACCTAGCAGGGTGACGAAACGTTTGCAACCAAACCCACCAGATCAGCGAGCATGTCTACAACCTCAGAGAATTAACTGCTTGTCAGACTTAACAAGGAGGGACCTTACAAAAAGATGCCATTTATTGCACGGTAGTAATGGATACACGTTACATTGATTGGTGAGACATTATCGCAGACAATCAGAAACAAAACAGCTGTCCAACCTCATCAGGATCTAGATTTGGACTCCTTAAATTCGCCACTCAAGACTGAGTGATATCAACTTGGGTAAAACTTAACAGGATTTCCAAGTTTATTTTTCAGAACTGTTACCTGCTTCAACAATAGAGATTTCTTTCTTAGGATTTGCTGTCAAAATAACACCGCTTACCAACACATGCACAATGCACCACTTGAAATTGCATATTTGCACATTTCAGATGAGGGGGCCGTTCGGGGGAAAGAAGAGAAGAGATAGGGTCCGGCATGTCTCTCTTTGTCGTGCACCCATCCCCAGCTCCTGGGCCCTCTTCCCTTCTCACTCTGGGGAAGATGGAGAGGAGAGTTCACCCCGTCCCCATCCCATTTCGGGTATCCCTTCTCCCCACCACTGAAGTCCAGTTCAAAATCATACAATGATCGCATATGAAGTTTCACATAAAGTCGACTTGATGACATCAATCCTCTGAACCATGTGCTCAAATGAACACACACGAGCAGTAGTGCACAGTTGTCAGTATCAGCAAACACTGCCTCAAAATAAAGTGAGAATCGAATATTTGATCTTAGTTATGCAGAACAGCCACAGCAACCTCAGGCAAGGAGTAGGCATGTATTTAAATGCAAATATGTAAAATACCCACATTGCATCTCAGCATTGAATAGCATGCGGTTCTTCTATTTATACAATAAATACAACTAAACTCACTCCAAGAAACTCGTCATTTCAATCTAACTACTGTTTTAGTGATGTGATAAATGTTAGTAACTGCAAGCCAACCTTCCTGGCACTGAAAAATTAAACTATTACAATTTTGGAGGCTTAATTTATCAGGGTCTAAATTGCGTGTTTTGAAACGTATAATTTTAAATTCTAGAAACGTTGCCTTCTTAATCCAATCCTCCTTGTTCTTGTCATGATTTGAAATTACAATGGTTTCTTTATTTTCATGCTGTTTAACAATATTCCAATCTGTTTAGGACCTACATAGTTCCTAAGTCTGTTCACTGGGGTGAACAATATGGTTTTCTTTGCTGAAATCATCAGCCACATTTTCAGCACTTTGCATGTTAAATAATGTTAAAAACGAAATATGCAAAACCTCTAGTAGAAGACATCATCCTATTCATTCCTACATCCAAGATGGAAGCAGAAATCAAAAGGAGTGCCCCTCAAAGTTGAAGAGAGGCCTAATACTTGCAAGATTTGATTTCCTGAAGATGCAAACAAAACTTGGAAAACTGATGCTTGAAGGAGGTAGAAACCTATGACTGTTTCACGTTCTGTTGTGCGGATCAGAAGCGCTGTAGGTGCACTTAAACAATGCTGATAAATAATCTGGGTTTCAAAAGTTGCTTCAGTGCTTTTGAAATTAAGTTATAGTTACTTTACCATCATGTAACACAATGCAGTCACTCGCAAGGGCAGACAAACAAATTTTACAAGCACCAACACTGGAAACCAACACTCCCTAGTGGTCTGCTGAAATGCAAGCACCACTGACCCTCATTTCAGATTCCTGAACATGAGAATTATAATTCCTTTTACTACAACATTTTCAGTAAGTCTCATCAAATTAAAAAGAAAGGGACAGATCAGATGTCTAGAGACAGTAGAATGAGCTCAAAAATCAGATTACACTTCCCAGTTGTGCGTTAGAAATTGGCATGGCAAGGTTATTCAGAGCACTGACTGTGAGATTAATGCTCATTCAGAAGAAAATGATACAAACAGGCTCCAGCACTGAATGAGATAACTTACATAAAATATATTTTATATTTTCATGCTGCTGACAATGCATTCATTAGAAGATACTAGATTTGACAGTCCATTCAGTTGTACAGTATATAATCCTAATTGATTAAATGTACATATGTATTGGCACAGTAACCTCCAATTACACAGATGATTCATGACTGAATTACCAATGCTTTCTTTTTTATCTAAGGTTGAAATTTCAAACTTTTGAACATCATGAGAATACAAGAGTTTCTAACGACTTTAATGACATCCAAAACTGCCGTCCATGTTGCTGACTCAAATTACGTAGCTGCATCTCAGCTATAAGTTTAAAAGGCCTTTTACTTTAATCATTACACCTAAGAGATTTAGTCATCTCTTAAAAGAATCCCAGAGTTTCAAACTTGATGGGAGTGTGGGTGGGAGATCCCAAAACAAAACTCATTTATCACACAATAATAAGTGGATCAAAATGGAACTCTGCTTCTCCAGCCTCCCAATCCCACTGTCCCCACCCAAGTACTTCTCATTCTGAAGGATCACACCAAGTTTGCTCCAACTGGTCTTTTATTAATTAACGCCAGGTATTATGCCACTGCGATATGTTGAATACAAAATGGTTCTGAAGGAGTTTAATGGTCTTACATTGAGTTCCACCTGTTGAAGTTGGACCCTGTGTGTGAGCCACAAAATTCATAAACAAGCTTTCATAGGGAACAAATGTATTCTGTAGAGCTCCCCAATACCCTCGCAATTATGCCTGATGAGCAGTGTAGTTGTACATATTACTTTCATGCAAAAGCACCCATCCTGTTAAAGAAAAGGTATCTGGTGTGAAACAACTCCATGAAAGCTGGTATCCCGTACTAAATTTATTTACACATGCATAGTACATGACACTGGCTCAGAGCCAGCTCCTAGAGTGAGCAGAACCCCTGACACTCCCATTTATATCTGTCAGCAAGGACTCCCTGATTGGGACTGTTAACCTGGTCCAATCAGGAAAGTCATTCAATGAGATCAACCTGGCTGACATTGTTCCAATATCTGCATGGTGGTGTATCATCCACCACTGATTACACAGGCCCCAGGCAAGATATAGACAAAGGGGAATCGCTGGCATTAAACCACATCAAGCAACACTTATTGTCAACCATATACTGGCAGATGTATACAAGCTGCAAGCAGTAGCAATTAGGGAAATGCAACAAGATCCCCATTGTACAATTGGTTACATTTCTAAGAACCTGCACCCAGGGATGTTTGGAATCAACATACCTGCCACTTTTTTTTCTGGGGAGAAGGGATAAGAATTTGAACTCAAAGCCCCTTAATGAGGAACATTATCTTTTTCTACAATAAAAAAAGTCAACTTGAAGCTGTTCCACAGACAAAGTTCCACCAAAAGCTATCCAATGAAGTGGAAGCAGCCAAGATAATATACAGCAATATCTTGACAACGGGACATTCTAACAGAAAGAAAGGCTTCTTACTACCCCTCGCAAACCTGGTCCAAATTTGCTTTCACTTGAAACCAACGTCCTGGAATTTCAATGACAGGGAGCCTTGCAGCTAATGGAGAATCCATACTTTTGCTTCAACTAAATCATTACCTTAACCCAAGAAACTATGTGCCTGCCAGGAAAAGGACTGAAAAATAACAGTATTTACCTTCATTTGTACCTGTTCTTCATGTGTGAGGTGAGCAAGTTAAACATGCAGTTTTGAGCAAAATTGGTGAGAATAAACAAAACTTTGACTTTAAAACAAAACACTTGATACGAGAATTATTTATAGAGGCAGAGATTCCTACAGCACAGAGACAGGCCCTTCAGCCCAAACTGGTCCATGCCGACCAAAATATCCATCCACGCCTGACTGAAATCCAAATAGACTATGTCTACTGCATTGCCCTCACCAACCTTCCTAGTCACTTTATCAAAGAAGTCTAACAAATTTGTGAGGCATGATCTCCCATGCACAAAGCCATGCTGACTACTCCTAATCAAACCTTGTCTTTCCAAATGTATGTATATCCTATCCCTCAGAATCTTCTCAAGTAACTTACCTACCACAGATGTTAAGCTGACTGGTCTATAACACCCAGGTTTTTCTTTGCAGCCCTAATTGAATAAGGGCACAACATTCACTACCCTCCAGTCTTCCAGGACCTCACCCATTGCTAACGATGATGCAAATATATCAGCCAGCGCTCCCGCAACTTCTTCTCTAGTCTCTTCAGGGTTCTTGGATGTATCTGATCAGGACCAGGAGGTTTATCCACCTCTGTACATTCTAATATTTACTACACCTCCTCTACCATGATATGGGCTGTCCCCAAGAAATTGCCATTAACTTCCCCAAGTTTCCAAGTCTTCATGTCGTTCTCCACTGTAAACACAGGGGAAAAAAAAATTCATGGAGGACCTTGCCCGTCTCCTACAGTTCCCCACATACACGTCTACTTTGGTCCTTGAGGGGTCTTATTCCCTGTCTAGTTATTCTTTTTCCTTTAATATACTTAAAAGAATCTCTTTGGATTCACAATAATCTTCTCAGCTAAAGCTATCTCATGCTCCTTTTCACCCTTCTGATTTCCTTCTTCAGTAAACTCCTGTATCCCCAATATACCTCCAGAGATTCCCTTGATCCCAGCTGCCTGTACCTGAGCCATGCCTTTTTTTTGTTTTATTTAATTTAAACACTCAGTCCCAGGGTTTGAAAACACACAATTCTTGCATACAAAAATACTGATCATGGTTAGTAAGAGGGATTACATACATTCTGTCCCTTACAACACCAATAACCTAAACTTCATTTCCAAATTGCTTCCCTTCCACCTCACTACTAAAACACATAGAGATTTTTTTCACATTCACATGTGTTCATGAGATGTAGGCGTCATTGTCTGGGCCAGAGCTTTTTGTCCAATTTCTAATTGTCTTCAAGAATGTGATGGTGATGAGATGCCTTCCCTGAACCGCTGCAGCCCATGTGCTGTAGGTTGACCCACAGTACCAATGCCCAGGGAGTTTCAAGATTTTGACCCAATGACAGAAAAGGAATGGTGATATATTTCCAAGTTAGGATATAGTGAGTGGTTTGGAAGAGAGCTTTGTGGTGTTCCCCGGCAATTGCTGTCCTTATCCTTCTCGATGGTAGTAATTGTGAGGTTTGTGCACTGCTTTGTCTTGAATGGTGTCAAGCTTCTTGAGTATTATTGGAGCTGCACTAATCCAGGCAAGTGGGGAGTACTCCTTCATACTCCTCACTTGCACTTTGTAGATGGTGGTCAGGCTTTTCAAAGTCTGTTGGTCAGCAAGTCCAATGGTGAGTCCAATTCAGTTTTGGGTCACTAGAAATGATCAGGATGTTGATAGTTGTGAACTTCCAAGATTTTGTACAGTGGATATGAATTGACACTTTAATATTAAAGTTTTGTTATTTCAACTACCTTTTTCATTGCATAATGTGTTAATTAGCAGAACTGAAAACTGACTACAACAGATGTGGAGCATCATTCCACCAGGCTTTTGTTGTTCTTGGATAATTCAAAAATTGTTAAATTCTAATCTTAAAAATAAATTGCTATTGTTTCCTTTCTTCAATCTAATTTTGGATTGCAGGATGTTCCCCAATTGTTTCTGTTGTACCAATCATTCTCAGCGTGTAATAAAACTGGTAGATTTACAGGAGATCAACATTGCTTTCTCTTCATACGTTCAATTTTAAACTAAAATAATGAATAAACCACAAATTGACTTGCTGCAGTTATTGGTTTATGATAAATGTACTCTCTGGTCAGGGTGGAAATCCACGACATGTGAAAATGCTCCTGTTTCACAAAGTGTAATCTAATCCCTCATGGACCATTTACAACATTCATTCACCTTTAGTCATGCTAAGGTACATTTGTTTCAATTGAATCTGCTCCTCCCATTTCCAACAATCGACACATTTCAGAGAGCTGTCAGTCATGATGAATATTTCCACTGATGAAGTTAGGAAATTAGATTTTAGTTAATACAGGGCATACATTAGCATAATAAAAACTCACTAGATTGATTTCAGTTTTAAAAAATACTTTACATACAATTAAATTGGCTCTTCTCCAATTGGTTCCAATCTCTAAAAGAAAATTATGCTTAAATTTTTAAAAAATCTCCTGAAAACCTGTACCTGTCATACCTTGCTGTTTCCAACACAAAGGCAAATGTTCCTCCAGTTTGCGTAAGGCAGCAGTCCTGATTCAGTTTTGAACTATGATTTATTGCACATTTTCACCCATGCAAAGTTAAACAAAAGTATGAATGGAAAAGGGCTTAATGATACATGGTTTTTGAAAGCTTATACAACAGATGCAGAGAAATTCCAGTCTCTGTGAAAAGTCTATTAAAACCTCATATCATATACCTAGAGATCAAACAAACCTTTGGAATGAAACTTATTCACCTGATACAAACTTGCACACCTGTAGACATGCATTATAGACTTATGCATGACTAAGGGTGTTTTGTATGTTTCTAAGTGTAGCTGCACATGTAACAGAAATGTGCATGTTTTCAATATACTTTTGACTATCCCACCTAGGAACACAGGAGCACAACTTTTAGCCCATGGAGCCTGTTTCACCATTCAGTGAGATTGTGGCGACTTAGTAACCTTACTCCATACACGGCATTTGCCCAAAACTCCCTCATACCTTTTTTGTTTCAACTAACAAAACGATCACTCTCAGATTTACAATTAATTTGTTGCAGACAGAGTTCCATCTGCATGAGAGAGTTCCAAACTTCTACCATGCTGTTTGTGTATGTGTTTCACTTCTGGAAAGGTCTGGCTGTAATTTTACAGAAACCTTTATCCTAAGACTCCCCAACCAGCAAAACTGATTTCATTCTGTTCTACCAACCTGTTCCCCATTAATATCTTGGATATGTTGATCATATCTCCTGATTTTTTAAATTCTAGTGAATAATCCTTTTTTTGGGAAATACCCAATTCTCAATTTAACCCTTTGGAGTCTAGTTAAGGGGACGCAATGACTTCAGAGTATTATCCTGAGACTATTAATCCAGAAACTCAGTTCATGTTCTGGGACCCAAGAATTATTAGTTCTGGAATTAAGAACCTGAGGACCGTGACACGATGGTCAATTGTCAGAAAAACCCATCTGTTTCATTAATGTTCTTCAGGAAAGGAAATCTTCCATCATCACCGGCTCTCGGCCACATGACTCGAGACCCACAGCAATGTCGTTGACTCTCAACTGCCCTTGAAATGGCCTAACAAACCACTCAACTGTATCAATCACTACAAAATCTAAACAAAGAAGTGAAACTGACAGACCACAAGGTGTTAACCTAGACATCAGAAACAACAACAGCAAAAACAGCCTTCTCAACCCTGCAAAGTCCTCCTTGTTAATACCTGGGGATTAATGCCAAAATTGGGAGAACTGTCCTCAGACAGTCAGGTTGTTGCTTAACCATTATCTGTAAGGTATGACTCTACGAACATGACTATTAGAATTTTTAGAACTAGAACTCTGGGCGGCACAGTGGCTCAGTGGTTAACACTGCTACCTCACAGCACCAGGGAGCCAGGTTCAATTCCACCCTGGGGCGACTGTCTGTGTGGAGTTTGCACGTTCTCCTCGTGTCCGTGTGGGTTTTCTCCGGGTGCTTCAGTTTCCTCCCACAGTCCAAAGATGTGCAGGCTAGGTGGATTGGCCATGCTAAATTGCCCATATTGTTCAGGGTGGGCTATATGGGGGATGGGTCTGGGTGGGATGCTCCAAGGGTCAGTGTTGACTGACTAGGCCGAAGGGCCTGTTTCCACACTATAGGGATGCTATGATGGTGAATTAGGTTTTATTGTCACATATTTTCAAGTACAGGGATATATGAGTACATCGAAAAGGTGTACAAAGTCATCATTTCTGGCACCATCTTAGGTACAAAGATGGCTAGGTACAAAATCTTAAGTGTCAATTGGAAAAATGAAGAAATAAAGTTAAAAGTTCAGCATTACAGTCCTTCTAAAGCAGAGAAAGAGAGAGGGGAAAAAGAAAAGCAGACAGAGCAGATGAGTCCATGCTAGGCTTCACCTTGAGGCCGGGGGTCCGTGCTGCATCCCAAACTCCACTATCGTCCCTGGATATGTTCTGTCTCACCAGCAGGACAGACCCAGCAGAGGTGGGGGCACAATGATCTACAGTCGGGAGGGAATTCCACTGGGAGTCCTCAATATTGACTATGGATCCCATGAAGACTCATGGCAATAAGTTACACATCGACAAGAAAAACCTCCTGCTGATTACCACGTACTGTCCTCCCTCAAATCTGCACTCCTCCCATGTTTACCAACATTTGACAGAAGCACTGAGGGTGGCAAGGATGTAAAATGTACTCTGGATGAAGAGTTCAATAACCACCGCCAAGAGTGGTTCGGCAGCAGAAATGCTGATTAAGCTGGTTGGGACCTAATGGACGTTGCTGCTAGACTGGGTCTGCAGCTTGTGGTGAGGGAACCAAAAAAAGGGAAAAACATAATTGACCACATCCTCACCAGTCTGTCTGCCACAGATGCATCTGTCCCCGATAATATCAGTCAGAATGATAACTGCACAGTCCTTGCGGAGACTAAGTACCACTTTCATATTGAGGATACCTTTCATCATATTGTATGGAACTATCACCATGCTGAATGGGGCAGATTTCAAACAAACTGGGCATCCATGAGACACTCTGGGCCATCAACAGTAAAAGAATCGTACCCCTTCACAGTCTGCAACTTCACGGCCCGACACATCTCCCACTACCGTCAGACCAGGGCATCAACCCTGGCTCAATGCAGAGTGGTGCTGGCATGCCTTCTTGCACAACTGCTACCATCTCCAAAGGAAAAGGGGCGGCAGATAAATGGGAACACCACCTTGAGAGAAAAAAAAATCACCATTGTTTCACTGTTGCTGGCTTAAAATGCTGGAACTCCTTTTCTAACAACATTATGGACATACCTAAAACAAATCAGCAGTATTGGTTCAAGAAGGCAGATCACCATTACCTTCAAGAGCAGCGAGGGATGGGCATAACTGTTGGTCAGCCAGAGATGCCAACCTCCCATTAATTAGTTTTCAAAAAAATTACACTCAGTGTAGACCTGTAAAATTACATATTCTGAACAATACGACATAGCAACAAGCACTTGTGAAGAAAATATGCACTTGGATGTGTATGTAAGTGAACATAAAAGTCCAGGCTCATAAGCCAAGATCCTTTACTCCTCTGTATGAATCATAAAGCTCTCAGCTATTTTGAATTATGACTAGGACAAGGACGCAGAGCTAGTCATGACAATTCAGTGAAATTTGAAAGAAAAATCGAGCATGACACCTCAAATGTCATTCCTGACTGATGGCATCTTCATGATATGAAAATCAGGATGTTACTGTATCTTTGACACCAAGCATTTCCAAAGGCCACGTACATTAGGCTTAGTACCAAGCCACGTCACAGGGGAAGATCAAGAACACTAAATCCTACAAGAATAAGAAATATAGTCAGAGGAAGTGGCTTTTCAAATTTTGCTGTTATTGTTTTAACAAAATCTATAAAGAATGCCAGCAGCAAAATTTCAGTGGCTCTTTGATCTGCCTGTTGAACATTTGTAAAGAGTTATCACCAGCCTTGCAATCAACAGATCAAACCAGAATTAACCACTACCTCAAAGTGGTGTAGCCATTGCCAGAGAATGCACCTTAATAACACCTTCTCTTAATGATTCATAATTAATCATTTCATCTTTCTCTTGTTAAAATGCATATGTGTGAAAAACCACATCAGCAGGGCCACATTGAACTCTTCCCACAAACTACCATTGCTGCCTTACATCATGGTGCCTGATGAAAATTTTGTTTATCAGATAAGACTAGTGCTTTCTTTTAAAACAAAAAGGTATTTTGCTCAAAGATGTGCCAGAATGTAAATTCAGACTACTGTCATGTGGTCTGTATCAGTGCAACAACAATATCTCAAAGGAAAATGACACAAATCCCTCAAGAGAAATGGATTTAGAATGTTATATAATGACACCGAATATGATAAGAAAATGGTGATCAATACCAATGATGTAATATCATCAAGGGTCATGGGGAAAAGACTAAAGAAAGGATGGAAGAAATCAGTGCTAGTGAGAGATATACATGGTGTTCTGACATAACGCGTGTTCCGGCAATGCGAATTGGCTGTAACGTGATTGCGGAATAGGGGAATGCTATTTCTAAAACGCAAACTTGTGTTGGCTATAAGGTGATTCCATTGAGTCCACTGGATTTGCTCTTTAAGAATGGAATCGAAAATGTGCCACTTCAGTATTCTTTTCCCATCAACTTGCTTTTTGGTTTTCAAGAACTTATTCAATTTATTTTGCAAAGTTGTCATTGAATGTTTTTCTTTGCCGCACAATACTCAAGCTGAAACCTAACCATTGATTCATAAAGTTTTAGCACAACTTCCTTGATGTTGTAAACTGTGCATCCATTTATGTTCATAGTCTAACACACCTGCATTTCTCACCGAAGCTTTACTGTCACATACTTACAAGTTGTAGTTATTTTCAGCAGCCACTTATCTGGTTCTACTTATCTTTGACATTAAATACAAATCCTAACCCCTCCCTTTGCTCTCAGATGAAATAAATATGGAGCACTCAAAAGCTGATGAGGTCTGCATGCAAGATTTCATGGCCATCATCAATGCTAGCCTGAGGAACTTGTATGAAAATAGTCAAAGTACCTGTTCTTGAAATATCAGGTCCCTCTTCTGGAACCTGTTCTCGTACAACAGTGAGGAGAAGTTCAGGCTTGGTTGGCCGGGAAGCAGATAGCTTACCAACATTCACTGTCAAGATCTAAATGGAGAACAGTCACTTGAGGAAGATTGAGAAAGGTCAGTGTTTCCTGTAGAACAGGCTAGTACAGCAGGTGGACCATAGGCCGGGCTGTGAATATCCACTTCCCAGCCCGGTAACTCTGCAGCCACGCCTCCATAATGACAGTTAGACCATGTCTATTCACTTCAGCTAATGCTGTCATTTCATCTGCCTTGTTGCAAATGCAGGGAGTGTTTCAGTGATAGTGGGGATTAAAGGGATGGATAGAGGTTACAGAGATGGGGAGGCTTATACCAGCTGTGGAAAGTTGTGAAATTAGTAGGAATTGAAGGGATGGGTAGACTTAGACTTAGGGAGGCTGACAGGTGCTCGAGAATGTTAGTGAGAGAAAGGGCTTTAGGGATTGGAGGAACTGTAGTGACAGAGATATAGGAGGTTGGATTAGATTCCAGAGATAAGGACGGATACGAGAAGTCAGAGACACATGTATGCGGAACGAGCAAGGGACACACACAAACACACGGAGCTTGAGGTTTGAGTAATATTTTTTGGTGGTCTGCCCCTAACCCCACTTTTCCTATAGGCCCCATTATCTCTACAGTGTGATTTTGTATAACGCAATGTTGCGCTTAAAAGCAACTATCGTGTTCTAGCAGAAACTCCTGTACTTAGAGAGAACAATATTACACACAAAAGGCATAAATAACAGTTTGAACATAGGCAGCAGTCACTCAAAGTTAAGAAGAAAGTATTGCACGGCACAAACTACCAGGAACAAGGATAACCATCTCTCCATTATACATAGGAGCACCCCAAGCCACAAGGCTCGTGACAACATGAAATATGATCTTCATTTTGAAATGGAGATACTTCAAACCATTAAATTAGTTCTTATCTAATTATCAGAGCCATTCTCTTTTATACCTCTGATAACATTTCATGGTTGTCCTCTCATGCTTTTGTATTTACAATGAAAAATAGTTTCCTGAAGAGACAAAGTCTTCTAAAAGGTGATGTTATCTTGCACCTTTTATAGCCTTGGGACATCATAAAGTGCTTTTCAAGCCAATGAGATAACATTGAAATGTAGGCACTATTGCGCACTATCAATAAATACCCAGCATTGCATCATGTAGCACATTGGCAATTGTTCATTACATTTATCTTATTCCCCCAATGGAATACACTCTGCTAACAATTCAATGTTCGATGTTAGATTAAATTACAACTCAATTAACACAGAAAACATATAACAGCCAGATATTGAATTGGCATAATGTTTAAAGTTAAAAAGAGAGGTCAATTATGCTTTCTAATTTTTTTGTCCCCTTTTGACGACTCCTACAAGTGATTAGTCAGGTTTGTTTCATGGTAGACCTTCCAAATGCAAGGTCATATGAGATTAATGCAATTTCAACTTCCTGCAAGTATTGTCATCCATCGCATGTGGTTGAGGGAATAGGAGAAATAATTTCCAGAGAATTATTTCTAGTCTTATTTACCTGACATCCAGTCAAAAGACCTCTGGAAGTCAGAGCTGTCATCATTCACAATTAAGGATACAATGCTGCAAGGGTTAGCAGAAAACCAAATCAGCAGTGTCTCATATTGTCTGTTTCCCAACCACTCATTACAACCTGTATAAACTTAACTAACATGCTCAGAATACAGCATACAAACAGTTAAAAAAAAATACCCTGGACCCAGACTAATTGCCAAATCAATCAACTTGACCAGTCCCTGAAGAGAATTTATCCCAGTCATTTCTTAATTAAGTAAAAGACAACTTTCAGTGCTTGTACTAACTTCAAACCTATGGCCTGAACTTTTCTACTTTTTGACCAAGTGTTATTTTTGAGGCATCTCATGGTGAGTGTCCCATTGTGGTTCACAACAACAGGGGCAAAATGCTGCTGGAACATTCTAACATCATATTTAAAACTCAGCTGTCCATCACTTGCAAGTCAGAGTCCAGGTCGCCGCTGTACTGTTAAGAAACTTAAAAAGGTCTCAGAAACAGAAGCTGGAAAGCCTGCTTTTCAGATAAAATCCTGGATGTCTTGCTGGAGAAAGTTTTGGAGAAGACAGTCCTCTACCAGCAGATTTCCAGAGGCAGCTATGGTGCAAATGTAGCTGACCTGGACACAGACAACCACACTGTCTGTGGTTGGAATGGTTGGAATGCACAGTAGTGCAGGATAAAAATCAATGATCTTCTTCGATTGGGCTAAGTGCTACCACCTTGTCTCTGTTTCCTCACGCTCACTAACTCTGACACTGTTCGCAAATCTCGCAATGCTTCGAGCTTACCAACCTGACTATTGCATGCAGCATCTCCACTCTACAGCTCTCAACCATGACAACTCCCAGACGCTCCTTCCTCTGGCTAAAAGGCTTGCAATCCATAGATTCTCGTTACCTTTTCCTCAACATTTTCACCATTGCCCATGTCACTCAAGGGCTGGGAAAATTCCATCTATAGTCTGTTATACCAGTATACGGAAATCTCTTCATTATGTCACTGGCCTTGTATCTATTAACCACACCAGAATATGCTCTCCTTTCAATTTTAATTTTGTTCCACTTTTTCTGAGTGCAAAATCTTCACCATAATGTTCTCCATTTCAAAATACCTTTGATACAGATACAGAACACACAATACTGAAGCAGCCTTCAGAAACTATTTTAAATATGCATGCTCAAACACTTCAATATCTGAAAACTGTTGATTGATTTTTAAATTCCAGCCTCGAAACATTCTGATGGAACCCAGAGCTATACTCGCTATTGACGGCTGAGTGATATGAGAACATCATTTAAAGAGTGTTTCAGAGCTTTGCTTACATACCTTGCAAAGAAATGCCCCAGTCATTATGTGTTGAAAAATCACAAACATATTCTTCCACCACCATAATGGATGAACTGATCACTTTGTACTGTTGGAGACCTCCTTGAGCTCAACTGCGCTGTTATTTGCATCTATATTCAAACAGTAATGACACTTTTCAAATTGGTGATGTCTGCAAACTGTGAAGTTTGTACTCTATTTATAAAAGATGTGGACAACATTGCTCCCCTTGTGCAACTAGAGAATTCATCTGATTGAATTTCAAATAAGAAAAACAATTTTGGATTTCTGAACTGAAAAACAAAAAATCTTCGAAAGCTATTTTTAAAACAACTATCCAAGTGCATCAATGAGGGAAAAATACATTTGCGACTCTTCTGTAATATTCCACACTTTTATTGGATCAAACCTCACCTTTGAATTCACCAGCCTCGCCCAGATTAATAGTCCAGCCTCAGATGTGAAAGAGCATCTGGCACATTAAAACCATCACTCCTTAAGAACAGATGGCAGAGTGCAACTGGAAAAGGGGAAACAATTGCAAATACAACTGGAGGGTCAACCTTGATTCCTGACTCAAATCCCAGAGTGGTATTTAATCCACTGAGTCTGACTCACATGAGTCAGAAACAAGAATGCCATCTTTAAGTCAAGTTAATACTTGACTCATTTTTTTAAAAAAAATCACTGCAACTTAAGAATCAGAACTAGATTTCAAAATATAACTCCTCTTGCCATCAAATATTTGTTACACCACCAGCCCCAGCTACTGAAGGGATTTGCCAGAGAAATATGGACAATTTCCCAGCATACTAAAGCAGAACCAAATTGAGAATAGTTGGTCATGTGAAAGAGCCAGTTTTTCTCTTCAACCAAACAAGGGAAAAAAAAACTTTCCAACAACAATATTACAATCAAAACCAAAGCAAATAACAAAGAGAGAATGCTAAATGGAAGAAATTCTCTCACAATATGTAGTCAGTTTGTACCAGGCGATCAGCAAAACAGTTTCCTAAACCAGGCTATAGCAGGGTTACTTACCCTTACTCAAATGGCCTCCCTCAACCATAGTAGGGCCACCCTCTAACACCACCACCCCCAAGAAGCAAGACCTCCTTCCTTAACGACACTCAGATCCCAGCCCTTCCTTCCCCTCAGAGGCAAACAGCTTGGCACCTAGCGAGACCCTCTACAACATTATTCTTTAGAGATTACCTCCTCCAGCCCCAACAGCATTCCTGACAGTTGCCACTGCTTTTGGTTCTGCTGCCCTTACAGGAGATCTGCTGGCCTCTGGTTGTCTGTCAGATTTGAGAGGTTGAAACCTTCCTGAGGACAGGATCTCCAGTCCAAAACATTGATCAGCAGTCTCCCTCCTCTCCGTAATGTTTAAAAGACGGTCATGGTTTAAATCTGATGTCATTGCACAAAACATTGATCAGATCATGTTTGTAGTCTGCTAACTTAATGAAAATGATTAGTGGGCTGAAAATAGGTATGGAGGCCAAGTAAAAAGCTAAAATTTGAACCGGTTTCCTTCAAGAAGGGAAAACAATAAAAGGGACAACTGAAGGTGTAAAGGTTAGGTAGGTAATTAACAAAATTGATCCAGGCAAATTGTTCACTATGTTTAAGGGTTAAGGCCAAGATGTTACAAGACAAGTCAGGTGGGACATTTCACCCAAACTTTAACAAAGTTACCAAACAAAAGGCCATAAAAGTGGATCTGATAAAGAAAGTCTGTAGACAATTGGGTGCATTTCTGGTCAGATAAGAACCGGAAGCATTTGAGTGGCAATTATGGCTGATTTAGGAAAAAGTGTGGCAAAACGTAATGATTTGTCTTCCTGCTATACCACCATATTCTTTAATATATTCTTATATAAATAAGTAAAACTACGTTTTGAAATCGAGAACAATCACTCCTCAATAGTTCACTGGAGTTATAATGTACGAACTTGTGCAATGATATGTATCCACAGAGAAGAAAGATGAATGCAACAGCTACCTAAGAATCTTGAGTAATCACCAGCATATATTTGAGTAGAAGATCTAAAGAAGGTAACTGTGTTTCGGAATTCTCCTTCTGACTCCCAAACCCATGACAAAAAAAAAATCAATTGGATTTAGGTTTAATGACAATGAGCATTGAACTTATTCATTTGAGGCTTGTCTTTGCTTCAACAAAGCATGCTCTGGAGGTCAGAGAATAATCTCAAATAATAGTATTCAAGACCAGATCAATTTGGCTCTAATAAGTTATTGACCGACAAAGACATTACAGAATAGTCATTATATTTTCAATGGGATTTTGTTTGAAACATCTGGGTGATTTATTCAAAAAGATTAACTCCATCAGTGAGAGGTGGCTGTGTCTTTCATCCAACAGCTGAAGAGTGGTTTGAAGGAAGAAAGGAAATCTAAATCCAAATTATCAAATGGACTTCAATTAAATTGAAGATAAGGGGAGATTGAAACTTCAATTGAAATAAGACTAGATTAAGCATCAGGAAGGTAGATCAGAATTTCAAATCTGAAAATGGCAAAACAAGAATGGATTTGGAACAGGAGTAACAAATCCAAGTTCAAAAACTCAACTTCACTTGATCAATTCAAATTTGCCTGGCCATTTCTAATCACGCATCAAATTCTAACCCTTTTTTTTCAAATTGAAACTGCATATTTGTTCAAGTTCACTGACTTACAGAAGCAAACTTACTGCTCATAACTGATTCTGATATGATTCAAGAGTGCTTTAATGAGATTAAAAAGTAGTCAATCCGTATTTTCTCAAAAGCTTCCATTCTAACTACAAGGCCAGCTTCATTGTAATTGCAGCGTTACAATACAATATAATCATTGAGAAAATTAATTTGCCTTTAGTTGATCTTATCTCATAACTTCAATCATCTATGCAGTCTAGGATTACAAGTCACCTATGATTAAAGTGGAAAGCCTCGACCTGGAGATAAGCTGGAGCTTCTGCATCTCATTTGTGACTGCGATGAAATAAATGTATAATAACACAAATATCAATAAAGAGAAAAAGTGAGTGAAAGTGAGAGGTTCGTTGCCACATCATATACACGTGGAGAGAGCTAAATTACAAATGTTGTTATATTTATGAATATGATAGAAATAGGGGATATTTATCAATGCACAATCCTCTTAAACAAAATGATCAAAACTATACACCACATCTAAATTCATTAACCTCCCCCGATCAAATGTCAAGATGTTAACATAATACTTTTACAGAACAAACCCAAAAACAGAATCCAACAGTTCTTTGCAGAGCAAAAGAAAGAATAGAACATAGCCCAAGGAGAAAGTTTAGTAGCGATCTCTGAAGGCTCATGCAAAAGGAAATACTAAAAGGAGGGGAAAGAGGTATAACAGTTGAAGGAGGTGCTGCCAGAGAGCAATCTGGGTGAGAAAATGGTGACCTAAAATAGTCCTGCAATTGGGGCTGATGAAGGATTGCAGTGAACATAGTAGATTTGTTCCCTATTAATAAAAATGTAAAAAAGGTCTAGTTGCCATAGCCCTCCTGAAACATAACACGTCCCACTCTCTAAAGAGGCAGCAATGGCTGGTGGTGGTTTAACCTGACGGTCAACTAAAAATTTGTCCTATTCACCGCTACTGAATCTCTGTATACAGCCCCACTAACATTCTCATTCCTTCACTGTCATTGCATTCTCCAACAGCACAGCTACCCAACCTATTCAGTTTGTTTCAGAGATAGCAGGAACTGCAGATGCTGGATAATCTGCGATAACAAGGTGTAGAGCTGGATGAACACAGCAGGCCAAGCAGCATCAGAGGAGCAGGAAGGCTGACGTTTTGGGCCTAGACCCTACAAATGCTTCACAACATGCTTCAACCTTCAAAATACCAATTCCCTCAGGAAATCTTCTACTCCACAACCTTATCCTGCACAGACTCAGTCTCGTCAAACATCCTGACCCTGAAATCTACAGCCTCACAGTTACAGTCTCCAAACAACTGCAGCTATAATAAGGTTCTTATTCCCAACGCCCAGTTCAACTTTTCCCATTAGTCCATCAGCGTTTTTGTGATCTCACTTGCTACTAGATTATCCAGTCATCCTTGAAAAACCACACAAGCTACCAAACCGAAGTCCACTTACAGCCTCCCAGCCAAAAATCTCTCTCCTCATTCATGCTCAGTTATTTTACTGATGACTTGATTTAATATACAAACACTTCAAATGAATTACCAATATGTTTTAACACGCTAATGAACAAAGAATGCAGGATATGTAACACTGAAACAACCCCACATAAATCTGTTCAAACCTCTATCAGTTTCCTCCCACAAACTTGTTTAGATTATCAGTGCAGAAAACATTTCAGCTTTCAAACACAGAGACCATGTAAGGGAGGAAAACCTGGTGCTATCTTGCGACTTGAAAACAAAAATTTATAAGAAAATATCAACAAACCTCTCTCTCTGCATCTATTGCAGTAAGAAAGCAGCCCTTGGAGAGCAATGACTGTATTAATCATGGAAAGCACTTGTTAGCTCTTAATTGATGACTTGTAACTTATCATTGTATGTTAAAAGGACAATGTCATCAAGCAAGAAACAATTTACTGAGTTTGTAAATGGAACGCAATTCATTACTTTTAATTCATTACACGTGGTGTTTAAGAAATGAAAGCAATAAATAGTTGAAAGAGAAAAACTACCTGTAGAAACTATGGCTGTGATGGATACAGCTGCATAGAATTAAATTTGTCAAAATGGTAGCATTCTTATTGTGTTTGTGAAGCAAGTTGTTCTGCTCTGAAACTCTTAATGAGGTAATGATTCTACTTTACGAACTGCGTTTTCACATGTTTAAGTTTAAAGGAGTCATTCTTCCGAAAACTTGCTACAATGGCTTGTTTGAAAAACAATTCCAAAGTTCAATTTGTTGTGAAGAACATGATGTCCATTACCAGTGTGGCAGACAGGGCCTTGTGGTACAGTGATAATATCCCTACCTCTGAGCCAAGAAATCAGCATTCAAATCCCACCTCCAGAAAGGTAATGTAATAACATCTCAGAAGAGGTTGATTCATTAAAAACAAATCTATATACAGGACAGAAGATTTTGACACTTAATTTCAGCATTAGTACAGTGTCCCATTGCCAAATAGCCAGCTCACAAGTTTGCACTTTCACCTTGGCAGAGCTGCATGTTATTTCTAATTGAAGCTAAAACCTCACAAAACTGACTAATTAGTTATTCATAACTCACAGAGGTCTTGTACAAAATAGTTAAAAGAATTTTGAGCAGATTGAAGAGAATACAAGAAAATTGGTCTGACAATCATTGCTGATACAACCCATAATTTATCAGTCTTCACAGGTTAAGCTGCAATGCAGTTTGGAACTTGGGATTCTATCTGGCATTGCTGAGACCGCTCCCTCAGACTGTCCTGTCTGTGCGCTTTGTAAAGTGTATCAAGGTCTCTAACAAACAGTGTGTTACATATCTAAAACGTATCAACATTTAGATTTATATAGCCGTTTTGACTATCTCATTGGAATCTAATGGTTTGTCATCTGTATCAATTTGAAAATTCAATTATATCATGTAGCAACTTCACATCCCCACGTCACTGCTCGTTTTCTCTATGTTCTTCAGTTTCAGTTGATGCTCTGCATGCAAAACTTTCTTCCATGATCTTTCCAGACCTAGCTAAATACTGCACCCAATCCTGTTGAAGGTACATCTACAACTATTATTGGGGACAATCTGGGATTGTTGTGAGCTACTACATCGAAACAAAGTAATTTCTCTTTCATTCTCTGAAATGCTGTGGCCTGCAGTAGATGCGAAACCCACTGTGGCTTTTCTCTCCTCTCTACACATCTCTTCAAGTTTGTATGACTGTAGCTAAATTTGGAATGAATTTCCCTGCCTGGTTGATAATTCCCAGACATCATCGACACTCATTGGCTTTTGCTTTTTCTGAATACTTTCCATTTTATTAAGATCCAACGTGATGCTACTTTAATGTTTTACTTTAATAATTCTGTCCTTGCAATTTCACGTTTTTCATTCAAATGTGATGACTTGATAGTGATGAAAAATGGACCATCAGTTTTGATTTCCATGATTTGATTTTAATATCTGGGGCTTTTGTAGACCAAAAATGGAAAGGCGTTGACTAAAACAAAAATAGCCACAATGATCACTTGATTACAGGATAGTCAAGCTTAAGGAAACCAATGTGAAATCAACAAAATCACCAAAACGGAAAGAAGCAGTTTTATCAGGAGAGACAAAAATGCATCTGGCATGAAGAAACCAGCATCTCCTATTTTAAATCAATCTATTCACATGTGCTATGACACACCTCTGAAGCAGATGGGATTCTGAACCTGGGCTTTCGGGCTCAATGGTAGACACATTGCCACTGCACCCCAAGATTCCACATACTATTTTTAAACATTGATTTTTTTAAAAAAATCTTTCCAGGAGTTTTATGGTGTACTTTGGGAGTAGGTGGGACTTGAGCCCTGGTATTCTAGTCCAAAGGTAGGCACTCTACAACTGCACCACAACAGCCCTATTTCCAAGTTTTAACTTATATCAATGTAATTAGTTTCATATATTGAATTTGAAAGACTCATCAGTAATAATCCAACTTGGAAACAATGACTCCAGCTATGGGAATACATAAATGAGCTGCAAAACAAATTTAGCAGAGCAGAGGAGATAGAATTATAACTGGAACAGAAGGAAGCCCTCTCTCTATCTCTGCTCTCATCCAAGAAGGACAAAGGAATCGCTGTCAATACAAATTTGAGAAATATCAGAACACCTCATACTCAAAGCTATCTGCAATATTCATGGTTGTGGCTGATTCAGGATACTGCTAATCAACAGTGGTCTCAAGTTAACACATTACCCTCCAGGATGCCCTAACAACTTTCCATAATTATTGGGTCAAGTATTACATGGGGATGGACTGCTCACATTTCTCCGTCCTCTAGAAGCCAACAGACCCGAAAGATGTGGCTCCACAGCCACAATGTGCTGCATTTAAGATAAACTGATGGGTAGAGGGACTTTCGTATCTCACTGGGAGGAGCTCCCACCCTATAGAGCCAACTGGCTGAGAGATCCTGCAGTCTCACAGTGCCAGAGATCTGCAATGGGCAGTGCTAGAACTGAAGGCAGTCCACGAAGTGGAGCTGATAGATTCCACAGTGAGGTTTGTTTGGGAGCTTTAGGTCAGTAGTTTTCACAACCTTGGGAGTGTGAGGTGGGTGGGAAGTGAGCTTTTTTTTTTAGCTCAGGTGTGCAGGAAGGAAAGGGGTATCATCTTCTCTGCAGTGCCCCAACGGACTTCTCCAAAAATAGCAACATCCCCTCTCATTCCTATCACTGTAAACACTTTTGCAAAAGCACAGAATAGTCTCTCCCACCTGCCCATCCAAGCCAATCATACTGTGGCATGGGCAATGTAATACTGGGGTCAATTAAGTAACATGGATCCTGACTTTCATTATTAAACATATTGTGGGTAGCACCCTCAGGATGAGACAGTTTTGGGGGTGGGGTTGTTAGTGATCAAGCTAATTGACCTTTATTACATATCCTCTGCCAAAAATACATCTGGAGGGTGCATGTAACATTTAACCATAAATCTTTATGTTCCCTTATGGAATGAACTTCTTAACTTTGTACTTAAGTTTATTATGTTTTTTAATGTCACATGCTTATTTTTTTCTCAAGGTTAGTAAGCAATACAGTTACTTTCCTTTTAATTTAAGAAAACTTCATAATTGGCCTCTTAATATTTCTGGAATTAGTTTGCAAAACTTTTATTGGAGTCTTTTGTAGCTGTTGAAAAGATCTCTAAATCTTTGTTGTGGTCAACCAAGCAGGATGAAAAGAGGGGAGTAGATTCATCTCGCCTTAACCCTAGTCATAGGGAAACAGACCCTCCGGCCCAACCAATCCATGCTGAACATAAACTAGACCCACCTGCCTGCTCCTGATCCATATCCCTCCAAACCTTTCCTATTTATGTACTTATCCAAATATCTTTTTAAACATTGTAATTGTACCAACAGTGAAGTCTGCATTCTGCACTTCTTCAGAAATTTACAAATTCTATGATCATGCTCCTTCTTTGCAGTATAGATAGAATTATGTCACTCATCTGATAAATTATTCCTTTTCTCCTCTCTAGGAATTGAGATATCATACTTTGAAATACTTCTGGGGTTGATAGTATTTCCAAAGAATAAAGCAATATCACTTGAAAAGCATGATGAAAGTCATCAACGAACTTAAATCATCATCTTATGTGTATTTGCCAAATCTCTCTGTTAGAGTCTGACTCAGTGAAGAGTTAGTTTTACCAGCCAGAGATATGAGCTGGATTTTTCTCCAGGCTGTTTTATTCAATTGTAAACTGTCTACCCAGACCTGGTCTCTCCATTCAGCTTGATTACCACCTATCTAACCAATACAGAAAAGAGGCACTGCCATTAGAATTTTTTTTTCTTTATTCATTCACGGGACGAGGGCGTTGCTGGCCAGGCAACATTTATTGCCCTTCCCTAACTGCCCAGAGGGCAGTTCAGTGTCAACCACATTGCTGTGTGCCTGGAGTCTCATGTAGGCCAGACCAGGTAAGGATGGCAGTTTCCTTCCCCAAAGGATATTAGTGAACCAGATGGGTTTTGCCAACAATTGACAATGGATTCATGGTCATCATTAGATTCTTAGTTCCAGATATTTTATTGAACTCAATTTCCACCGTTTGCCGTGGCGGGATTAGAACTCAGGTCCCCAGAATGTTATCTGGGTCTCTGGATGAACAATCCAGCAATAATACCACTAAGCCATTGCCTTCCCCTTTTTTATTTAGAAATAGTCACCTGATCCATCTGCACACAGTTACACTCATAACATCACACCATTAGTGGGAGAGAAAAGAAAAGCATTTTCAACAAATATCTGGAAAATACACTGAAGACAGAATGCAACCACCATGTTACAAATTGCACATTATTCTGAAGGAGTTTTGTCTTCACTGTGCAATACAATGTAAATGCTGTAATGGCACTCAATGATCGCTGTTTGGATACACCTCTGATGTGAAGCTAAGGTTTTCTCCACGCCATTGACTCCAAGAAATTTTGCCATGACATTGCATTAGAAACAATGAAAATGTTTTCAGGCAATTTGCTGGGTATTCTTAAGCTTCCAGATGTTAATAAACACATTTTTGGTTTACTGGCATCGCATCATGCATCGCTCCAATTTTGTTGGGCAGACACAGTGTTTGACCTAGTGGTGGCTATGGCCAAAAACATAGCCAGTGATTTCACCCAACTGTGTGATATACATTTAAACTGTGCTTGAACTTTCTCCAGCATTGAGCATGCTACTATCCTGGAAGCATGTAGATATGGCATCCTGAATTGGGGAGAGTGTTGCTCTTTCGTGAGCATTCTGTTACCATGAAAAAATTGTGGGACTTCTCAACTGAATCCTATCCAATAGTTACCCTGTAATGTTGTATCCACTCTTTCCAAAACTTCCTCATTGTATGCATTAATTCCTTACTTGTTTAACTCTTTAAGATATAGAGACTTTCAATCTCTTGCCCTTTGTGGCTAAGTGTAGTAGTAACCTGACCTAATACTTGAATACTTAGTTTTTAAGACTATGTCCCCTAGTTCTAGAATCTCCAACTAATGGAAACGGTTTAGCTTTATCTACCCTGCCTTTTCCGGTTATTATCGCAAAGACATCAATCAAATCATGTCCTTGCATATTTCCATTTCAGGGTGAAAATCTGACATTTGCAATGTGCTGTCTGCCAGAGCGTGCGGTGGGATGCAGCTGTGAAATGGGAATTCTAGATTCCACTTCTAAGTTATTTGTTCTCATAACACTTGTTTTGCTCACATGACAAGGAGGCAATCAGTTTGCACAATGTCATGCTCATGATTGCTTGAGGCCATAACTTTTTAACTTGCGTTCTTAGACAATGAATGACCTGATGAGAATGTGCAAATTGAAGCCAGATGGATGGCATTATTAAATCAGTGGAGGCATGATTACTGCAGTTGCCCTCAGCAGGGTCTCAATATCAACTTGTTAACTCTGTCCCTGAAGAATAAAAAGAAACTTACTCTGCCCACTTTACATGGGATCGCAGCCACTTTGTGAAGTCATTGCACATTTGACTCTTGAACTGACTTGGCAAAGTACCAACTATCTGATGGCATGAGTGACTTGCAGGCTCTATCCATTAAGGATGAAATCTGAAGTCACCACTTAAGGCTTCAGGGGAAAATTGTGCAGGTTTTCTTTGATGGCAATTTTTTTTCATTCTCACCTTTCCCACCATTACTATCATCACACCAAGGAGGTGAAAATTCCTCCCTAGGTTTCTTATAATCAACTGTACTATATTGAAGAGTAATTTTCCAACATAAACTCATGACAGAACAAATCATAACCCTGAAATCATACAGTTATGTTAATCATAGGGTGAGACCATTCAACCTATTGCATTTGTGCTGGCTCATTGAAAGAAGGATTCTGTTAGATCCATTACCTACAATTAGCCTTTATCATCAAGTTGATTGTTCCTTTTCAAGTATATAACTAATTCCACACGTTCCTAAAAATGATTGTTTATGAACAGTTTGCATGTACATCTTATCCTCTGCACTATTCAAAAATATGATTTGAAAAATGACCGCAAAGTACACCTATGTCTTGCCTGAGCAGCAGCAAACATGTTGTAATTTGGCAAGTCTCTCTACATTGGGCAAACAATTGGTGACATCTAGTGGCAGTTTTGTACATTGTCCTCAGTGTAAAGTTACTGTACACTGCGACTGATCCTGAATTAAATCACACGGTCAATTTTCTCCTTTGATTTTGAAATGTCGTAAATATAGAGCCACAATAAAGTGTCAGTGTGTAAAGTACACATCAATCACTGGTGTGACATCATCCCTGCTGTATCCCAGTCTTTGGAGGTTTAAACAGCAGCAGGATCTCTAAAAGGAACATTTGAAAGATGTGCATATTACACTGCATTTTTACATGAGGTTTTAGTGATTCACTCTTTATGTGATTCTGAAGTAAAATAATACAAAATAATTTTATTGTCCTGGAAACATTCTGCAACTGTTGCGCATTCCTGATTTTAATCATTCTAGCATTGTCTGCCAGGCCTGCAGCTGTCAAGACCCCAAGCTCTTGAATTCTCTCCCTAAATCTCTCTACCTTTCTACCACTCTCTCATTTCAAAGATTCCTAAAAATCAACCTCTTCAATCAAGTTTTTGGCCATCTGGTTGAATATCTCTTTACTTGTCTCAGCATCATGTTTTGTTTGACAATGCCTTTAAAGCGCCTTGGGAAATTACTGTACACTGTGAGGATACTTTACAAATGCAAACTGTTCTTGTTGAGATATTGTAATGACAGGCTCTTCCATTTCGGAAACTGGACTTCCTCTCTGAGATGGTTTGAATAAATCTAAAACCTGGATATTGGCGACTGTCCCAATTTCACAAGCAACTACTGTGACTGATCTATCAGACACAATGAAAATGATAATGAGTGATGACATCCATTTTTATTCAATGAGAAATTTGACCATTTGGGAATCAATTCAAAATAATGCCTTCACCCAGTTGCAGCAAATAAGTGATGGTTAAAAAAATGAAATCCATAAAGGAAAATTAGGGCAGAATCTTACAATACTTTCTGGTTAGGCCTGAGCTGGGTTAAGTTTCTACAGGGATTTCTATGATAAGGCCAAGCAGATTTTCTCACTCTACTTTAAGAAACTCACCTCATTAACTACCTACCCCACCCCTCTCGTGTCTGTCACTTCCGATTCCAACTCCATCTTATCACGTGCAATTCCCAGGACAACTCGCCACTCAGCAGATATCCTGGAATTCACTGGCATCCCTTGCACCCATGCCACCTTTAACAGCCCATTGTGCGGCAGGTCAAGCCCCGGCGGTCTGGAGTTATGCTGCACGGTTTCTGATACTTGCCCTGGACATGGCAGACAGGGGAATTACCCCTCTCTGCAGGTCAGGACCCAGACGTCCTGATGGATAGGTGGAGCAGAGGCTGGACTTCCTCCTCCACAGGACAAGCAGAGAAGGCCACATCAGCAGAAGGTAAAGCACTCTCAGTTGTCTGGAGAAATGCCCAGTACTGTGGGAAAAAGGTCAGTGATTGTAACGAGGAGAGTCAGGTGGACATTACACAATACAACTTCCTTGGTTGGGGCTGTTTACCTGGTCCAATCAGGGAGCCCTGACTGACAGATATAAACAAGAGTGTCAGAGGTTCTGCTCACTCTGAAAGCTGGACCAATATCAAGTACCAGGCCTGCATAAATAAAGGGATACCTGCCTCTGTGAAGTTATGTCATTCTCCACTTGGCTAGGGTAAGTGCCACCAATTTCCCTCCAGTAGCTCACACTGATTCTGTCTCTCCTACTTACCTACCTCCCAATTAGGCTCATGGTTTCCCACTCTTATTGTTGCCTATAATATCTTCCTCACTCATTCTCACCTGCCTCAAAACTGCCCAGTCATTCAGGACACCTCCTCATCTGCACAAATAGTAACAGCATAATTTTCATCTCCAGTTACAGCTGCCTCTCTCTCAATCCAGAAGGAGAACAGTTACTATCAGGGTAGGAAGGGTGAAGAGAAGGGGTGCTGCTGACATTTGACTTTTCACCTGTTAAGTGGATAGCAGCCTGACTATGACCCTGTGAAATAGCTAACTGACTATGTCCAAGTTTCTGGAGCGGGAGCAGTGGCTGCCTTTCACTCATTGTCCCCTGAGTGAAGGTGCTCCCTCTTAATTTGACTGAGGCCTATGACAACCATGACATGCTTGCTGCCTTTGTGTTGTGCTAAGTGACAACACAAGGCAGGGATGCTGTGAGCATCCAGTTACTGCTCGCTCACAGTAAAGTGATGTCCCTACGCGCTGCCGCGCGGGTTCCCCTCCGCTATCCTGACAGCAGTCTAAAACCCACCCCATGCGGAAGTAAAATGAAGAGTGTACTTGACGGAGTACACAATGCTACAAATAGTCTTGACACAGAATACCCTGAGGCTTTATTCGCCACAGCTGGTGATTTCAACCAAGCCAACCTCAAGAGCGTGCTACCAAAATACCATCAACATATTTCCTGTCTCACCGAAGTCCAAACATCCTTGACCATTCTTATTCAACCATCAAAAGTCCCTACCACTCCATTTTCTGTCGCATTTTGGAAAATCAGACCACAATGTTGTGCTCCTCCTCCGAGCTTAAAAGCAGAAATTGAAGTGTGAGGACCCTGCACAGAAAGTAGCACAGAGTTAGTCTGAGGAAACTGAAGGGCTTCCATGGGACTGTTCAGAGTCAGTGGTCTAGTCTATATTCAAGAACTCAGTAGCTAACCTAAATGAGTATGCCACTACCATTACAGACTTCTTAGTAAGAGTGTATATGACTGCGTGCTGAAGAAGTTAATCCAAACTTTCCCCAGCTGGAAACCATGGATGAACTGGGAGATCCATTCCCTTCCGAATTCCAGGTCTGAAGTGTTCAAATCTGGTGACTCTGACCTATACAGGAAATCTAGGTACAACCTTCAGAAGGTCATCAGAGACACCAAGAGGCAATACCAAACTAAGCTTGAGACCCAGACCAACCACATGGACACTTGTCGTAAGTGGCAATGCTTTCACAACATAAAGAGCTACAAAGTGAAGTCAAACAGAATTACAGGCAACAATACATCCCTACCCAACAAGCTCAACGCCTTCCACGCTCACTTTGAACAGAAGGTCAGTGAAATGATGTGACCTATTTTAGCAAGCTCAGAGGCACCTGTGTACCTATGGCGGCTGCCACAGACGTTAGATCAGCCTTCGTGAGAGTGAAACTAAGGAAAGTGATTGGCCTGGATGGAGTGTCCGGCTGGGCACTTAGATCCTGCGTGGATCAGCTGGTGGGAGTATACATAGACATCTTCAACTCTGAAGCCCCCCACCTACTTCAAGAAGTCCACCATCGTTCCAGTGCCAAAGAAAAATGATGCAGTACGCCTCAATGACTACCACCACCAGTAGCTCTGACCTCAATAATTATGAAGTGCTTCAAGAGGTTAGTTGTGGCTCACATAAACTCCAGCCTACCAGCCTGCCTTGATCCTTTGAAATTCGCCTACTGGTGCAACAGGTCCACAGCAGATGCCATCCGCCTGGCTCTACATTCATCCCTAGAACATCTGGATAACAAGGACACCGACATCTGGCTCCTAATTATTGACTACAGTTTCACCTTCAACACCATAATTCCAAACCAACCCATCTGTAAACTTAGAACTAGGTCTCAGATCCCCTCTCTGTAACTAGGTCCTCAACTTGCTGACCAATAGACCGCAGTTGGTAAGAGTAGGTGACAACACCTCCTCCACCATAACCCTCAACACCAGTGCCCCATGTGGCTGCATACTCAGTGCCCTACCATACTCCCTGCACACTCTCAACTGTGTGGCCCAATTCCACTCCCACTCCATTTACAAGTTTGCTGATGACACCACTGTTGTAGATCTCAAACAATGACAAGACAGAATACAGAAAAGAGACTGAGTGCTTAGTGGCATTGTGCAAAGGCAACGATATCTCCATCAACATCAATAAAAAGAAGGTTCTGGTCATTAACTTCAGAAAGCAGAGTGGAGGGCACGCCCCTGTCTGCATCAATGGTGCTGAGGTGAAGATGGTCAAGAGCGTCAGGTTCCTGGGAGTAATGGTCACCAACAATCTGTCCTGGTCCACTCATGTCGACATGGCGGTCAAGAAAGCACAACAACGTCTCCACTTCCTCAGGAAAATAAGGAAATTTGACATGTCCACAAGGACTCTTACCAACTTTTACAGAAGCACCATAGAAAGCATCACAGTGTGGTGTGGTAATTGCTCTTCACAAGACCACAAACTACGGAGTTGTGAACACAGTCCAGTCCATCACCCAAATCAGCTTTCCATCCATTGACTCCATCAACGCTTCCCACTGCCTTGGGAAAGCAACCAACATAATCAAAGACCCCTCCCACCCCAATTATACTTCCTTCAGTCAGACAGAAGATATAAAAGTTTGAATACACATATGAATAGATTCAAGAACAGCTTCTTCCCTCTCCCTATCAGACTTTTGAATGGACTTCTCAAATGCTGATGTTGATCTCTCTTTCTCTCTCTGCAACCGTAACACCATATTCTGCACTCTGTTCTGCCACACTGATGCACTTTTGTAAGGTACCATTTTCCTGTATTGCACACAAAACAACACTTTCCACAGTATCTTGGTATATGTGACAATAATGAATCAATCAAATGAATCAGAGCAAGTGTGCCCTATGACAGTGAGTGAAGAGCCTGGAGATGCAACTTAGTCGAGTCCATGAGCACACAATGTCCTTGCTGCTGCACCAGTTATCATTGTAATGCTGCAATGAAGTGCAGAAGCAACCAGTAGGTGGATTGAATGTGCCAGCTTCGAATGTTCCTGGCACATATATCTGAAGAAATGCCTGTTGACGAGGGGTGTGTTGAACTGAATTCATCAGTTACATGCTGATTTCTGCGTCAACTTTTTTCAACACCTGACTTGTTTTGCACTTTTTGGTTAAAAAGCTGAAGACTGTTGAGGCAAGTAGGATCATTAACATAGTATTTAACAAGTATTAATCCCCCTTACTTTGCAACTCACTGCTGCCTAGTGAGAAACTCGCCATACTGCTTGTGAAAAGCATTAAAGATCAAGTGAGACACTTCTGACTTTGAGATAGGCTCCATCAGGCTTTCATTTGATTCTGCCACAAATATATATGGCAGCTCACATTGCACAATGCCCTATAAGATTCTGCCTCTAAAATCTACAACAAACCAGGGGATTTCACGAGGGGTGATCAGGTCATTTCCAAATCCCCTATTCTGTCAATCAAGTAAGAAGTGGCATTTATGTAGCACTGTCAACATAATAAAAGGCCCTAAGACATATTGTTTAAATTGGAAACAAACTGAACAATAGTAGTAGAGTTAAGAGAGCTGATCAAAAGAATGAATAAGTTTTCACAATACAGTGAGGGAAGAACACAACACAAAGCGTGAACATGGTAATTCAAATAGATTCAAATGGTTGAACATTCTGCATCTGTGTGAGAGGTGTGATGGCAGTGGAATGAAAAGGAGGTCAAGGGCAGAATTCTGTGGAACACAAGTTGGGTGCAAGGCTACAGGAGGTAATGTATGCAACATGGGGCAACTCCATGGGTGAAATAACAGCAAGATTCTGAGATTTAGCTCTGGTTCATCCACAACCCAATAACAGGCAGTCAGACATATGTATTATGGTATCAAGGCTCATGATAGAGAAGTCAACTAGAGCACAAGTCATTACTCAGATGCAGCTGATTCTATAGTACACAGAAAGTATTTGGTTAATTTTTAAATTTATTTTACAAGTGTTGCTGCTTTAAATCTGTTATTTTCAAGAAATGGCAGAGAGAGGTTGTGTATTTAGGTCTTCAGGCCAGATTCTGTTCATAATGGAAGGATTATTCTAAATATTTCACTTTAAAAAGCCATTGTGATTCTTTTTCTTCAGTCCAATGTTATTTTAACATGTGATCTACCACCTTTGATTTAATAATGAGCCAGGTTAGCACGAGCTGGTAGGGAATTTTAAAATTTAACAAATAGCGGTAGATTTGAGAATTTATAAAAATTAATACACAATTAAGATATTCAGTAAGAGAACTTCCATGTTTCTTTTTAAATGTCTTCATTCAAATCGAATTGTTCTTATCACAAATTAGCCCTGATTTTTCTTTAGAAATAAAACCTCAAAAATAATTAGAGTTGTTTACAGCAAAAAGTTCAGCCCTTATTTGGAAAGGCCATCTGTTGATTATTAAGGGATAGATATCGATTTAAATAAAATCGGTCAGCTTGAACAAAGTGAAGCAGAATAACAAATCGTATACACTTCCTGACAGGAGATAACTGGGTTTTGCATTATTTAGAGTCCGAACAGCATACCCAAATGCTTAATTCTACTTGTCCCATTCCTGGTATAAGCAGTGTCATTACCCTAATAGAAAAATCAATGTTGTGCAAGTTTTACAGCCAACCAGGCACATCCTTTTCTCTGAGACAACAAGGTGCAGGGCTGGATGAACACAGCAGGCCAAGCAGCATCATAGGAGCAGAAAGGCTGACGTTTCGGGCCTAGACCCTTCATCACATCTCTTTCTCTGATCCTCAGTATCTGGATATGGCCACAGCATCACAAAGGTGTTCACCTTCCAATTGATATGAGCAGACACTTCCAGTATTGACGACAGTTAATCGTTTTAACAGCGGACGTATCATTTGCTCTCTGCTTGTCCCACAAACAGATATTGAACAAGACACTTGCAAACAGCAGTGCCAGAAATCCGCACAGAACATTATGATCGCAAACCATTGTTGGGACTTACATTCAAAGATCTTGTGTCTCCACGAGCAAAACTGGTTTATCAGGGGTGTGTCTGTTTCTGTGTTCTTCTACTTGGCAACCAAATGGAAACAACACTGAAGAAAACAAAATTCTTTGATGGGAAGAAAACAAAATTCTTTGATCTGTAAGCACTTATTTTAATTTTCCTATTCCTGATTAATCAAGGGTCTCATTACATTTAGTTGCCTGGCAAAAAAGGAATCAATTTTGCTCACTGTTTGAACTTCTGACTTTGCCTGATCCTCTGCATGTTCAATGGATGAGGTACAACAGCCTTTAAAGTTAAATGTTGGAGGAATGATTTTTGAGACACTTCCGGATACTCTTGCCAAGGTTCCCAGCTCCAAGCTGAGCAGGATTCTCGTAGGATCAGAGCCCACCATACAACAGACAGGGGCCAGGGAATACTTCATAGATAGGGATGGATCTTTATTTGGATACATTTTAGACTTCCTCAGGACATCTGAATTACTGCTGCCCAGCGACTTCTGTGACTATGACTCACTTCAAAAGGAATTTGAGTTCTATGAACTGGATCCAGTGTCGTGCATATTGGAGTCATTACAGAAGAAAAACAAATCAGAGGTTCTCGAGATACGTTACATTCAGAAGGGGTCAGGAGCCTTTTTCAGAATCTTCGGATCGTCTGTGGAAACAGTTTACGCACTTTCCAGTCAGATAACGATGCACGTAGAGAGAACAAGCTCCAAGCCATGGGTTTCTGTTGAGAAAAAGAATCCTACCGCTGCCCAGAAGCTTTCATTTCATGATCTGGTTTTCCAGTGTGGATCTAACCCTTATGGGAAAGGACAGCAAGTTAACATGTAAGTACTAAACTCCAAATAATTATTCATCTATGAGTTATAAGTCAAGAAACATGAATTTAATTTTTAAGAAAACAATATATCAATAATATACAAGACTTTTTGCATATGGTTTCCAAGGTTACATTTCACTTTGAATTACTGAACGCCTTGTTAATTTGTGAAATTTCTGCAAAAGTGATTCATTTGTGTTTTATTGCTATCTGCACATTCAGTTTTCTTTTTAAATTTGTTCATGGAATGAGGGCATCGCTGGCCAAGCTAGCATTTATCGCCCATTCTTAATTGCCCATAGGGCAGTTAAGAGTCAGCCACATTGCTGTGGTTCTGAGGTCATGTAGACTAGAGGAGGTAAGGATGGCAGTTTCCTTCCCTAAAAGGCATTAGTGAACTGGATGGGTTTCTCTGAAAACCAACAATAGATTCATGATCATCATTAGACTCCTAATTCCAGGTTTTTATTGAATTCAAATTCCGCCATTTGCCATGGCAGAATTCGAACACAGGTGTCTGGAATATTACTTAGGTTTCTTGATTCAGAGTCCAGTATATATTATGTAGAATTTTACATTTTATTTACAACACTGAAATAATGAGGTTGTAGACATGCTTGCTGATCTGGTGGGTTTGGTTGCAAATGTTTCATCACCCTGCTAGGTAACATTGTCAGTGCGCCTCTGGTGAAGCGTTGGTGTTCTGTCCCACTTGTTATTTATATGCCTCGGTTCGTTGGGGTGGTTGGTATTACTTCTGGTTCTGTTTTTCAGTGGTTTGTACACAGCGTCTAATTCAATGTGTTTGTTGATGGAGTTCCGGATGGAATACCAGGCCTCCAGGAATTCCCTGGCATGTCTCTGTTTGGCTTGTGCGATTATGGATGTGTTGTCCCATGTCCCTCGTCCGTGTGTAGTGAGACTAGTGAGACAAGTGAGAATCGGTCATGTCTCTTGGTGGCTAGTTCACGTTCGTGTATCCGTATTGTCAATTTTCTTCTGGTTTGGCCTATGTAGTGTTTCTCACAGTCCTTACATGGTATTTTGTATATTACACCAGTTTTGCTGGTTTTGGGTATGGGATTCTTTACGTCCGTCAGTAGCTGTCGGAGGGTGGTTGTCAGTCTGTAGGGTACTGTGATACCTAGGGGTCTGAGTAGTCTTGTGGTCATCTCTGAAATGTCCCTGATGTAGGGTAGAGTGATTACTGAGTCTGGTTGTGTTGTGTCCTCCTGTTGTGGTCTGTCTTAGAGGTAATGGCGGATTGTGTTTTTTGAGTATCCATTTCTTTTGAAGACTACGTACAAGTGTTCCTGTTCTGCTTTGTGTAGTTCCGGGTTGCTGCAATATGTTGTGGCTCATTTAAATAGTGTCCAGATGCAGCTCTGTTTGTGGGCGTTGGAGTGGTTGCTAGTGTAATTGAGTATCTAGCCGTATGCGTAGTCTTTCTATAAATGCTAGTCTGGAGTTCCCCATTGTTTTCGCGTTCTACCATTATGTCCAGGAAGGGTAGTCAGTTGTTGTTCTCTTCTTCTTTTGCGAATCCCAGTAAGGCCATTGTTTGTGTTGGTGGGTTTCTTCTAGTTTTGTGTGTTTAATAATAACAAAGGTGTCATCTACATATCAGACCCAAAGTTTCGGTTGTATAGTGGGAGCGCTGTCGGTTCTAACCTTTGGATTACTGCTTCTGCAATCAGTCCTGATATCGGGGATCCCATTGGTGTTCTGTTGATTTGTTTATGTTATCGTTGAAGGTGAAGTGGGTTGTGAGGCACAGATCTAATAGTTTCATGGTGGTGTCCTTATTGATGTTGTTGGTGTCTGGGTTGCCTGCTTGCTTGATTTGTCCAGCAGTGTGGCAATTGCTTCTTTGGCTAGGTCAGTGTTTATGGATGTAAATAATGCTGTTACGTCGAAGGATATCATCATCTCATCCTCTTCTATCCTGGTGTCCTTGATGATGTTGAGGAATTCTTGGGATGAGTGAATGGAGTGGATAGTGTTGTCCATTAAGTATTTCAATTTCTGTTGTAGTTTTTTGGCAAGTCTATATGTTGGTGTACCTGGCAGTGAGAGAATGGGTTTGAGGGGGACCCCGGTTTGTGTACCTTGGGGAGTCTGTAGAATCAGGGTGTATTGGATCCCTCTGGCTTTATTTTTTGGTGGTCTGTCTTGCTGATGTTTCCTGAGTTGCTTGTGCTTCACATCGTTCTCCCCTTTACATCTTCAACATTACCATCCATTGCTTTCATCTATTAACATAACTTTCCCTTAAGTGAACCAATGATATTTAACATGAGTTTCACATGCTACACTCTGAATCAAAGTTTCTTCTGAATTCCTTATTAGATTTCTTATAACTTATGCCCACCTAAATTTGGACTCCCCTACAAGTGGAAATTCCTTCATACACTTAGGGACATCTACTAGGTCACCACTGAGACAGCTTTTCTTGAGAAAGAGAGCTTGTTGGATTTTTTTGTTTTTTATCCCCCCTGTAAATGGTTATTACACCTTCTTCAGTGGCTCTACATTTCATTTGTAATATGGAATTTAGAGCTGTGCATAGTTCTCAAGTATGATGTAGCAAGTTATATATACAGGTTACATGCATGTTTAATGTAACCAATCTGCTTTTTGAATTCTCTTCTTTCAAAAATTAACTGAGTGTTCATTTATATTTATTAAGGTTTCATTAACCTTCATTGCTAATTTTATTGACTTGTGAATCTATATCCCTCAATTCCTTTCTGCACTAGAGATAGTAGGAACTGCAGATGCTGGAGAATCCGAGACAACAAGGTGCAGGGCTGGATGAACACAGCAGGCCAAGCAGCATCATAGGAGCAGAGAG
>NC_063344.1:58955685-59034522 GCF_021869965.1 Rhincodon typus
CTCTCTGCTCCTATGATGCTGCTTGGCCTGCTGTGTTCATCCAGCCCTGCACCTTGTTGTCTCCTTTCTGCACTACATCACTTCGACTTGTACTGCCAAAGGAGTACCTGGTCTTCCTATTCCTCTGATCTCATCATCCATCACCTCATACCTATTTATATTTCAATTAATGTGTTATTCACAAGCCTGTTCTGCTAATTTATTGTTGCCTTCTTGGATTTTGAAACTCAAATCCTGTGGTCCAAATTAGTGCTATTGAACAGTATTTCTGATTTTTCTTTTCTTTAGTCTTCCTTAATATTGATGTTATTTGTGTGTTTGTGACAGATGAACATTTAAGAAGGGATAGAAGTTAAGGTATAGTATGATAAATTAGCAACTCATGATTTCTGATTGCCATTGGTTGAAGACAATTTATTCATAGTACAGAAACCTGGTGACTTTTTTTTTACTGGAGTTCATCAATCAGGTAAAATTAGGAATTATGGATAGTTTGACTAAAATTTTCCCCCCCACAGTTATGAGATCTCAGGCATAGTGGGGCCTAATTTCCAATGCAGTACATCTTTGCCAAATATATTTATTGTGAAAAGATGATTTATCGGTTTACTGTTTTTTACAGAAAACTCGTGAATGGATGCTTTTGCTTTAAACCAAAATGTGTACATTTATACGTATAGAATTGGCCATAATTACTAGCCAGTAAAATTTATGTTGTCATCAATGAAATCATGGGACTAAAAATAGAGATATAGTGCTCTTATTCAACCTTCGTTGTAACATTTTCCTGCTACTGATGAAGGCTAACCAATCTACAGGTTTCTGGTTCAGTTCTATTTCCAATTTTGAATATAAAAATTATGTCAACATTCATTAAGCACTGTAGTCTTTTCTATAAATTTACCCATGGTCCACAAAAACTGACTCACAATAAATGTGATGATAGGAAGAGTAAAGTTGGACTCGATGCAGGTCAGTCACATTGTCATCCAGTATAGAATCACAATAGGGTCAACAGGAGGGGATAAATGGAGCTAACATTGGCAAGGAGAAGAGAGAAGTACGTCAGCAGTTTGTTGCTCCAAATACTTGCTTGATAACAAGACAAATCAGATATTGCTACAGGCAAGATAGCAGTTCAGAATCTTGAGACAGTCATCTGGCAGATTATGAACAGTAAAGACACTTATTCTCACAAAATCAGGTTTTAACATATCATTTTTTTTTTGTATTCTTCAGATACGTCCAAGTGTTTCCTGAAGGCAAAAAAATTCTTCTGTGCTTCAATGCCTTGGGAATTCTTCTTGATTACCTAACAAAGGTTGGATTTTGTCTCCAGAATACTAGATCAGTCTATCACCAGGAAGGCACAGTGGAATGTTATACGTTCAAACGCAATATGAACTAAAACACTTCCTGCATCAGCGATCTGTTTTCACTAGTATAATGAGAAAGCTGGGCAACTGTCTGTGTCGATGTATTTACTCTTAGAAACAATGATATCAGATAGTCATTGTAAATGTACAAAATCCCCACTAACTTTAACTGATTTTTTTTGCCTTTTACAGTTATTGTCCCTTTTCTCTTATTTAGATTGACAGTTTTAAAATTGGTGTAATTGTGAATCATAACAATAATAATTTAAGGAGAAAAATTTATCGATGAAAGGGTGATCCAAACCAAGCATTGTGTTACAACTGCAGCATAGTGGGGTCTAGAACAGGGTTTGGAGGACATGGGAGAATTCACCTTTGTGGTAAAGAAAATCCAAAAAAAGAAATACTGAATTTCCAGCTCAGTAAACAGACCAATGAAAAGTATAAGGTTAAACCTACCAATTAACTCTTCATTTGAAATTTTAGCCCAGTATAGAACACTGCTGCATACAACACAACCAATTTAGGATCATCATGAGTTTGTAATTTAGCCTTTATCCTTGCTAGAAGTAACATACATCCATTTCTTCTTTGCAAACGTAAGAAATATGTATACGCCTTGAATTAATCAGAAGCTCGCAGATCTGTTCCCTGCTACTGCTTCAACCAAAGCTGAATTGCTACTAATTAGCACCTTCCTTGGAATACATAAAATATTGTGATCATTTAAGTTTGGTCTTCTCATGTTTGTGCTGATAAGTCAAAAGATAAAAAGCTCAGCAACAGGTCTCTCTTTACAACAATAACTGAAATTAACAATGTGGTTCTTAAATGTTGAGCACTTGGGGTAAGAATGGAGAGCACCATTGAAACTGTAGGTTGATATAACCAAATTTACTTGATTATTTTTGGTGAAAAGAGTGTGAAGATTATTTCGTATAGTACTTGCATTTATGTATTAATTTCAATTAAACAATTCCATTTAAGTAGTGGCTTTCACAACCTTAAGATAGTAACTATTGAGGTATAATCATTGCTGTAGTGTGGAAAATAGAAGAGTTACATTTGGAGGCAGTACAGAGGAGATTCACTTGATTGATTCAAGAGGTGAGGTGTTTGTCCTTTGAATAGAGATTGAGCAGTTTAGGCCTATACTCTCTCAAGTTTAGAAGAATGAGGGGAGATTGAATTGACAAAGTACACATAGAGAGGATGTTTCCTTTTGCGGCACAATCTAGAGTTTTAGGATAAGGCGTAGAAGACTTTAAACAGAGGTGACAAATTATTTCTCTAAGGGTTACGAATCTGCACAATTCATTCCCCAAAGTGCGATGGATACCAGGTCAAACAGTAAAGTCAAGGAGGACATAGGCAAATTTTTGATTAGTCACGGGTTAGAGGGTTATGAAGAGCCGGCAGCAAAGTGAATTTGAGGCCAAGATGAGATCAGCTGTGATCACACTGAATAGCAGAGCAGGCTTGTGGGACTGAATTGCCTACTCCTGCTTAAAGTTATTACATTTATTCGCACACAGCAAGCTCTCACACACAGAAGTAGCAATATCTGACTTTTTTTAAACAATAGTGTTAAGGAATAAGTATTGCCAACACAGTGGTGAAATCTTCGTACCTTTTATTTGAAATTGTGCTCCCCCCAGGGAAGCAGATGTGGAATAAAAATAGAAAATACTGGAGAAACTCAAGTTCTGGCAGCATCTGTGGAAGGAGAATCAGTGTCAATGTTCTGAATCAGAAGAAAAATCTTCAGAACTGGAAGGAAATGGAAAATTGCGAGTTTTACGCTATTGGCAGAGAGGAAACAGATTGTGGAGCAAAAACAGAAATTGCTGGAAAAACTCATCAGGTCTGGCAGCATCTGTGGAGGCAAAGCAGTTACATTTTGGGTCCATTGACACTTCTTCAGATGCTGCCAGATCTGCCGAGTTTTTCCAGCAATTTCTGTTTTGGTTTCTGATTTCCAGCATCTTCAGTTCTTTCGGTTTTTGGTTTCACATCGTGGACCAGCTGGTGAGAGTGTCCACAGCAAGACCAAGGGTGTGCTAATGGAGGCAAAGGAATGATCGAGATGTAAAATAAATGATAGGCCTGAGAAAGGAGAAAATGGGTCTGTTCTGTGGGTGGTTTTAACTAAAACGAAGGACAGTGGTTCGGCCCTGAGATTGTTGAACTCAATGCTGAGTTCTGAAGGCTGCAGCGTGCTTCAGCACCGAATGCGATGTTATTCCTCCAGCTTGCATGAGCTTCATTGGAACATTGCAACAGTACCAGAACGGGAGTTAGCATTAACAGCAAGCTGGTTTGTTGAAATGGCAAGAAACTGGAAGGTTGAAGTCATTCTTATGGATACAATGGAGATGTTCTGGAAAACGGTCACCCAGTTCGTGTTAATATCAAATTTAAAAAAACATCATGCATTATCAACTGTTCAGAGCCCCTATTATCACTTTTCCAGCTTCTCTACTTCCCTGGCTTACTAACATCAGACAAGCCCTTTGTCTGCCTACCCTTTATTTTTTTTCCCTCTCTCTGAGCTCTGTCTCCAACTATCCACTCACTCTTTTATCCTCCCAGCCCCTACCGTCCGCATATTTCCTGGGTGCCTTTAGTTCTGAAGGAGGTCACTTGTCTTGAAATGTTAACTGTGTTTTCTCCACAGATACAATGGACCAAAGGGCCTTTTTCTGTGCTGCAGTTAAGTTTCGGTTTTTGTTTGTTTCACGACTGATAGCACACGTCCCCAATACTACATTTGACAGAGAGCCTAGCTTTTGTACTCAGGTTTCTGGAATGGGGCTTAAACCTACAAGCTTAGACAGGAGTGCTTTCATTGAACCACTGCTTAAAAATGGAACAAAATATTTATTACTGTGCACTAACTGTCCTATACATGTGCCACCACCACCACATTACCATGAAATCCGCAGTTTTAGACTGTTCGCTTTCATTTATGAAGTCACTGATCGAAAAGGTAATGAAAATCTTACAAATAATAAAAAAAACTGTATCACATGATCAAAAACAAAGAAAAGCTTTTCATTTTAATTTTCAACAAAGTGAAAGAATAAGTCAATTGGCGGCATCATATTTTATTGTTATTTTGGGTAGGAAGCAAATTAAACCTCCACAACTTTGGGAAATACAACTCTCAACATTATAAATGGGTCACATTGAAAGCAGAGCATAGATGCCTTCCTTTCAGCAACAGTAATCTGGCACCTGTGTAAAGCAAGCACAGTACTCCCCGAAACATAAAATCGTATTTTGAATTTCCAGAATATACAATACATATTTTGACAGCGGCTGTGAAAAATCTGTTATTGAACAGCAACTGGGATCTTTGCAAAGCACCGTTAATTCCTCTGTGCCATGTTTGAACCAGATTTTGCTCACATTTTGATACCACTGCAGGAGATCCATTAATAATGCAAATAATGAAGAAGAAAGAGCAAATTGTAAAATAGCAAGAACATCTTTCTTCTGGTAGACATGAAGGAACAAGCAGTTATGGATGAAGTGACAACAAATCTCTGTAAAATCAATAAATGCTATGACTGCTGAGCAGAATGTCGTAACATCTGATGTGCTTTCTTTTGTGACATTGATTTTTTCTAGTACCTCTAACACTCCTGGTTGGTGCACCTGTCATGCCAATTTTAAGGTCTGCTTGAAACCTGTACAATCTGGCAGTTAATATGTAAATATACAAAAATGCTGTTCTTCCTATTAGGTCAGTCCCTTTATTATTTAATACACCAGGTCTCACACTGAAACAGATTGAGAGATCTCTCAACACTCTAATTTCAAATGTATATCAATGAAATATTCTATTTCCCTTTGAATCTCAATTTAACTGTAGTCCCCGTTGGTTTACTGGCCCTAGTAATGTAAAAGTTGCATTGAGGGTGTATTTTATGTAAAATATGCCATTTTATATATTAATCAGATTCCTTCATTCATCTTTACTCGAGACTTGAGCTTTAAGCATCTTCCATCAACCCTCATCCCATCTGCCCTTCTGTTTTTCAAACCTTTTCCAATGCATATCGCACAAATGTGGTGATAAGAATTATACAATATTCCATTCATATAGTTTTTAAAATTAACAATTGTGGTTTTCTTTCATCACCCTAAATTAGCTGTGTGAATTCACAATAATCAATAGGGCTTGGTATACAATTTCATTCATTCAAACCTTTCAAGTAATCTGTATCAGAATTGCTACTGCAAAGTCAAGAGGCTCACGGCCAGCAACTTAAAAAAAAAGAAAAAAAAACACTTTATTAAAGAAAGTACCACACACCCATAGTACAATGGAATCGTGTGTTCACCCAAATGTTGGTGGGTGAACCCGCATTTTTAAAAGTGAAACGAAATAAAGATAATAGGCACAGTCTACTGAAGAACTTCCAACGACAGTAGTAAACTACATATGAAGCTCAAAAAATATCAGGTTACAGAAAGTGACAGTATAACAGACGATAATCAGTGTGACTTGCTGTAAATCATTTGAGGGCACTTTAGGATTTAGCTAAGACATCTCATCTATCATAGAGGAAGCAAAGTTTAGAAAAGCACTTTCAATGAACAGCTGTGGGTCTGTGGAGCTGAAAAGAATTATACAGTAGAACAGCCTTCCATATAACTGGAAGGTGAATGTTTCAGAAATGCCAAATAACAAGGATGGGTGAGGTTTTTAATTACATTGGGAGTTTAGAGTCCCAAGTGCCTTGAACTGTTCAAATTTAAGGAAATAATTCTAACATTTTCGTGCCACGGCAGAGAATCAACTTGATTTGTATTTTACGTGCCACCGCTTGTAATCATATAAAACATTGAAAAGATCTGATCAAATTGAAAATTCAGAATCATAAATTCAAAGTTCACATTTCAGCGGTAGAATGCTGAATGGGCAACAGCAAAACACAAGTAGCATTTAAACTTAGCTACTTAGTAATTAATCCAGCATCTCAAACTTTACAAAATTACAGGCTATGACAGAACAGATCTTTCCACTACAAGAGGGTGAGAACTGATTTGATCATTAAAGACAGGTCAATTCAAATCCAGTCTACACAGGCCACCACTAGGGATTTCAATTGCTTGTGTTTTTGCACATTTTGTAATGATATTTTAAACGTATTTCAGTCTTTAACACGCTGAGCAAAGCAACCAAGCCCTGTGGACAGTCCATTACTGCACAGCTGTGTAACTTTCCTAGTTCCTACTTCAATTTCCTTTACAGACAAATCCAAATGCCCAGTTTGTGCCAATTAATGCTGAATCACGGATGGCTTAATATTGTGAATTTGCATCTGATTTAGAAGCAGATTCAGATTCTTGGTCGTTTCATCTAAACAACAGAGAAAGGCAACTTCTATTCACTGAGCTGACTGAGAGGCAAACTTTGTTCCCTACTGGTGAAAGCAATATAATATTTCACTGTTGGCACCCAGTCATGAACTTGACCATACAGTTAAAACCTGGTCAACATACAAGAGATGGCCAGTCTAAGCAAGTTCTTGAAAGTTATTGGTGTTATCATTCTCATCTTCTCAGAGTTCTGGGCTATTATGTTCAGCATGCAATGTGCCAAAAACATTTCTCTTCCAATAGAACAAAAAAAAATCACAACAGACAAGTGGAGCGCAAATATCAATGAACAAAAAGATGCTAATTGTAAAAGTTTACAATTCATCTTCTAGAATGTTTCTTGCAGAAATATCCATGCTTCATTGAAAATAATAATGTAGAATGTAGCTGAGCAGAAGGTCACACCATGGTCAAGGCCATAGCGAATAGTTCTATTATTACAGTGGGATTCAAAGAAAGTAAGCAGCTTAGGAAATTTCTGCAGGTTTGGGGAAAGCCTGAAATGTTGTGTAAAAATTGCTCGCTCTGGTATGTTAATTAACTTCTGGCAATGTTCTGTACACTGGTGCAACTGTGCGGAATTTCTTCTAGTACAAGTCTGCAGCAAGTTTCTGCCATTTGAGGTGTTCAAACTATCAGCAATGATACAAAGATTTGTACACTTGTAAATCATTGCAGGCATCAAGCCCAGTAAAAGAACTCTCTTCCTCAATTACACTGCAAGGAGGCAGGGTTAATGCAATTAAGTGCAGGTATCTCTGAACATACACATCAGTAGTTTGTATAAGGACAAAATGTACTTTGGGTCATTTTTACAAATACTAACCTGATACTGGTTTTACACTCAAGATGTACCATTGATGTACAATGGTGCATTCAGAGAGATTTCTCAAAAGACTGTGAAGATTAAGTTGGATTTATACTATTTGAAGGCCTTCGATGTATGCCTGACCAAAATGCTCTATTTGGTTCGCAAAGGAATAAACAATAAATATATTACCAATAAGCAGTCACTCAGAGTAGCAGACATTGTAGAATATTTACAGAAGACATCTCGTGATCCACATTTTTCAAATGCACAATTCTCGTCCAGAAAACAGCAATAAAAACTAATCGCTGTATATTCCAATATAAAATCTTCTATACAGAAATTACTGGATCTTGCAATATTCCACTGTAATGTTGGCATTACTTAGATATGGACATATACAACACAGCAGTGTGGCATTTAAGCATCTTGCTGAAAATACAGGCTTATAGAATACTTTAACTTAAAACAAGGATTCATCCTTGTCTGCCCTTAAGTAAATGGATAGTGAGAATGAAATCAAGAGGTCGAGAGAAAACTAGCAGGAGCGTGGGAGTGCAAGAAAGATTGAATGTGAGAGATTACACACGTGCGAGTGAGAGGAATGAGTTATGAGGTTCATGAATACACTTTCCTGGACAAGAATAACACAACATGCACTGTGTTGACCAACTAAAACAACATAAATTCAGGAGTTTGAAAAGCAGTGTATTGGAAGTTTTGGGTTTTAAATGAATGGTAATTGAAATCATCCCTATGACATTTAGTCTTTCCTAAATCCCACTGACGAATATACAGAAACCATCTGATTTTCCATGATTGAGTTTGTCCCTGAGGTGAATACCTATACATTTTCCAGTGATCTTGCACTCCCATTGCTTTATCTGTCCACAGAACTGAACCTAAATTATAATACACCTTTATAATAAGAAAGAAAAACACAATTACAAGCACATTCCCATTCCAGTCTCTTAGCTCTTTGTCACATTTGAGAAGATTTCGGTAGAAAAAAGGAGGAACTCCTTAAACAGAGTTAAACAATTTCACATTCACAGCTTAAAGTTCACCGTGTGGGGTGTGACCTACAAAATGAAAGAGATACCAGAAGTTAGAGATCAACAATTCACATCACTGTGGCAAGACAAAGTCCACCATAATACTACTAAATTGATCAAATTTCAGTTCAAAAAGGCAATCAAACACTCCTAGTTTCCACCATGACCTCCCCCTCTTCCTGCTGCTGTCTACATCAATTCAGGTTTTCATCACAAGGATTATAATACCCTCTTTGCATTTCAGATGCCACTAAATCTATGCAAAGGTTCAGAAATATACACTGCCTCCATATTAGTTAACTGAACTGGCATCTTATCCTGTTTCTAGTCACATTTTATTTTGCTCAATTTTTGTTCCAAGATTGACACATTATAAGATTCATTCAATCAAAAAATTTTACACAAAAATATTTTATAAATCACTTCAGTATAGGTGAAAGACAAATCAAAATCATCCCCAGATGATTTACATCAGTTCGTGCTCTCAATTTGAAATTTTTGTCAGGTAAATTGGATATCACATGTCAGTTCCTTACCAAAAACATCTATTGGAGGGCAAGGCAAACTTTAGGGGCTTCTAACTCAGCAAATGAGAAAGTATGTAAGTGCACCACAGTTATACAATGACTAGCAGTGTAAGGAACCAAGCATGTGCAGACAGATTCAATGCTGATTGCACATGTGCGACTGTTTCTGGTGTCAGGCCGATTGGCATCAAGCATTACAATAAAAAGAAAGTGCAGGTCTTACAGAAAGCTTCAAAGGCGATTCTTCAAGGCTAAAAGAAATACTTCTAGGTTAGCTGGAGCTGGCTAATGATCAGAGCATGATGCAGGTTTTTCTGGAGGAGTGCTTGCAGCATACATATTAAGGAGGTGACTACTTGAGAGTTTTACGAGTAAGTATGTATTCAAGATTACTTATTAAATACTCTAGTTTGATTTGTTTTTTGGGTTTTGCAAGTATATACACTAATTTCAAATTTACTGGATTAGTAAAATATTCTATTTCATGCAATTAATGCTGGAATGAACAGTGACACCCACATCCTGTGAATGATTTCAAAAAAAGACAATACTTTTCCCAGAGAATGTAGTCTGCAGTTTAGAAAATTAAGAAATAGAATTATAATTTTTCTTGTATGCGCATTGGTACTTGTGGATTTTTAAAATTCATTTAAGGGACATGAGCATGATTGGCTAGGCCAGGATTTATTGCCGATACCCACATGTCCTTGAGAACACCGTGGTGAGCTGCCTTCTTCAACCATTGCAGTACCCAGTGCAGCAGGGAGAGAATTTCAGGGTTTTGATACAGTGACAGTGAAGGAACAGCAGTATACTTCAAGACGGTGAGTGGCATGGAGGGGAACTCGTAGGAAGTGGTGCTCCCATGTATCTGCTGCCCTTGTCCTTCTTGGTGGCAAAGGTCATGGATTTGGAAGTGCTGTCCAAGGAGCCTTGTTGACTTGTTGTAGTGTACCTTATAGATGGTACACACAGCTAAAACTGTGCAGTGGTGGTGGAGGGAGTGAATTTTGAAGATGTTATATGGTCTGCCAATCAAGTGGGCTGCGGCCCTGGATGTGTCAAATTTCTTTAGTGCTGTTGGAGCTGCGCTAATCCAGGATACTAATCAATCAGTATAGCAGATGAAGACGGGAAAGATGCGGTCGGTGGACAAAGACATGAAGTTGGCATAAGGGTATGTGGGTCCGTGAGGGATGGGCAGAGGGCATTAGGTTGTATGAGTTGGGACAGGGTCCATGTGCTGGTGAGGGAATGAGAGGCTCAAGTGTTGGTGGGGTGTTCTACATTTCCTCCTTTTTGGAGGGGTAAGGTCAAACTTTGGATCTGGTCCTGGGGCATTTTTGGTGGAGGTAAAGCATCATTTGGCAAAGTCAAAAGGCATGTTTGTGTGTAAGAAGTGCATAAAGTTGTCAAGAATTTGTCCAAAGCAAAGTAGTGAAGATTTTTTAAAAAGTGCCTGCTTTTGTAAAAGCATGATAGTTTTCAAAATCCTATCTTTTCCACAATGGGGTGCTTATTGATGGACAGCTTCTCCTGCTAATTGAATGGAAATATTTGTTGGCCAAGCTTTTAATCATTTAATTAAAATGCTTAGAGTAAGAGAGTCACAGAGTTATACAGCACGGAAACAGACCCTTCCATCCAACTCGTACGTGCCGACCAGACATCCAAATCTGACCTAATCCCATTTGGCAGCATTTGGCCCATATCCCTCCAAATCCTTTGTATTCATATAACCATCCAGATCCTTTTAAATGCTGTAATTATACACAGCTTCCTCTGGCAGCTCGTTCCATACACACACCAGCCTCAGCATGAAAGAGTTACCCCTCAGGTTCTTTTTAAAATCTTTCCCCTCTCACCTTACACCTAAGCCCTGTAGTTTTGGACTCCCACCTCCCCCAAACTTTTGAAAAAAGACATTGGCTGTTCACCCAATGAGAGGCTTTGGGGACATACATTGGCATGGATGGTACATAGAGAGGGAGGAGATGAGAGCAGGAGGGATATTTTCTCCTTTTATTGTAGTGTGGGTCCCCAGGTAGGCTTTCTATCCAGCCCACCTCAAGAACTAGGCAGCTTCTTAGTCTCTTCCCAAATCACAAAGCCTAACTCCCAAACCAGTCCACAGTCTCTGAATGAAAACACAAAATGTGAGCAGCCATTTTTAAAGGTCAAAATTGCGGAGTCAGGCTTTCTCCCAACTCTGCACCTTCAAAATGGAAATACAACTTTGCTCTAGAATTACAACTGAATGAAGTAGACTTTCCAACCGCCTGGTTGTGTCATCACTATCTATTTCCACCGCAGTAACTTTCTTTTTATTTGTTCAGGGGATATGGAATTCGCTCTTATTGCACAATGGTGAGTTGCCTTCTTGAACCCACTGATATGCATTCAGTGTTGGTACATATGCAATGCTGGTAGGTAGGGAGTTCTAGGATCTTGATTGCAGGAACAGCAAGATAGTTCCAAATCACTATGATATATATGTTGGAAAGGAATTTACAGGTAGTTTTCCCATGTATCTGCTGCCTTTGTCCTTCTACGTGGTAGTAATTGTGGGTTTGGAGTGTGCTATCTAAGAATATTGGTAAATCTCTGCACTGTATCTTGTGGATGATACATACTGCTGCTACTGAGCGTCGGTGATGGAGGGTGTAAATATTTGTGGATATGTTGCCAATCAAATGGGCTGCTTTGTGTGTTGTTAGAGCTGCACTCATCCAGGCAAGTGGGGACTATTCCATAATCCTCTTAACTTATGCCTTATAGATGGTGAACAGGCTTTAAGAAGTTAGATGATCAGTAAGTCGCTGCAGGATTCCTAGCATCTGACTTGCTCTTGTAATCACAGTGTTTAAATAGCTAGTCCAGTTCCTTTTCTGAGTGATAGTAACCACCATGACTGTTAATAATATCAAGGGCAATGGTTAGATTCTCTTTTGTTGTAGATGGTCATTGCCTAATTACTTAAAATGATCTGATTCAGCTCATCAGCAGCTGAAATTCTCATTCGTGATTCTTAATACTCTCAACTTGACCATTCCAACGCACTCCTGGCTGGACAAACACACAACCTTCAAATGAAAATTCTCTTTCTGGTTTTGCAAATTCCTCCACGACGTACAGCCTTCCTATCTCTAATTTGTATTCCTCTAATTCTGACCTAATGAACATCCCAGATTTTAATTGGTGACTGTTGCTGAGGTCCAAATTACTGGAATACCCTGTTTATAGCTCTCCACTGCTCTATTTGCTTCTTCCTTTAAGATACTCCCATAACCCTAACTTTTAGACCAAACTTTCAGTCATCTGACTCAATATCTCCTTAAGTGGCTCAGTGTTTGTTTCATAATGCTCTTGTGAAGTGTCCTTGAGATATTGTAATGTATTAAATGAACTATAAGTTATTGTTGCATGGATTCACTCTAAAATAGCACTCACTCATTTCAAATGCCTTGTAAAATGCCTTCTAACATCAACAAACTCACCCTCTGTGCTGGTTATGTCATCTGTATCTGCATGAGATAATCCATTCAATTTCCCCTCCTGGAACAATTTCTGAAGCTGTTTTAGCTCTTGATCATAGTCTTGCCATTCAGGAACAATTCGCACTGCTGCCTCCAGTTTGGGTTCTTTAGTCATTGGGTTATTGCACTAGGAGGAGGTTAAAATAAATGCCATTCATAGAAATGTCACAACATAGCTCAATGACAGCGAACAAGACTGGAGGTGATCTGTAACATTTTAGTTAATGAATTTTTTGAGTTATTAAAATGCCAGTGATCTGGTCATCATTGTTTCACAGGGTCTTACAATGTACACTCCTACCTCGGCCCTTTCAATACACAAACTGATAACATGAATTGAATGTGATCTCAATTTCAGCAAAACATTGGTTAAAGCAGGTATTATGCTCTGTTGATTAATGTCTCCAGTGGTGCAGCTGAAGAGGCTCTGAAAATATATGTTGTTAGTCAAAACTAGCAAACCATCTACCTTCGGAGAGTTTAGTCCTACTGCTATTTTAAAACTTCAAATCATATCTCTTTGAAGTTGACAATTTGCACAAAAAAATAGCACCAGTTCTCTCAGTTTCTCCTGGTAACTGGTGCTCTTAAAATATACACCAATGTAGCAGCTCTTCTCTTAACACTATCCAGGATAACCATATTCCCCAAGACAGGATATAGCAGGCCTTCTACAAAGACAGGAGTGTTTACTTCTTTCATATTTGAAAGCGAAACTTGCCAAAGTGCCAGAAGTCCATAGGCTGTTCACTCATTAGACAGACAGAGGGCTGGTGTGAGTTTAACATGAGGACCACCCTGCCTCAGAGGAGGGCAAGATTGAGAAGGCCCGTACTTCATATGAAATTGTTTGGGCAATACGTCATAGTTCAATTTCCTTATAGCCTCATACCATAGCACAGTTTATAGACCTTTAAGGACTCGTCCACCATTATTGCTAGACCCTTGTTCTGCTTAAATCCTTGTTCACACAACCATGCTTTGTGAATATATTCATCTTAGTTGAACCTAGCCAAGCTACAGAATAGAATCATAGAATACCTAGTGTGGAAACAGGCCATTTGGCCCAACAAGTCCACATTGCCCGTCTGAACAGCACTCCATCCAGACCCAACCCCTACACTTCCCCTGCAACCCTACAGTTCCCATAGCTAGTCCACCTTATTTACACACCTCTGCACACTACATGCAATTCAGCATGGCCAATCCACCTAACCGGTACATCTTCGGACTGAGGGGGGAAACCGGAGCATCTGGAGGAAACCCACGCAGACACGGGGAGAAGATGCAAACTCCACACAGACAGTCGCCCGAGGGTGGAATTGAACCTGGGTTCCTAGCGCTGTGAGGCAGCAGTGCTAACCACTGAGCCACAGAGCCACCCATTTCACTGCATTTGTCTGTCTATATAAGAGTCTTCTGGCAGACACAGACACATTTCCCATTATATCTAGTACTGCTTGCAATCTTTTTTCCAAAAACAGATTTGTTTTGATGTCTCAGTGAATAGCAAACATTATGTCATGTACTTACCAAATCAATAGTTTTAGCTCTCTTCTTTGATGCTTCATCACACCAGGTCTCGCACCACAGCCAGTGCTGGGGAAGGGATTTAATGGGCACTTGATGGATCATGTTGTTAGGCAGATCCTATAAAACACGTGCCCCACACAAGAACAAAGTAAGTAATTTCAAGAATTTTCTGATTATTATGTAGTGCTGCAATTTAAAATTAATAAAGTTGCTTTAACTACTACTTGATTTAAGCTTGTTTTCTTTATAGGGAAAATCTGCCGCTGCCCACACAAAAACTGGACAGCATAATTGTAAACACATCAGTCATGGCACCGTTCTCCAATGGCAATCAGCCACTGCTAGTTTCAATAATTAACATTATCAACATTAAATCTAAAAGGTTTCTCATTTAGACACCGCTTCTACAAGCCACCACCACTTCAAAGCATTTTACAGCCAAAAATGTACTTACAAAGTGCAGTCACAGTTGTAATGCAAGCAATGCAGTAGTCAATTTGCACACAGCAATGTCTCACAAGCTAAATGACAATCCATTTTAATGATGCTAATTGGAAGATGAATTTTGCTCGGACTCTGAACTCTTTCTTGAATCGTATCAGGTGATCTTTTACATTCAGGTGAAGGGGCAGACAAGGGCTCTGTTTAACATCTCCCACAAAAGTTGATACATAATAGCGCAGTGTCCATCACTACTCTAATACCAGCCTCAATTTTCTACTCAAGCGTCTGGAATGGGACTTATTCCAAAGACCTTCTTCCACAGAGCTTAGTGGGCTACCACAGATTCGTGGCTGACACCTTATTTCATTCAAGAAAGAAATGCAGGTCACCTGTCAATTGATGTTAATGTTCATTTTATTTTAGCAGGTCAGGTACTGGTCATTGCCATACAAAAGCAACTTCACTCAATGCAAGAAACGTTGCATCAGACGTCCTGTGACTGCACCTCAACTTCCATGATTAGGACAACAATGCTTGTAATTCAAACACACTGATTTCAGCTCAAGAACAATCTTGATTTTATTTCATGATGTAGTCTAACAATAAGCTAAAAGGATAGTTGGCAGAAAGAGAAAAGGTCGTGAAATGGAGAAAGAAGAATAGAGAGAGTATATGAAATCTCAAGGGCAAGACATAATTGGTTTAAAAAAAACGGCTGAACCATATGTTATTAATGACAGAATCCTACGTCTTGTATCTGAGATTCAGTAGCTGGAGTGGGGAAGGGTTATGGGAAAGAAGAGGATATACTGTCACTTGGTCTTCATTTCTGGTATCAGCCTCTTTTATTAGATGCAGTTTCTCTCCCTCTGCAGAGAAAATAGATTTTCTGGAAGGCGAAACACATTTACATGCCATTCAGCCTTTTGGGATTGTGTTCCAGACTTCCATTGTTCTTTGCGAAATAAAACATTGTTTTTGTTTTAATTTCACTCTTACATAGCCCTGCTTTAATTTATTGTGCCTTCTTCTTCTCAGCTTTTCTATTACATAGCAAATACAGAGGAACTATTTCCTGTTGAATTCTTGAATTATTTTAAACACCTCACAGATCAGCACTCAACTTTGGGTTGGGAATGCAAACCACATTTATGAATTTTATATGCTTAACTTACCTTCTGAATTGTGATATTCTGATGAAATTGGACTGTACTCCCTCCAAGGCCAATATTACTTCCAAAGATACTCTATCCAAAATTGAATGTTGTACCTCAAAAGAAATCTATACAGCTGAAACATAATCGCTTGGATTCCTGTGATTAAAGCTAAAGGTTTCCTTGTCTACCCTTCTTACAGGCAGTGAATTCCAGATACCCACCACCCTCAGTGAAAAAAAAAGTTCTCCTTGAAACTCGTTCCCCTCACCTTAAATCTATGCCTCTTGGTGATTAAGCCCTCTACTAAGGGACACATTTATTCTTATCCACCCTTAGTTATCTCTGATACAACGGAAACAACCCTAAACAATGCAGTCATTCTGCACAACTGAAAAGATCAAAGCCTCTGCATAATCTCCAAAGCAATCACATCTTTTCCACAGCATGGCAACCAGAAATGCACACAGTACTCAAACTGTGACCTCACTAATGTCCTATACAGCTTCATCATAACCTCCCACTCTTGCATTTTATAGACTAATTAGGCAAGTACCCCATATATCTTCTTAACCACACAAACCAAACTATTCATGTGGAAGTGAAAATGCTGGGTGACTTCAGCTCGGTGCTTGCTTCAAAAGACAATCACTTTGGAGACCCGGCACCAAAATCTTTGGGCATGCTTCATGGGCGCCAGCCACGTGCAACCAACATCCACATACATTGGCATCCAACATGTGCCAGTCTTTAAGAACCCTTAAGGCACATCTCTGATCCACTGACAGGATGTTTGTGCACTTCAATGCTGCACCTCAGGGGACAATGGAAACTATCGTTGTAATGCTGTAGCAAGGACACTTTGGGGTCAGGGACCCATATGCAACTCAAACTGCATTACCAGGGAAACCAAGCGGAGGCTTGGGGACCGCTTTGCGGAACACCTACGCTTGATTCGTACTAAACAACTGCACCTCCCAGTCGCGAACCATTTCAACTCTCCCTCCCATTCCTCAGACGACATGTCCATCCTGGGCCTCCTGCAGTGCCACAATGTTGCCACCCAAAGGTTGCGGGAACAGCACCTCATATTCTGCTTGGGAACCCTGCAGCCCAATGGTATCAATGTGGACTTCACAAGCTTCAAAATCTCCTCTCTCCCTACCGCATCCCAGCTTGTCCCCGCCTCCTTAACCTGTCCTTTCTCCCACCTATCCCCTCCTCCCACCTCAAGCCCCACCCCCATCTCCTACCTACTAGCCTCATCCCACTCCCCTGACCTGTCCATCCTCCCTGGACGGACCTATCCCCTCCCTAACTCCCCACCAACACTCACCTTTACTGGCTCCATCCCCGCCTCTTTGACCTGTCTGTCTCCTCTCCACCTATCTTTTCCTCTATCCACCTCCCCCTCTCTCCCTATTTATTTCAGAACCCCCTTCCCCTCCCCTATTTCTGAAGAAGGGTCTAGGCCTGAAACGTCAGCTTTCCTGCTCCTCTGATGCTGCTTGGCCTGCTGTGTTCATCCAGCTCTACACCTTGTTATCTCTGCATTACCGGCCTGGTCATTTGCCTTCTTAGTACTCCCTTACTCTGACCTCACCTGAATGCTCACAACATCCCTTTCTCGACTTGTCTTTTTACGCCTTGCCCATCAGCCAGAGATACCAGGCTCATAGTATTGCTGTACTGTCATGCCACTTAGCGCATACAAAAATAAGGAAGCTATGCCTATCAGCAGCCTTCAGACAAGTGAAGGGAGATAGACTTGGTCCAAAGAGGCCCAGCACAATAAGTCAAGGTCAGCCTTCAATGTCTATCAAGGGGCTTGGGCACAGTCAGTCAGCTCCTTGGGGAGGTTATATTCCAGATCTTCTCCACATTAGGGATGAAGAGTTGAACTGGGCAGCCCACAATCCACTTTGAATATTCTGGTCCTACTGGGAGCCATTTGCCTTATAGAATGAGACAAAGAGACACCCACAGGTATTAAAGGAGATGAAAGTAGGTGGCAAAGCTGTTACCTTCCATGTAGGTGGGGAAATGTCACAATGAAGTGAGTGACAGCAAGTGAGGGATGATGTTGCATGCAACAGTGAGAGTGGTAGAGATTGAGCCCTTGGTGGAAGGTGGGTACAATAGCAAAGACAAATTGAGAGTGAGGTTTTGTAAAGAAAGCACTTCTACTGGTGAAGAAGAGGTGGACATTGACCTTATTGCTACATTGCTGGGCATACTTCCAGACAGCTAAGACTGCACGGACCCAGGTGACAACCTCAGATGGCGCTGGTGCCAGTCCACTGTGGAATACCCCAACAGTGGAGGGTGGTAGATTCGGTCTAGAATTGGACAAGAGGGGGCAAGAGAGAGGAAGGGTAGGTAGTTAATGAAGTGAGTTTGGTAACTTTAGTGAGAAAACCCGCTTGGCCTGTGTAATCCTTTGTGAAACTCAACAAAATTGCCACTTAGCCAAAAAAAAAGTAAGATTCAGCCCAAAGTGGGTTTTTTTTCCCATAACAGCAAAAGTAATTATCAAAAACGCACCAATAATTCCGGAACCATGAGTAAATGTTATAGTAGCTACTGAAATAGGCAGTCGCTTTGAATTTCTGTGGAAATGCAGTAATGTCTTTACGAAATGCCTAGAGCATGGCCTTGTCATAACAAATACTTTACTGCATCAGCAAGACAATTATATGTTGTTTGGTTGATAGAAACAGTGGGCTTGCCATTGGTCAACAGTACTCAAGTCAGGAAGGTGCCCCATCTAGCACCTTTAATATTCAGTCCATGTACCACTGATGCACTGTGGCAGCAGTTGTACCAACTACAAAATTCATTGCAATACCTCACCAGGACTACTGAGACAGCATTGTCCAAATCTGCAATCAACTTTTGATCTCTCACTTTCTCACTGAAGCTCCCACTGTGGAAACTGACCTTCTGGGTGTTGTACACTCCCTCGCTCAATTTTTAGTGACCCTCATTAAGCCCACTATGAACCACCCGTCCCACACAGAGAACCTCTCACCAGACTTCTTTCTAGATGCAACAAAATTTCCCATTGAAGAAAAGCACCTCTTCCACAGTCCAAATGTATCAGGAAGATCATCTAGCCAGCTGCACACAACATTAAACCATTATGAATCTGAAGGCATGTTACTTCTTTTCTATGCATTTAATCTCAAAATTTACAATTTACTCCTGTGAATGTTTTTAATGAATATGCACGACATGTCAATTCATTAAAAATACATTTCAAGCACTTGCTGATCTGTCTGCTATCTGCCCCCAACTTAATCCACAGTTATAATCATGCCATTGGGAAACTGACATTTACGCTCCTCACTATTAAAATCCCTGCCTGCCTGGTTTCCCATCCCCCAGTGCAGAGTTTGATCCTGACCACACCACCTGATCTAACAAAAGAAAAGTCAAGCATTTTATGCCAGTTGGAAAAGGACAAGGAAATTTCAAGTCAGTGCTCAGCAAGCATCAAAATGCTCCACAGGTGCCTTACGTAGACAAATTATCAAAGTCAGAGAAAAAAAATCAAAGCAAATTACTGTAGATGCTGAAGATGTGAAAGAAAACAAAGTGCTGGAGAAACTCGGCCTGTCTGGCAGCAGCTGTGAAGAGAGAAAGTCAGTGAATGATTTGGGTCTCATGACTCTCCTTTAAAATGCTAATTCTGTTTCTTTCTCCAAAGATGTTACCAGACCTGCTGAGCTTCTCCAGCGTATTCTGCTTTCATTTCATAAAAAAGACTATTGTTTTGAGTCACTTGCTGCAGGGAATCCTAACTTTGATGAGAGGAACCCGACAACGAGAAGAGTTTTGATGAAGAGTCATTGAGTTAAAATGTTAGTTATATTGTTCTCTTTCTGCTGCCACACCTGCTGAATATTTCAACCAAATTCTCCCTCTATTTCAGATTTCCACCTTCTGCAGAATTTTGGCCTCAAATGAGATGATGATTTCTGGGACTACAGGTGCAACTTGGAGGAAAAAGGTGAAGGAAATCAGCTGCATTTTGTTTGAAACAACAGGGGCTAAAGTATATTGATTAAAACTCCTCGGGATTTTAAAAAAAGGCTCAGCGTCTGTGCCAATCTAATGTAAGAAATAAAAGGGGATTTGTGCACAGAAGCACAAAGGAAGACTAGTGGTGTTTGTACAATGTGCCTCACGATAGTGTAACAATGTAATTCGTACCAAGAAGATAGCAACATCTGGATTTTCATCTTCTCATAATGTCTGTTGTTGGAATTGCATGATCTTCAAAATATTGTTTTTTTTCCTACCTTATACGCATAAATGTATATCTGTAAATGATCACTGGCCTTTTATAAATTAAGACATGGATTAACTTCAATAAAATTTTACAACTCATTGGCACATCTCAATTCCAAGAACACGTATACATACCTGGTCAAGATTGGATAAACTGTTCGGGTCCTGACTGAGACCTTGATACTGCCCTCGGAGTCGATCACCAGCGGCAATCTTTCGGAATTTCTTTAAGTCCACCACATACAAGGCACTGAATGGAGAGAATTTTTAAAAAATGTTTTTGTAAAAACATTAAAGTCATAAAATTGCTGAAGTGATGATAGTAAATAAATATTAGTGTGCCACTGCTGCATTTTAATAATACTACAAAGAGACTCAACTACTCACCGTAATTACAAAAAGGCACGTCGATAAGCTCCTGCTTCAACCTTTAGAAATGGCTTTCTACTATCAATTCACCTAAAAAACTGTGGTCACCAAAAAGCAAAAATGCTGCAAATGTTCTGAACATATTTTTGGATGCATGCTTGGCCATCGAGCTCCCTATACCTATTATTGACGTCTAGCCTCTTACAAAACAGTCTGCACAGCGGGAATTTGTTCAGGTAAGGAGGGCACTAAGCAGTGTGCCTGCCAAATTTTGATACATGGTCAAAGCTGAGAATGAGAATTCACCAAGTCACTGTTGAGGATTCCTCTGGATCAATCTCTGATGCTCATAATGAAAGCTTCATGATTGGTTCCAAATTTCACTATAAATAACAACTGTTTTGTATACAGATAAAACTGTTCCATACACTTAGTCATCTAGCTCAGTTTTTAAATTGTACATTATTTATTTATTAAAATAATTGGTTCGGCTTATGTACAGAGCAATTCAAATTAAATATCACAAGACATCAATTCAAACATAGTGAATCAATGAGGCCTGCTATTAATTAGACTTGCAATGCACATTTAAGTATCTAAATCTTTAGTCTGGCATGTGGCTGAATATCTGAATTGCTAAAGCTGCAGTGAGGAAAGTGGGTCGAGAGCCTGAGTGAGCAGAGCAATCAAATACCTCCTGCCTTCACTAGACTGAGGATTGTGGAATTAACAATGCAACAACCAAGAAAGATATGTAACTTAGGGCAGAATTTTACAGCTACTGCTGGAGCATTTTCAGGCTGTGGGGGCCTACCACTTTCCCGCAACCCTATCACTTCTCTGCAATTTTACCAAGGGCGGGCAAAGATTAGTGCGGCCTGTCCAATCTTGTCCCAATTGAGGGCATTAAATTATAAACCACTGAAGAGCACTTCCCACTGAGCCTCAACTTTGAGGTGGCAAGAGGAGTTCAGGGTAAAGAGGACATTCAGCAGGTGACTCTGCTCATTCCTTGGGCAAAAATGAGAAGATACCTTCCTCAAGGGCTTCCTTTCCACACTGAGCACCACTCATCCTCATTCATCTGCTTCTTCCTTGCAGTGAAATCTCTGCACTTACTCAAGCTCTCAATTTAGGGAATTATCATAAAGGCCCTTTGGCCTACTGAGTCTGCACCAACAAAAAGCTACACTAAATTTACACTGGCCTCACCTTCCAGCAATTAGCCCACAGCCTTGAATGTTACATTTCAAATGCTCATCCAAGTACTTTTTAAATGTTGTGAGGTTTCCGGCCTCAACTACCCTCCCAGGCAGTGCATTCCAGATTTTTCACTCAAAGGCTGGTGGGAAAGGTTCACCTCAAATCTTTGAAACCTCCCACCTTTCACTTTAAAATTATGTACCTTTGTTACTAACCCTTCAACGAAGGGGAATACCTGCTTTCGATCCACACTGTTCATGCCTCTCATAATCTGATCTACCTGAATCAGGTCCCCTCTCAACCTTTTCTACTCTAAAGAAAACAACCCGAGCTTGTCCAACCACTCTTCATAGAGAAACTGCTCTATCCCAGGCAAAATCCTGGTGTATGTCCTCTGGACCCCCTCCACTGCATCACATACTCCCTTTCACATGAAGACCAATACAACCTACCTGTTCTTATAAACTATATAAAGACTGGTAAAGGCAAGTATCCCATACATTTTCTTAACTACCCTATGAATCTGACCTACCTCCTTCAGAGATCTGTGGCCAAGTACCCCAAAATTCCTCTTTTACTCTGAAATTCCTGATGTGCTACCATTCATTGAGTACTCCCTTGTCTTGTTCCTTCTTCCAAAGTGCATCACCTCATACTTACCATGTTTAAATTCCATCTGTCAGCTCACCAATCAGTCTATATCATCCTGTACCTTAAGACCCTCGTCCTTACTAACAATACCCAGCCAGTCTGTGTCATTTGCAAACTTAACAACCAACTCCTCCATATTTCCTTCTATATAGTTTCTTAATATAAAATATATAAACAATAAAAGGACCCAGCAGTAATCCCTGTGGTATGCCACTGGACACCAGCTTCCACTCACATGAACAGCCTTCTATCACCACCCTCTATCTCCTCCCACGAAGCCAATTTTGGGTCCAACTTGCCAAGTTACTCTGGATTCCAAGTGCTTTTACCTTCTTTATCATTCTTCCACGTGGGACCTTGTCAAAGGGTTCACTGAAATCAGTATAAACTACATCAACTACACTACTCTCATTTACACATCTGGTCAATTTACTTGTGTACACCCTACCGTTGTCCTCTGGCCCCACACACAGACTGTCCCTTGGTCCATAAAGAGTCCTATTCTTTCCCTGGATATGCTCTTCACCATGATATACTTAACGAATATCTCAGAATTCTCCCAAATCTTAGTGTTTTAAACATGATCTTCTTTGCTCTCCTAATTGCTTTCTTAATTTCTCCCTGCCCTTTCTATACTCCACTGGGGCCTCCGTTGATTTGCTCCCTTTCTACCTGTTAAAAAGCTCCCTTTTCCTTTTTATCTAGTCCTGAATATGCCTAGACATCAAGGGGTCAATAAACTTGTTCCGCTTACAATACACCCTAAAGGGTACACATTGGGCCTGTACTCAATCCAAATTTATATGCCTCCCCACTGTTCTGCTGTAATTTATCCAGAAATAGCCGTTCCATGTCTACTTTGATCAGATTCTGCTTACTTTCAGAAAATCTGCCTTCCATAATTCAATGTTTTTTTGCAGACCATATTTTTCCTTTTCCATGAAAACTTAAAATGTACAGTGGTCACCAAAATGCTCTCCCATTGCTACCTTGAATATGTGCTTGGCTTTATTCTCTAGAATTAGGTCCAGCATCATATCATCCCTTGTTGGGTCTCCTACACATTGATATGAAAAGCTCTCCTGAATATATTTTAAGAATCTGCCTTCTCTAAACTCTTTACACTCTGACTATCCCAATTAGTGTTGACAAAGTTGAAATCTCCTAATATAATTACCCTATTATTGTTTATGCACACCTCAGTGAAGTGACTATATAGTTGCTGATCTATTGCCTACTGAATGTTTGCGGGGCTGTTTGCAGGCCTATATTACACTCCTAGTGGTGTGACTGCCCCCTTTTTATGTCAATGTGCCACCCACAAAGCCTCAATTGAAAATCCTTGTGCCTTGATTAGTAATGTACATCACCTCCTCTTTTACACCCTTCCCTGTCCTGCCTGAAGATCCTATACCTTGGAATATTGAGAGATAGTAGGAACTGCCGATGCTGGAATCTGAGATAACAAGATGAACACAGCAGGCCAGGCAGCATCAAAGGAGCAGAAAAGCTGATATTTCGGGTCTGGACCCTTCTTCTGAAGAAGAGTCCAGACCTGAAACGTCAGCTTTCCTGCTCCTCTGATGCTGCCTGGCCTGCTGTGTTCATCCAGCTCTACACCTTGGAATATTGAGTTGCCATTCCTACCCCTCCCTTAACCATGTCTCTGTGATGGTACCAATATTACAAGTTCATGTGTCAATCCACATCCTTAATCCATCTGTCTTACTCATCTGAATTAGAATCTGGGCACTGCTTGTCGTCTCAATTCAATCCTGGTCAATACTGCCACAAGTGTTACTGGACTACAGAAAATCTCTACTGTACATGTTCTTATTCGCACTGAATACCATCATGTCTCTGATCATTGATTGGTATTGGCTTCCATTTAAGCAAATGGCTTAATTTTAACATTTTTATCTTTGTTTTCAAATCCCTTCATGGTTGTAGCCTTCTTTCTCTGTAATCTTCATCAGCCCTGCAATCCTCTGAAATATCTCTGTGTATTTCAAGTGTGGCCTCTTGAATATCCCTGAGTTCACTGATGTCCTTTCGCCTGCTCAGAATCTAAGATCTGAAATTCCCTTGCTAAGTGTTTCCTTCCTATCTCCTTCTGTTAAATTTTGTTTGATAATGTACTTTAAGATGCTTTACTGTGTTATGTGTGCTGTATGAATCCAAGTTACTATTGTGTGGCCAGCAGCTTTCTGAGGCAGGTCCTCTGCCTGAGTGAGTGGCAGATATCTTGTCTCCAATCAATTAATGGGTCCTGATATGACTGGAGGAGGATGTGTTCCTCACCACCTCTTCAGGTGGCGGGACAAAAAATACAGCTATCCAAAAGATCTTGTCCTTGGAGGGGGAGAATTCAATGTCAAGTCAGGTACACAAAGAAGAAATGGCAGGAGGATTGAGATAGAAAGCGAGAGAAAGACAGACAATTTTTAAAGATATACTTTTACAACATTAAAATGTCCAACAGGTGGGACTTGAAATAATGAAACACCATAATTTTCAGTATGGGGACATTAACTAAGGGTTATTACTACTCATCAAGTTTCTTGGAGAGTAATTACACCAAATTGAATCAGACTTGCCGTCATATGGAAAGTCCAGTTTGAATATTGCATATGAGTATAGTAAATTCAGACCTTTCATCGCATTTCAACAGAGGCAGAGAGAGTTGTCACTTTTGTATCACTGATCATTATTGCAGTTTATGCAAATAAACAATGGATGTGCCGTTTTGTTTGACTCCAAGTTATCAAAATAATTCTATCGGCTTTTCAAGGTAGCATTTATTACAAGAAAAACATGCAAAATGTAGATGGCTATTTTTCAGAACTGTATTTATTTGTCATTCCAATAACTAACTATCCGTGTGACTGAAAATGGGAAAAAATGACAGGTGAAGACTGATTTAGAGAAAAGCATTGCTGCCCTTTGGCACATGGTGGCAGTGCAGCCCTTTGTTAAAAAGTACTTTGAAAACTGAGTCACATTTTATGTTATGTGATCAATTTCCACCTAAGGACTTGAAGTAATCAAAGTCAACACTTCAGTGCAATAATGAGGACTGGTACATGGTCTGAGCTGCTGTCTTTTGAATAAGGTATTAAAATTGAAGCTAAGTCTTGTAGTTCAGGTGGATGTAAAGGTCATCCAACATAAGCAAAGTCAATTGACTTGCCATTTAGCTCATTTAATCTTTCTGGAACTTTGGGTTCTAGCTGACATATCTGCTTACAGAACAAAACGGACTCCACTTCAAATGTAATTTACTGGCTGTGAAGTGCTTCGGTACGCTCTCGGAATACAAATAGCATCGTGTAAATGTCCATGGCACATGATGGGAGTGTGCACTGGTGGTATCAGGTTATATTTTGAAAACATTATCTTTCAAGTTTAGCCAAGCAGCAAAAGATTTTCCAACAGCAAGCGATTACAGAAAGCTTCATTTTATTTAATCTCAAAATGAGGAAAAGAACAAAGCAAATCAAATGATTCTGCACAGTCACCATTCCAAGACACTACTTTATGCGCCCTTCTTCCCCAGACTGAATGAGGAATTCCAAATTTGTCCTTTGCAGCGTTTTGGCTTTAAACTGCGTATTATAGAAATGTGCATTTGTGGTAGAGAGGACAGGTGGACTCCACTTAGGAAGCAGTAGGCAATAGTCAATTTTGATATTTTTGATATAACAGCATCTGCTACTTATTGTTTGTTTACAAATTTGTGCTTGGTAAATTATGGAAAGTGCAAGCTAATAATGTTACGACAAAAGAAAACAAGCAACTTGGGAACTAGGTGAACAGAGCAACTGTGGACCTCCTTATTAAATCAGGTTGAACGACTTCAGCAAAAAAAAAGAAGAAATAGGAGTGAATTGAGGATGAGTGAATTCAATGGCAAATCAGAAAAAGAAAGATAAAGAAATGAAGGAAAGGTTGAATTCAGTGAGAAAGCAGAAACATAAACACTTTTTTTTAAAAAGCTGTAGCAATTAAAACCTGAAGAGGGAGACTTCACACTTGCACCAATTCATTTTCAGTGTTCAGGAGGTTGTATGGAGTAATTTAGTATATAGTAAATTGATAAAAGGGTACTTAAGAATACAATGGACAAGACAACTTCCTGCGAGGAGTTTGGTTTCTATTTACCACACAATAGTAACTTGGATTCATACAGCACACATAACACAGTAAAGCATCTTAAAGTACATTATCAAACAAAATTTAACAGAAGGAGATAGGAAGGAAACACTTAGCAAGCGAATTTCAGATCTTAGATTCTGAGCAGGCGAAAGGACATCAGTGAACTCAGGGATATTCAAGAGGCCACACTTGAAATACACAGAGATATTTCAGAGGATTGCAGGGCTGATGAAGATTACAGAGAAAGAAGGCTACAACCATGAAGGGATTTGAAAACAAAGATAAAAATGTTAAAATTAAGCCATTTGCTTAAATGGAAGCCAATACCAATCAATGATCAGAGACATGATGGTATTCAGTGCGAATAAGAACATGTACAGTAGAGATTTAGATGACCTTCAAGTTTACAAGGAGTAGAACGTGAGACACCAGACAGGAGTTCCGAGTAATAACAAAGTTTAGGAGTACTAAAAGCATAGAAGAAGACTCCAAAATCGGATAAGCTGGAGAAGGATGGAAGTGGACAATTTTACATGGTAGAAATAAGTAGTCTTAATGATGGCATGACATGTGGTCAGAAGCTCAACTAAGGATCAAATGTGATAGCAGAACAGTTGGGTTTAGCCTTGGGAAGATCACTGTGGGGAGCTGAAGTCAGTGCACAGGGACCAGAACTTTTGGCAGAAGCCAAGAATAATAGCTTCAGGATTCCCAATTTTAAACTGAAGGAAAGTTTTGCTCATCTAACACAGTCCGATAATACAGAGAGAGTGAAAGGATTAAGAGTGGTGGTGAAGAAGTAGAGCTGGGTATCAGCAACATCAATATGGAAAGTGATGCTCTGTAAATGATATTGCTGAAGGACAGAAAGTACATGAGAAACAGGAGTGGCCAAGGATCGATGTGTGGGAAACACATGAAGTCATGCTGCAGAAGTGTTGTCAGCTGTGTCAATGGATGCAGATAGGTAAAGAAGAGAAGAAAAAGATCTTTGTCATGGTCACGCAGAATGTCACTTGTGATATTGGTAAAAGCCATTTTGTGGCAGGGGTAGTGTGGAGTGGTTTAAACATTAAGTTCTGAACATTACAAGGACAAATTTGGCAAAACCTTGGAGAAGAAAGGGAAGTTGGAGATGGAGCATAGTTGCAGAGGCGGAAGGTCATGGAGATTGGTATCTGAGAAAAGGGTGCTTTACTTTTTGCCTCAGCTGCATTCAGAACCAGCACTCATGGCCGTGTGGGAGTTGTTAAGAAGCCTGTTAGGTGCTGAGTGGTTTTAACAGTTTCCTGTATGCTCTGAAAAATTACATTTATTGAATCCCAAAAAAAGATCCGTGGCAGGTTTTGGTCAGAATGATCAATGTGGTGCTTTTAGAATATTGTTAACGATAACTTTGGCTATCAATCGCAGGCTCCATTATATTGGCACCAAAATTTATCACTCCACAAGTACTAAGATTCTGCATGAGTGTGGGTGTCACAAGTTGCTATCAAAGCTTGCGCCTCTCATAACTGCCCTACTAAAACACAACTTTGGTTGCATCAAGGCACAAGCTTGCTAATCTTCACAGATTGGCATTGAGGCAGTGAGTATAGGAGTTGGGACATTATGTTACAGTTGTATAAGTCGTTGGTGAGGCTGCACTTCAAGTTTTGTGCACAGTTTTGGTCACCTTGTTTGTAGGAAAGACATACTTAAACTGGAAAGTGAGCAAAGAAGATTTATGAGGATGTTGCCAGGACTATCAGGTCTGACTTATAGGGAGAGGTTAGCCAGGATAGGACTTTATTCCTTGGAACATAAGAGAATGAGAGGTGATCTTATTGAGGGACATAGATAGAATGAATGTATATAGTCTTTTTCTCAGGGATGGGGAATTGAAAACAAGAGGGCATAGGTCTAAAGTGAGAGGGCAAAGATTTAAGAAGGACCTGAGGGGCAACTTCTTCACACAGAGAGTCATGCATGTATGGAATGGGCTGCCAGAGAAAGTGGTTGACGCAGGTACAATAGCAACATTTAAAAAACATTTGGTTGGGTACATGGATGGGAAGGGTTTCGAGGGATATGGACCAAATGTGGGCAATTGGAACCAGCTGAGTGGGCACCATGGTCAGCACAGACCAGTTTGGGCCAAAGGGCCTGTTTCAATGCTGTATTACTCTATGACTCTATATGCATGATGCACACGTCTGTTTTCATAAACTGGTCTCAAAAAGAAAACAAAGAGAATGTTGACATATCAGAAAGGAAATGTAAAGATAAAGAAATGAAGCTAAAACAAATATTGAAAATACACTCAGCAGGTAAGGTAGAGTGAGATTCCAGCCTCTGCAATATTTTGATTTTGTAAAACACGTCACCGATACATCTAAGGGTGTGTCAAAGCACTTTACAAGAATAAAATAAAAACAGAACAAAATGGGACATTGATACCAAAGGAGTTTAGTTTGTACTATAAAAAGATCTAAAAGGTAGACATAGTAATCACTTTGATGTATCATAAATTATTACAGCTATACCTTATGTGGTACTTCCTGCCCTGTAGGTGATTAGCCCAGTAACCTGACTTCCAGAAGCGATATCCATCCATTTCCTTACGACTTTCACAGAAAGGAGTATACCCATAGGGAGCTCCTTCAAGGTCCAGGTCACGCAGCTCCTTCAAGTCAGCTCGCACTATCTGTGAGAAAAGTAAAACTGATGAGGCAAACGTGTTACACTTTTCTTGATTCTTGGCAGGAGTTGTAATATATTTTACAACTTTGTGATTCACTAAAGATTGAACTTTGTGACTGGAGCTGCAGCAACTTCATGATTCTAAAAATATAACTAAGTTAAGCTGTTAAATATCACAGTTAAATATCAAACAAATTGAAGAAACAGTCATGGAGAACTTGCAAACATGATTTCAAATTAATTTTTAAGGTTTTAGGAATCAGGATGAACACAGAAGAAATTAACAGGGATTTCAATTTATGCAGCATGAGAAAAGGATGTGGACTGTTTGAGCCACTGTTGGCATGGAGATCTGTTAGGAACAATTTACTGACTGGTGAGGGTATTGCCATGGGAAAACAGCAGAGGTTGGCAATCTCTGCGACCCCTTTTTCTTTTCAATGGAAAAGGTCTGTTGTATCGAAGAATTTCTTTTGCCTACTCAAAACAAAAGGTGTGTATGTTAACACATACAGCTTTTAGCGCACACAATGCATCACACTATGGAGCCTGACTGATATTCTTAAATTAGTTTAATTCTGAGCACTTCAACAGCAAAATTATAGAGGACATACTTTTCTGAGGCACGCAAGCACCAGCTGGTTGACCATAATCGGCATGTTGCCTGTGAATGGGTAATAGGATCTGATGTTTGACACAGTCTGCCAGTCCCTTGGGATTTTTGATCGATATAATCAACATCAAACTGGCACTATCGTGTTATTCATATGTGTGGTCGGCAAAACATCTTTTTGGCTTGACAGCAAAGCCTGTTAGTGGAAATAACTCATGGGTTTACTGCAAATTTGCCCCATGAGACAGAGGGCTTCAGCTGTTCAAATGTTTGAGCTACCTTTCCCTTGTCGGGTAATCAGAGGTTGATGGTGCACCACTCAAGGCCAGAAGTGTTGGGTATAGGTCCTTTCATCAGTTTCTGTGATAAATAGCTAGTGATGTAGCTATTATCATGCAAGACATTTTAGATATACTGTATTCTAGCATCATGCTTACATGGTGAGCAAATGGCTAGGACCTTATTCATGAGGTTGCCAATTAAGATCAATACTGTAGTGCATAGAACTATAGAAATCTCAACATACATATTGACTTGTGAACACAAGCTTTCAGTAGATAGTAGTTGAACCCACTGGCAGACTTCTCAATTTGTGCATCAAGAAAAGGAGTTCATTTGATTACTCCATTTCAATGGAAAACTTGAGCACAGGATATGGCTGCAGATTCAAATATCGCAAATGAGTCATCTGCGTATCAAACAAATGGGAGGTGATGCATTTTGAAAGATCAAATTCAGGTGTTCATTATACAATAAATGGCAGAACCCTTAGGAGCATTGACATACAGAGACATTTGGGTGTACAGGTCCACAGATCCCTGAAAGTGGCAACCCAGGTGGATAAGATGGTCAAGAAGGCATACAGCACGCTTATCTTCATCGGCCAGGTCATCGAATATAAAAGTTGGCAAATCATGTTACAGCTGTTTAAAACTTTAGTTAAGCCACAGTTTAAATTCTTTCTACAGATCTGGTCACCACACTACCAGAAGGACATGGATGCTTTGGAGAGGGTGAAGAGGAGAGATACCAGGACGTTGCCTGGTATGAAAGGTTTTAGGTATGAAGAGAGGTTGGATAAGCTTGGACTGTTTTCACTGGAAAGTCGGAGGCTGAGCGACGACCTGATAGAGATCTATAAAATTATGAGAGGCATTGATAGGACAGTCAGAGGCATTTTCCCAGGATGGAAAGGTCAACTACTAGAGGACACACATTTAAGATGAGGTGGGGGGGCGAAGTTTAGGGGAGAAGTGCAGGGAAAATTTTTCACACAGAAGGTGATGGGTGCCAGGAAAGCACTACCAGTGTAAGTGGTGGAAGCAGGCATGTGAGCAACATTTAAAACCTATCTTGATAAGCACATGAACAGCAGGCAAACAGAGGAACAGAAACCACATACAGGCAATAAGTAGCGGGTCTAAATAAGGACTAGGAATTGGCACAGACTTGGTGGGCCGAAGGGCCTGTTCCTGCGCTATATTGTACCATATATTCCATCTACATTTTCCATTAAATCATCATTTTCTGTTTCTCACATAAACTTTATAACTTCACATATATCCAAGTAACACTGCATCTGCCAACATATGCCCAACTTGTCTAGACACGAATAATGGCCCAATCAGTACTCTCTTTTCATACCCTATAAATTGGCATCCCTTTTCTGTTGTTCTTGTACCAGACCTGATCCGTGAAAGGCCAAAGTATCAACTTCTTATCTCCTTTTGGCAATATTTAAGGAGCAAAGCTTTAAGTCCTTACCCACAGGTCCACTTCTCCTCAGCCTGATTGTTTCAGCTACTCTATCCATCTATTGTAGCTACCTCTCCAAATGAAAAGTTACATGGGTTTTAATTAACTGCATACACCAAAGTACCAGCAATTCTACTGGAAGGTTTAAGCACCAAGCTCTGCATTGTAATGGACTGCATCAGTACGGTTACAAATGCCAAGAAATTTGGACAAATGTAAGACTTATTATCCCATAATAGAATGAGGGCTTTTTAATTGTATCTTACATTCATGCATTTAAAAAACTAGACACAGAAAGGGCATAAATCTGACTGAAGACTTGATTTGTCCACAGAAGTGGTCTCCATTTTCATTCGTTTAAGGTAACTTAACATGAGTCAACTGATGCTCCTTTGGCTAAGCTACTGCACAGTACAGATTAGAAAGATTTACATTTTGGTATCAGGCTGTTATGAGTGAGCTGTCTTTAAATGAGGCACCTAACTGGTCTCAGCACCCCTAGGTAAAAGAGGAGTATAACACCCCACAACCTTGCCTCGGATCACAATCCAATCATCTGTGCTGGAAGCCAGCACTGTGCCAGTTATGCACAACATTGTATTCCTTCTTGCTGTTTTGAAATGAACGGTTAAGTAGGGTGCCTGCATTACATATCCAGACCCATACATTATAACGGAAAAGTTTACAGTTGATACCAGAGATTGCATGGTTCGAGTGCAAATATGGAGGAAAGTGAAAAACCTGGTAGAGAAAGGAGAAGGAAAAACAATCTGTTCAATGCTGCAGCTTTTCCAGTGTCTAGGGCACATTTGACATGTATCTGGGGGAAGGACATTGATGTCCAAGCGCTAGCTCTTCATTAGGCTCTTTCATAAAGCTTTTTAAATGTCTTCAATGCCACTATTTTGACTAAAAGTGCAGAAATCTTCACTAAAATTGCCACACCATCACATTCAGCAAAAAGAAATGCGTACCTTATCCCTACGGCTGTTACTTTTTTTCTTGCAAATAGAAAGCAATTTCTGACCCAGATTTTGTTGTAGCAGGGCATCTAATGGCGTACACAAACCACTAATGCAGTGGGTACGCGAGATTTTTGGGATTTGAAAGGAGTTATTCATGTTAATACATAATGACTGCTGGAAAATGCATGAATAGGGACAGATGACAGGATCTCAAATTTTTTTAAATTGTTACGAGTCCTTTGGTTAGAACTAAACAGCCCAATAATAATCAGTATTCTATCTTACAAACTTCACAGTCTAGACAGCTGTCATCACATTACATCTGTAACTTGTAATTTGAGAAAGTATATCTTGAAAAATTTACCTGATCAGCATCCACAAATAGGATCTTGTCAACAGCCAGTGGGAAAAGTACATCCAGGAAAAGGATCTTGTAGCCCCAGATTATTCTTTGCTTTTCAGTCTGTTGATGGAGCCACCTGGGCCATTTGTACTGCACCAGCTCATACTGAAAACCATACTTCTTTGCCATGTGTGGAATAAATTCCTACCAGAACACCAAAATGAACATCAGTAACTCTCAGAAAATGCTACAAATTGTGCTAATAATTAATTTGACACAAACACATCAGTTCTGTCACAAGATAATTTAACATTTTCCACAGAGGGTGAAACAATCTGTAAATTCTTCATGTAGAGGTGTGCTGGCAATTTGTTTAAAATGCAGCCTGCACTTTGATCAGACCTAGAATTTGTGATATTGCAATGCATTAAGAGGGGGGAAATTGGACAATACTACAAAGTTAAGAAATATTGCAGAGTCAAATGCAATAATAGCATTCTTTTGGAATATCTCTTGGCCAAATGCTGAAGGATATTCAGAATGGAGAAGGAAATCTTCCCATAATAGGAGTGGAGCATCATTGCTAAGCACTTGAGAACTGAATAAGTCTTAGTTTAGCATTAACGCATTCGCTTTAATGAAGAATACTGGTGGTGAACATTTGGACAACTGTTTTCTAACGGAAGAGGAGAAGGCATGTTCTTACATCAGATATAATACAAACGTATGAACAGAATGAATGCAATACATAATTTAGATACGCTTAACAAAATCAACTTAGTACCTACTACGGACAATTTGCACCCACAAATATTAAAATGAAGTAGGAACAGAAATTAATTGCATTTTACTTTTTTTTTTTAAAAAGAGTTTCCAAAATTTGGCGCAGATTCCTAACGTCAGGAAGTGATAAACACAATTCTATGATTTAAAGAAGAGTGTGTGGGGTGAAAAAGACAAACCTTGACTACTCTGTACCCATACACATACTCAAATGGATTATAAAATCTTCCCTCTTTCTAACCATGCTTTAATTTGATGATTTTGTTTTCTCTACAAACCTTGAATGTGGGTGAGAGGTAGTTCTTAAGGAACCAGAATTTCACTGGTGTTTCAGTATGTTTCAGCACTGACAGCATCATTATTCTGCAGGGCAGAGGGAAGGCAAGAGAATTTATCATGCATATCTAAGAAGGAACTGCTTACCAAAATACACAGGTGTCAAATACAGTACACATTGCTACCCATTAGTTCTAAATGAGGCCCAAGTAGAAAACATAAATCAGGCTATGAATATGGATATATGAGAGGCGCATGTGTCAAACCTCACCAACTCCAAAATGATAACAGATGAAACTGATTGACAAAATTGCCAGCTGCTATTTCCTTCCTTCCCAGATGCTTTGACATTTGAAATTTACAATATTTAAATCAACATATCCTCATACGGACATGTCTGTGCACCAGAATGTCTCATTAAAGTATATTAACAAATTTGGGAATTATTTACCTTTTTTCTCAGAATCTTTAAATTGCAATAACTATACGGTTGACCTAATTAACACCCAAACTAACATACTGATGTATCCCTAATCAAATTTCAAAATACACTTTTCCAGCAACACAAGCTTGTTTGTTCCAGAGTTCAGACATGTGGCTTCCATAACACTTCACTAGAGTCAAATCATGCTTTGTAGGTCCTCAACATGTCTTGATTCCCTTACCCAAGATACTGGCAATGAAATGTGAACCTCGAATAGATATGAAACTCATAGTGAACTACAGTTACTTTGGTTGGAATTAAAATTAAGCTAAAACTCATCCAACCTTCCCCCTCTAACACAGCTCCTCATCATAAACTTTATCCTTCAGTTATGAGGCTGGTGCACTTGACAATAAGCACAACTCTGTCCAATCATGACTTTGCACCCACACTTCCAAGCAGTGGCTTGAAAGGTGGCTATGTAGTGTTCTGTATCAGGAACGTTATCAGGAGCAATTTACAACATCTGCACCACATCGGGACTACAACCAGGGAACGTAACTAAGACCAGGTGTTGAACCTGAAAGTTTACTGATCCCTATGGGCTAGTCCATATTGTGCGCTGAATGTTACATCAGGGCTGCCTCCGTGTTTTCTTTCGAATACAAACTGCTAGGTCCTTAATAAACTGAGATACATAATGCAGCCCGAGTTTCTAAAACTTAATTTGTACGATCACACCAAACTAAACTCTTAAAGCTGTACTTCAGGCACATATAGTTTTCTTTCCTACAATCCTGTTTCCACACAAATGAACTTTGTAAAAGCTTTATCCACATACATTTGAAAAAAAAATTGTGACATTGATCTGAACCCTATTCTGAGATCTGAGGACAGATAAAATACCTGCAAGTCAAAAATTTAAAAAAAAATCAGAAAGAGACAGTCAACTGACCTCAAGAATCTCTCGTAAAGATGACCTGATGCAACTGAAAAGATATTAATGACATCTTCCTTATCCGATCTCAGTTCTTCAGGTTTTGGTCCTCCAGTGAATCCTCTGTGAAAAAGAGATAACTGCTAATTACTTCCACTTTTTTAAAAAAATCTAGTAAGGCTGGAGACTGGAGCTGACACTAACATAGACAATTAAAGGTACTGGCATTTCAACTCCGGGATCTTGGGCTCAAATGCACGGGATAGAACAGCCGTTCTGGTCGTTAGTGCTAAGGGTCTAAGAAACGTTAGGATGTGCAGCATTAAATTATCCCAAATTCAACAGGCACTCTGTATTAAATAGAGAAAATGTCACACTTGTGTGTAGTAAGTGGGTTCCTTTGGGGTCCAACTTTGTTCACAGTGAAAAGAGTAAACGAAACTTCACCCAGCACCGAGGTGTTCTATAATTGACTTAGGAATGCCTGATGTTAATGCCGGGTTAAGAAATGCGAAAATGTCACAGGCGCAGATGTAGAAACCCAGTGGAGGTGCAAAAGGTATAACTTTTTCCGCGACTGGAACCAAGTAGAGGGAGTTTAACATTGCATCCAATGGTTTTACCTCTACTTGTAGAGACTTTGATGATGACAGTAATGCCTGAATTAAATGCTTATTCCAATTCCCCCATATTAATATTCCTTAAATTAATAAACAAAGTGCCAAAATAAAATTTTGTGGGGAAAAGTCTTTCAACCTTAATACCCTCATTACTGAAATTATATTACTTGGACTGAATAATCTCTTTCCCATCTAAACTTGCATTCTCTACATCACGCTGAACCAGAAATGGATCAAATCTAATCCCCACTTGACTGGATGAGTCCTGCTCCACAATACTCAAAAGAAGCTTGACACCATCCAGGTCAAAGCAGCCCACTTGATTGGCACTACATCCACGAACATTCACTCCCTCCACCACTAATGCTCAGTAGCAGCAGTGTGTGCTACCTACAAGATATATTGCAGAAAGTCGTAAAAGGCACCTTATACAGTATCTCCCAAAACCAAAACCACTACCATTCGGAAGGACATAAGTAGCAGATACATGGTAGTACCATCACCAACTGCAAACTGCCTTCCAACCTCTCACCATCCTGACTTGGAAGCGTATCAGTGCCTTGACAGCAAACTGTCACTGTTGCAGTACCGCAGTGTTACCATTGTCCCCTAGATGCAGCAATGGAATGCAGAAGTGTACCGTAAGTAGACTGGACATGTCCAAGAGTCTTCTTAGAGGCCAGCACATCAGATACTGATGTCTGTGGATGCGAATGTGAAAGCCTATGGAGCATGCCTGCATGTTAGTGCCTGCTATCCAAAACTGAAGTCTATTGGAGTAAGCAGTGAGCTGATGCCACTAGGTACCCGTTCTGACGTTCATGTTGAGAAATCTCAGCATTTGTTTGTTCACAGCAGATGGCAGGATAGGGAGGTATATATTAATGAGGTAAAATGTACAGTTAATAAAGGTTGTTAGCTGAATTCCCCTGAATAGGAAACTTGCCAGTGCCTAGTGAGAATAATTGTCTCAATGCCTGTAACTTCGTTAAACAGAAAGTTGCTCCCAACGTCAAAAGAGTCCTCACTGGACTCCTTATGGGATTCTGACACATTTCTCACTATAGCCCATGTCACTCAGGTACCTATTAGATTTCACCGTTTGTATCTAATCTTTGAATGCAGCCTTTACTCATTCCCACTTGCACTTCATGTAACTGTACCTTTGTGTGTCATGGAAGAAAATGGAAACAATGCATGCTGCACTTTTGAATTTCCAGTTAGTCACTTCAGTGTACACAATTTAATCCACATTTGTCATCATTATTTACAATCTCGAGATTCAAAGGTGTTAAGTTACCTCTTAATGGATTCCCAGAAACCTTCATTTTCAGAATTATCATCACTGAGGAGTTCTTCACTCATTTTCTCAGGTTTCTTTTGAACCTGTAGAATTGTAGACAACATTTAATATTCTCTACTCCTCACTTTGGAGAAAATAATTTCTATGCATTAAGAACTAATAACTTCTATAATGACTACACTTAAAAAAAAAAATACTTCATCCATGGCCATCAAAATTCCTATATAAATTCAAGCTTGCCTTTTCTTTCAAGAAACAGCAAGCTAATTAATTGAGCAGTGCTAAAAATGCCAAATAATCATTGGCTCTGATTTAAGAAATGCTTAGGGCTGCCAGGTATGGAAGGTTTGTGTTATGAAGAAAGGCTGCATAGCTGGGACTTTTTCACTGGAATATAGAAGTTTATAGAATCATGATGGGTATAGATAGTTAATGGTAGTGGTCTTTTCCCTAGGATGGAGGGTTTCAAGAATAGGGGGGCACATTTTTAAAGTGAGAGGAGAGAGATTTCGAAAAGATATGAGGGGCAAATGTTTTAAGAGTGTAGCTTGCATGTAGAATGAACTTCCCGACGGAAGTCGTGGATGTGGGCACAATTACAACATTTTTTAAAAATTTGGATAAGTCCATGAATAGGAAAAGTTTGGAGGGATATAGGCCAGGAGCAAGCAGGTGGGACTAGATTAGTTTGGCAATATGTTTGACATGGACTGGTTGGACCGACGGGTCTGTTTCTGTGCTGTATGATTCTATGAATTCTGGACTTTTTAGACAACAGAACTTCAGCCTATTTTCGGAGGCCAAATAACCACAATGATAATTTAAGTTCGTGCTCTTTATGCAAAATCTTTCCAAGTTCAACCAGAAAGTTCTCTTTTTGTAAGGAACATTAAACATAAAACAGTTAGTGAATAAATCATATTGACAATACCCTGTTTGACAAAGATAAAGAAATTGGTCATCTAACCCTAAACATTTATCTTCAGAGTGATCTTCAAGTTAAAATAATTTAATCAGCTTTGTAACTTGGAAGAGGTAGCCTAGAAAACCAATATCTATTAGGCTGATAGGCAGTGAGCCTTTTCTTGTCCTCAGCTCATAACTTATATCTCGAAGATCACTTTCTTTCTAAAAGTAGACTGCTCAGATGACACGCGATATTCAGTCAAATCTCTGATGTGACAGCGACTATAGATTCAAATTCTGGGAATTGTAAGTTCCCACCCTTGGAGAAATGTGAACTCAAGTCTCTAAATCAATGTTGTCTTTAAATAATCCTTGTTGCAGTATTTTTCTGTTGAAGAATGTGAACATCAATTTCGTTAATGTAGGATAGAAGATCCCCTGGTGGTATATCAAAAACACGATGGCCTCAGTTTATACAGAGATCAATTGTCAAGTCATTTCATCTCTGTCTTATAAGGTTCAACATTCCATTTCAAATATTCTAACCAACCACGTCAGGTCAATAGAAATAGATTCTCACTGACGAGTTACAAAGAAGAATTAAGCGGCATTTTAAAAAGAATAACACTTTCGCCACTAACACATTCATTGAACTTTATGCAAATATACATTAATGTACAATCTCAAGAAGGAACTAAACAGCTCCAATGAGGAGTTTAAGCCTGCAATTTTAATCCACCTTTTTCCTTTCCTCATCTAAACAGACCTGCTGTACTGCCAGAATACTGTGGTTACACTCTTGTTCCTAAGCTATGTAACACATGGTATGAACTTGTAGAAACACAGTAAGCATATTTTCACTAAAAAGAGAAGAACTGATTTCATGTGAAGTTTTAGTCTTGAATAAAGAATCATTCTATCGCTTTAATTTAAATGCTGCATCATACATACCTTCACTTTAATAATTTTGCTCTTGAAGCTGTTAAGAACTACAGTCACTTCATCAGTACCAGCTGGGGAGTCTGTTCCATCGTGGCTGAATGATAGACAGAACGTTGTACATTTTAGAAGAGAAAAGGTAACATGGCATTTAAAAATCTTTAGGAATTACAATTATTTTTCAGATTAGAAAACGCCATTATAAAATATATGGTGCACAGTAAGCCAATCACAGGAATCAACACATATCATACACCCATCATCATCATTTGGCTTCCTTGTTTTAAATGCAATTTCATAATAGATAAACTAAACATCATTACCAGGGAGGATGAGGATACAAGTTGAACAGATCAAGACAGCAAATTTATTCAGTAAGTTGCCACACAAAACAGGTACCATTCACCGGGCAATGCAAACAGATCCCTGATGGGTGGCAGCAGGTACACTGATGTTGACACTCGGCTAATGGCTAGGTATGGGGGAGAAGAAACAGCTTTAGTTCTTTTGCCCACCAGTGAACTAGCACCATTTCTTTGTAGTTCACAGTGATATAGAATAATTTTGTTCTGGTTTGCTGCTCCCTGCTAACATGGTGAGCACTTGCACATGAATAATGACCACTTGAGCACAACAGGTAGGAGAGGAGTCACCACCATCAAACCATGGCACAGCAAGGTGAGAAAGAGGTGGTGACATCACTGGACTGGTCATCCAGAACTCCAGGCTAATGTTCTGGTGGCATGTGATCGAATCCCACCTTGAAGAAGAAAATATTTATTCAGTCAAAATCTGGAATAAAAAGCCAGCCTAATGTGCCAACCACATCGGTTGCTGTCAAAGTCCAACTGATTCATCCATCTGCCATATTTACCTGGCCTATCCTACACATGACTCCAGACCAACGGCAAAGTAATTGACTTTTAACTACCTTCTGGGCAAATAGAGATGTGCAATAAACACTGGCCAAGCCAGCAATGCCCTCATCCCAATGAACAAATAAAAGAGGTGAAGGCGCTCCATGCTGATGAGATGATAAAAGGGTCCAATTGACAAAACGCACATAGACAATATCAACTACAATGAGAAGATAGGTACTTGTATCTCTTCCAGCCTCTTAAACACTGCACAAGTAATTCCTTCAAGATGCAGTGACACAGATAGAAATGGATATAGTACATTAAAATCAGAGTCTGCAGTCATCATGAAAACATTTTAAAACACGAGTCCACTGTGTTTTTGAACAGGGGACAGATTAAAGTAAGTGATGACTGCACTATACAGCAGTCATTTTTTTTTTAGAAAGGTCTTAAGAAGCATGGAGTGTATTCTCAAAATTAGTTAACAGTGTACAAAAATGTATGTGTATTTTGTTTCATAACATGAAACGTGCTAGAAGGATTGATGCTGAATGCTTTCTTCAGCTGGGCTGTGAAAAGTTATCATAAACAAAGAAAATAAAAGCTTCTGACTTATTCAATAGTTCATGCTAAACAGACTTCCAGAATGGTTTTCATATTAGTACTGCTAATGAACTGTCAATGTTGTTTTTTGTTGTGTACCTGTAAATTTTATAGATATCTTCTGATCTTCCTTTCCTTAGTCTGAGCACCCAAGCACCAGGATTGGCTTTTAACTGGAAATAGCCCTGTTCAGAACAACAACATAAATATTCAGTTTATTTTCATTAACTTTGGTTTAATGGCACATTACCAAATTTACTTGCAAACTTTCAATTAAAAACACTATTTCAATTTCTGCAAATTAATCTTCTGAGAACGGGCAATGCACTTTAACTTCATAGACAAAAGCCGACTTAAAAGAAACAAAACAATATGCCCAAGCATAATGGAAATAAAAAGGGGAAGATAGAGAAAGTTAAGGAATTGGAAGATTGAGAAAGTTAAGGAATTGGAAGATTTTGTGAACAGACAGATAGCACCTGTAGTTTTACTTGATGCAGGGATTCAAGAAGAGAATAAGGCCAACTGCACTGATAATACCTGGCCTGGTTTTAGGGCAACTGCATCACATAGTACTAACACAGAAAGGAAATAGACCTGTGTTGGAAGAAAGTGAGGTTTAAAGCAGGGTCTCAAAGTACACGGTAATGAAGTGAATAGAGGTGCTAGGGAAGAGAAGGAAGCAAAGCTGCAGCACATGCAGGTTCAAGAATGAAGCTTTGCAGAAATAACGGCGATTTCACAAGGAACCAGGTGTGAATGGAGTCGCACGCTAGCATACTGCAAACTAATTACCAGGATCATACGATAATCCAGACAGCTTGAGAGCAGAATAAGACCTGCGGGGAGCATAAAAGAGTGGGGTCAGCAGTGAGATCACTGCAAAACCAATGGGAAACAGAAAGAAAGCACTACAGCACCATCAGTGAGATTAGATAAGGTATGCAGAGAGAATAAAACAGCAATGGCAGAATGGAGAGCCAGAACAGAGTAAGACAAACGAGAAGCATAAATATCTGCTGCTCTGATCCCATTGACCACATTCAAGAAAAAAAAATCGCAGTGATGCCAAAGAGAACGAGCCAAATAAATGTTTGATGATACCTTACTTCTCTCGCTAAACTCTAAGCTGAAAAAATAAAAATTGCAACTGGGTAATTCTAATAGGAAGGGAATGAATAACAGTATAAGACATACAAAATCTACAGGCATTAATTCACTAGGCAGTAACTCTATCAGGTATGGAAGAAATATAAATAATGGATTAGGTTCACAGTTGAACTATTTAGACAACTTAATATACTTACAAATAACTGTCAAATAATACTTTTAACTTGAAACCTAATTAGTTAAAACCAATGCAATCAAGATCGCAGCACAGGTGATGTGTTGCAGCTGTAGCATGTGGAAGCTGCTGGGCACCCATGTAATTCACAGCAACCACATCTGCAGGAAGCACCTTCAGTTCAAGAAACTTCCACTCAGAGTTCATGAGCTGAAGACTTAATTTTGGGCACTGTAATGCATCAGGGATGGAGAAAGCTGCTTGGACAATTTATTCTAGCAGGTAGACACATTCTTCCAGTCAGGTACATCAGATTTAGTCCATGGTCAGAGGTGTAAGTGAGGCAGATCTGGGCATTAGGAAGGTAGTAACGAGGAAATCTCAGCCCTTGCAATTGACCATCAGGTTTGATGTTCTTGCAGCTTTTGGAGATGACAACAAAGATCACAGAAAGAATAAACAAACTGACTATCATACACGGTGCAATGGGTCATTCAAGTTGGCAGGGTCAAAAGGGACACAGTAGTGGTTTAGGAGAAGAGTGAAATCCCCAAAGCCTGTGTTGCCTGCTGATGTCAGAGTTAAGGACTTCTTGAGGCTGGTGAGAGTTTTCAGTTGAAAGGTTATCATTGTCATTGTTACCCATGTGGATAATGGCAAAGACATGGCTAGGAATGAGGAACTGCTGAACAAAAAAATGAACATCTGAGAATTAAATTAAAAGACAGAACTACAAAGTTAATAATCTCTAAATTACTAACTGAGCTAAGAGGAAATGGATATCAGTTAAATAAGACAAAAAAAGTGTACGGTTTAAAGATGTTGTGGGATAAAGTCGGTTTCCATTCGCACAATACCCTGCTGCAGAAACAGATAGCTGTACTGTACTGCGACAAGTGTTCTGGCAAATCATATAGTTTGGACTGTAGTAGAACTTTAATGTAAATAGTGGTGATGGGGTAAAGGGTTCTCATGAGGGGAGACTTGGAAAATTAAAAAAGGACCAGGCCAGGATACAGGTTAATTTTGCAGATGATGACCAGAGTGTGACAGGAAAGCACAAAGTGCATCAGTAAATAAGGCCAGAGTAGGAAAAAATGGTATATCTACCTACTTCTTGAAAACGAAAGGCTAAGAAAGTTGAGTGATCCACATTTGAGTTTAGATAAACGAAAAGTGATCTCGCTGAAACATGCAAGATTCTAAGCAGGTTTGATGTAGATGCTGAGAGGATATTTACAACCATGGGGGAAATCCAGAAAAAGGGGGCACAGTTTAAAAGGAAGTCTCCTCTCAAGACGAAAATTAAGAGAAATGTCTTCCATTACAGTCAATACACTTTGGAATTCTCTTCCATTGCAAGCAGTGGAGGTTGAATCATTAAATATATTCAAAGTTGAATTAGTCAGGTTTTATAATCAACAAGGATTTCAATGGTTTTTAGGAGCAGACAGGAAGGCAGAGTAAACAGTCTACAGGCCAGACTCAAGGTACCAAATGGCCTATTCTTGCTCCTTTGTGTGTCAGCTTCTTTCAATTAAAATAAATTAATAATCTTGGTTAAAAAAAATGTTATGGCACCTGCATCTCAGAGAAATTGCTTTGTTGCACTAAGTTTGGTTGAATTCTTTTGGATGACGCAGAAGGCGGAGAGGATAGAATTCATAGAAGGAAGAAAAATAAATTTAACCAATGAAAGTGTAGAGGCAATAATGAAAGAAGGAAAAACAAATGGATCTTCACAGCAGTTCATACTCATGAACAGATAAACAGAGAATCTTATTTCAAAAATTTTGGTCAAGATTTGTGCTTGCAAAGAGCTAACTGTACCTACCAGGTTTGCCATTACAATTGTGTCCACGATTTCCTGGTTTGCATTGGTGCCCAGGGTAAATTGGAGACCTCTGGGGGGCTGTCCTGTTGAAACATCATAACAATGTCCTTCTAACAAAAGGTACTCCAATTCATACTCTGCTGCTATTCCGCCATCAATCTGAAAAAAGATTTGTATGCATTAAATTCTGCTTCAGGAACCATTATAAGGTCTTTGAGTTATTTTAATGGCTGTTTAAACTTTGAATTATAGAACTTTTACGTTGCAGAATGTGACCATTCAGTTCATTGTACTTGCACTGGCTCTTTCAAGGAACTGTATGATTAAGATTCAATTCCTCTACTCTCTCCCACAGCCCTGAAACATATCTTTTTCCTGTGCATATACAATTTCCTTGGAGAGCTACTATTGAATGTTTCACAATCTATGCTGGGAGTGCATTCCAGATCATAACAATTCAATAAACTTTAATAGTCAAAATGGCAGTGGACTAGGACGCTCCAATCGGAGCTCCTCTGCTCACTTCCCGTTTTCTTCTTTTCTTCCCCTTTTATACCCTTGTGGTGCTCTCTCCTGAGGTACAGCGGGCTGGAGGCATGGAGTGCATTGGGCTGGAGGCTCGCGCGGAGTGGGTCAGTCAGCGGGATGGACGCTTGCACAGAGCGGGGACGGTCAGCGGGATGGACGCTCATGCAGAGCAGGGACAGCCAGCGGGGTGGAGGCTCGAGCAGACTGGGATTGCCAGCAGGCTGAAGGCTCGTGTGGAGTGGGGACGGCCAGCGGGCTGAAGGTTCGCGCAGAGTGGGACAGTTGTTGGACCGGAGACCGGTGTGGGTGGTTAGCAACTTGCGAGCCTGGAGCAGATCATATGTGGAAAGCTCCTGCTCTGATCTACTGGAAGACTATAATGCTTATCTTTTTAACTTTATTCTCATTTTTCTAACTTATACTATGAACAACTCTAAGTAATGTAACTTTTCTTTTCCCTTTATTTTTGTATTGTATATCTAAGATCTGTACTTTGTACCTAAGATAGCACCATATGGGGGCGACATTGTAAACTTCTCACTTATACTCCTGTAGCTCTGTACTTGAGTACATGTGACAATAAAGGATATTCTATTTTTAATTCTAAATCTAAATAGAAGAAATTCTGTCTGCTCTTTATTGGCAATTATCAAAAAATCTGTACATTTCTGGTTACCAAAGCACCAGCCAATAAAAGTAAAATACTATTGACACAAACACAGAGAATGCTGGAGAAATTCAATAGTTTTGGCAGCATCTGTGGAGAGGGAAACAGAGTTAATGTTGAGTCCAGTATGACCCCGCTTTAAAACCTGCCAATGAAAACCCCTCTCCTTATTTACTCCATTTCAAACTTTCCAAGATTCAACTATTCTATCACATCACTCCTTAACTTCACTGGTCTAAAGGGGGAGATCTGTTTTCCTGCTATCTCAACACAACTGAAGTTTCTCATCCCAGTTTAGTTCAGGGAAATCTCATTCTGTAATCTTTCCAAAGAACAGATATCCCTTCTAAAAAGTGTGACGTCCAGAATTGGGGACATGGTCTTAGATGAAGTCTAACCAGTGATTTGTAAAAGGTTTATGATAACTTGATTGCATCACTGATATTTTTTGTGAAGAATTCTACTATACCAACACCGAAAAACTTTCTCACTTTGTCATGCCTTCACATGACATGTTAGTCAGACTAATTTGGACTTTAAAATATTTAACAAGACACACCTCCTTCAGGTAAATATTGTCGAGATCATACGAAGTATGGACAGACTCCACCATCCAGCTCTCAGGAGTGTTGATAATCAGCGTGAAGAGGGGAGACTGAGGCATGTCCAAGAATTTGGCCACTGGTCCAGGAGCAAAGCTGCCATCTGCACTGAAAGTAATCTCAGGCTCCAAAACAAATCGGTAGATGCTGCAAAATGAAGGGCAGAAATTCCTTTGAAATCTTTGCATTCTACACCCGTTCGCTTTCTTGTGCTAACTAAACTCATTATTTATAAAATCACAACTATTTCATCCTCTATTTATAACTTAAAGCTAATGCAAAAATGAAAGTCAGGACACATACTAAAAATCAATTTTTCATCCTGGCAATACTGTTTTCATCAGCAGAAGCAGCAAACTGAATAGCACTGAAAGCTTCCATACTACCTTGTATTCAAAGCAGATGTGCAGAATCAAAAGTGGCAATATAAAAAGTCCCTCATAGAAAGTCAAAAATTGTCAATTTTTACAACATATTTAGGCTCATAAATTGAACTGCAACATGAACCTGATACAACAGACAGCTGAACCCAATGATGCAGGACCACAGCAGGCTGGCGTACCAAACTCTTTTTTAAAATTCACATGTGTAACGTGGGCATTGTTTGCTAGGCCAGCATTTGTGCACCCCTAGTGGCCTTTGAGAAAGTAGTGGTAACTTGCCTTTTGAACCTCTGCAGTCCATGTGCTATAGGTAGATTCATAACGCTGCTAGGGAGGGAATTACATGATTATGACCCAGCAACACTGAAGAAATAGCGATATACTTTAAAGTCAGGACGGTGAGTGGCTTGGAGGGGAACTTACAACTGGTGGTGTATCTGCAGCCCTTGTCCTCCTATATGGTAATGATCATGGGTGTGGAAGGTGCTGTCAAAGGATTTCTGGTGAATTTCTGCAGTGCAGAACCAGTACACACTGCTGCTACTGAGCATCTGTAGTTGAGTGGCTAAACAGTTGTGGATGTTGTGCCAATCAAGCTGGCTGTTTTTTCCGAGATGCCATCAAACTTCTTGACTGTTATTGGAGCTTTGCTCCATCACAATCCTAACGTCAGCCTTGCAAATTGTGTACAGGCTTTGGGGATTCAGGTTGTGAATTACTCACTGCAGTATTCCTAACCTCTGACTGGCTCTTGTCGCCATTGTATTTATACGGCAAGTCCAGTTCAGTTTTTGGTCAACGGTAATCCCTAGGACATTGATTAGTGGGGGATTCAATGATGGCAATGACATTTGTGTGCACGAATGTTACTTGCCACTTGTCAGCCCAAGCCCGGATATCATCCAGATTGTTTTATATTTGGACATGGTCTGCTGCAGTGTCTGAGGAGACACAAATGGAGCTGAGCATTGTGCAATCATCAACAAACATCCCGACTTCTGACCTTATGATGGAGGGAAGATCATCGATGAAGCAACTGAAGAAGGCTGGGCCGAGGACATTATCCTGAGGAACTCCTGCAAAGATGTCCTGGAGCTGAGATGACTGACTTCCAATGGCCTCAATCATCTTCCTTTGTGCTATGTACAACTCCAGTTAGTGGAAAATTTTCTCTCATTCCCACTGACTCCAGTTTTGCTTGGGCTCCTTGATGTTACACTTGGTAAACTGTGGCCTCGATATCAAAGGCTATCACTCTCACCTGACCTCTAGAATTCAGGTCTTTTGTCCATGTTGCAATGTGGTCAGGAGCTGAGTGGCCCTGGCGGAATCCAAACTGGACAGGGTATTGCTGAGCAAGTGCTGCTGGATAGCACTGTTGACGACAGCTTCTACTGATGATCAAGACAGGGCAGTAATTGGCACGGATGGATGTGTCCTGTTTTATGCACTGGGGAAATTTCCACCTTGTTGTGTAGATGCCAGTGTTATAACTGTACTGGAACAGCTTGGCTAGGGCAGCAGCCCATGTTCTGGAGCACAAATCTTCAGTGCTATTGCTGGAATATTGTTAGGGCCTTTATGGTATCCAGTGCCACCAACCGAAGACCAGCATTTGTGATGCTGGGGACCTCTGAAGGAAGCAGAGATTGATCATCTGCTTGGCACTTGTGCCTGAAGATCGTTGCAAAAGCTTTAACCTTATATTTACAGGTAAATTAACAGTGGCAGCTCTGGCTGAAGATTGGTCAGCTCAGAAATGATCTGATATCGTTTAAGAGTGTCGGTTGTGGTGAAAACAATTAAGCAAATATAAAGGAGCCAAGGAGTAGATGGCTACTGCTCACACTTCTAATAAGGAGCCATTTTTGCTTCCACACATAGGGTACCTGAAGCCTATGCAGGGCTCCTATGGCAAAATGAGGACATGGTAGCGAAGAGGTCATTTCACTGGACTAACTATCAGGACTCCAGCAAATGTTCTGGGGACATGACTTTGAATCACACCACTACAGATAGTGAACTTTGAATTCAATTTTTTAAAAATTGCAATAAGAAGTTAGCTATGGCAACTATGTAACAATGCTATAGAAAAATATCTGGTTTTCTAATGTCCTTTATGGAATGAAATCTGTCATCCTGACTCTCACATCCCATGAAAGAACAAGAAAAAATGTAACTGGAATGTGCACAACTGTAATAATTTTCTTCAGGTTATTATCAACCAAACCATTAGTCTTTAAAGGGACCGGTGAGAATTGTCAATTCAACTATTTACATTGCCTTATTATGAAGAAAAAGTGCTCCACTTATATTTTACAATTTGACCTTTGGCTATGATGTCACAAACAAGGCCAGCATTTATTACGCATTCCTAATTACCTACAGGAAAGTAATGGTGATGTGTGGCTCCTGGAAACAAGGTCTATCCATTGACTATCTGGCTCAAGATTCTGGTGCACAAGATTCCAATGTGTGGACAGCATGTATAACAGAGATGTTAAAATGTGAAATGTCTTGCAGCAAGTAACAAAATGCTTAAGCAATTATTATTCTGTCCAGAAGCTCTTCACTGTTCTCTGGAGCTCGTGTTGCAATTTGTAACAGTTGCTGCATCCTGCACAACATCAGCCTCATGAGGGCATACTGTTGCAACCAGGAAGGCAATGAACAGGAGGAGGTACATGTGATGTGTCAACATGATATCCAATCTGAATAGCCTTTGCCATCTTAATATAAAACAACAGTTCTTCACAAGGAACTGGTTCAGTCAATGTGAAAAGACATGAAACAGTTTCTTCACAACTCTGTTCGATAGAAATATACAAAGTGTCACTCATTAGACAAACATTCCATATTTTAATGATCTACATGCTGTCTTGAAATTGATTAAGGTGCAATTGCTGCTCAATACATTCAAGAACAATTATAGCTACTTAATCCAAGTTTGACAACACTGCTTTGACTTTTCTGACAAATCCATATGTGCACGTCATGGGAAAGTGATATTTTCCAGATGAAAAGCAGGAAGCTTGCTGACAGGTGAGATTTGTTTTTTTCCCACAATCTATTAGTCAATAGCGAGAGGAATTATCAGAAGTTAATGCATGGATTGGTGGCAGAAAAAGCAACCAAATTCACCAGTTTATTGATCAATAACAAGCTCTCGGAAATCAAGTTTACTGATTGCAAGTAACTGTTTCTGCATCTTATACATAAATACATTTTATTTGCATTTATGTTACATTGTACTTTAATACTGTACAAGCAAGTGGGACAGGTTTTGTTCGGGAGACTTAGTCTACGTGGTCAAGTTGGACCGAAAGGTCTGTTTCTGTGCTGAATTATTCTATGACTCCATGATATTTGCTTTGTTTGAAAATTCAGCTCCAAGTATTGTTAAAGCACTATTCCAAGTTTGATTGGCAGAGGAGAGCAAATAACTGTACTTGGCAATAGGTGGTGTTTGACAGAATATGACATCAAAAGGGGGGGTGGGGAAGGGATGTCCGCGAGAAACCTCCAGACTGAAATCATGCCTGGTGCAAAGGAAAATGGTTGCAACGTTTATTAGGAACATAAATGCACAAGTTCTTCATGATAGCATCCTCAGTTCTTTGTCAAAAAGCATCCCTTTATTATATTAACAATAATACTGTTGGTAATGTTTCTATTCTCTATTCCATTCTCTACGTTATTCACTTCTGTGTTGATGTGGTCTATTCTTATTTATCATTAAGCTCACAAACCCCACATGACCAGAGGTGAAATCCACACTGTTTTGGACTTGCTGCTTCAGCTTTGATGAGATAACATCCACGTAGATGCAGAAACATCATGTGTAGAGTATTTAACTGTTTCCAGATAATCCCTCAACGGAAAGAGATTATTTCTGGCTGATGCAAGAAGAGTTCTTACCTTTTCAGGGGCATTTCTGAAAGTTTTGGTTGACAGTTCATAAGCACATGAAGATTCATGTTGACCAGCTGGTTTAGAACCTATGAAGATGGAAAACATCTTGCATAATTTAAAGATATAAAGGGCTAAAATAACTGAAGCAAAGACAATGATGGAATGGGTATCATCACCTGTGCTGCAAACTGTCAAGATTTTACAGAATAATTAAGTCTGCAGATGTGATCTATTTCAGAAGGAGTGGCAAATTAAATCATAAAACCTTAACACATTGCAACAATAATATCAACCACTATTTGTTCAAAATAAACGCTGCATTCAGAAAGGCAAGGGAAAATGTGGGATGTCTTCTTCATCAATGTTTTGGAGAGATTGATTGTCTCATCAGAGTAATGAACTGCCTCTTGAATGGTTCCCGGCATTTTGTCTCCACCATCCTCATAGGAAAGCCAACCACCTGCTGGTGAACCTTAACATGAAATAAGGTGCCATGACACTTGTCAAAGTTATAATCTGGTCAAAGATAAGACCAAGTCTCTTGTAATGCAATTGTAGTTTAAGCCAGTGCTTATTATTGACTTTTTCAATACCATTAAGTAATAAAATCTATTACATTAGATTAATACATCTACCTCATTTATCTTACTTCAAGATAGATGAGCCTAAGTCTATCCTAGATTTATTGTTCAGTTATCTGTCAAGGATTGAGGTTTTCTCAACCGCCTCAAATATTATGTCTTGCTGAACAGCAGCGAGCACAATACACCAAGCATGTACTGTCAGTTATATGGTTTATTATTATTGGTTCTATTGTTATGAACAATAACCTCAGTATTAAATTGTTTGAAATTGTACACTGTTAAATAAGGCTAATTCAACGAAGGGATAATACTTCATTTCACTGGTACATATATAAGGTGTGACATGGTCCACAACAATCTTCTAGTTGCTCATCCCGAGCTCGGCTCATCCTCATCTCGTTGCAGAAATTTCTCAACCTTAAGTGATTGGCAAGCACTCTTCTGTCGCCAAGGCAAAGTACTGCTGCATTCAGCATTTGCAATTGGCAATTTTAAGTCAAGCCTTAAGCTAAAACACATGATGCGGATATTTCTAATTGCAATAGTTTCTGTAATTTGGCATGGTGCTTGTTGCACAGGAGACAGCAGAAACTACTTCACTCACCAAAAGGAATGAAGAAAGCCTTTGAGCATCTCTGGTCACAGGATCAGTTATGGCCATCACTTCAAAGTAAACCTGTTCTTCTTTGGGGCGTAATTTAATTGCACTAGAAAACATCCAAGATAGAGGGACACAAAAATAAATAAATTGCCCGAAATAGATCTATTTTATTTAAAAGTCACAGTTGAGGTCAGGTGACCAAAGTTAGGTACAGCATGATGAAAACTGAATTAATTGAATAGTGCTCACCTGAACTCTCCTTCAAAGAACCGGAGGTCGAGCCTCGATTCTCCCTTGGACTTCGATGACAGTAGAGAATCCACTTTCATTACAAGATCACTCGCACTTGGAGATAGAAAAAATACTGTTAAACATAAATATAATTCAAGCAAAAGGCCACTTAATAGTCAACCTTGACAATCCCCTATATCAACTGTAAAATATTGTTTTTTTTTCCAGAGCCTTTCACAATCACATATTTAATTACATGTTCGCAATGTTGAAAAATTACCCCAATTTAGAAAAATGAAAGGCACACTGCAATTGGAGATAACTGAAATTGTAATTAATCATTTGAAACGAGTTATCTATTTAAGCCATCAGTAGGTTTTATGAAATATGTTTAAATGTTTTTCAGTAAAAAGTTCAATTTGTGTAAAAATATGCAATTAGGATTTGCATTAACAATACACCCCACAGTTAAGACAAAGCTTATACTCAGTGTTAAAAGCAAAGTATTAATCAAAGCTTGTATGAATGTACTGTGGATGAAAAATTGGAATGCAGTAGATTAATCAATTCTAACAATATGTAATTAATGCAAACTAGGGCATTTTGAACATCAGCAAACTTTGAACCAAGTCTGAAATATTCAGAACAGGTTCTATGAAGCCATGGACACAGCAGAAATGGTCAAGTCATGATTTGATCGCATGGCAAAATAAGAAAATAATCACTCTAGCTGTGAAAACCATAAAACCAACCCCAGCTCCACAAAAACACAATCTCAATTTTTTATTAGGGCTGCAGTTTGTCATGTTAAAATCGTGTCCCATTCACTTTGTGGAACACATCATCTTCAGGATCATCGCTAACTTTTATTGCTTGACTTAGAAGCGCATGAGACAGGCACTTCCTCTCTCTCTGCCAAACATTTTTGGTAGTGGATTCTATCTTATCGTTAGGGTTTAGTAGATCAAAATGATCACAGCTGCTGTCAAATGATTCACTGTTCCAGTCGTGCAGTTAATTGATATTTCACTCCAACAATCTCTGACATCATGTAATCTGAATTACCTCTTAACTTCTCCAGATGCAGTTGTGAACTCACAAAAGGGACATTGTGTCACATTCACCCACAGATATCTTTGTATGGCTCAATGCTATGCTTTGCCTACTACTCTGTCTCACCTTTAGAATGTCTTAAAATGAGCAATATTCCTAAATGTCTGCTGGTCATAGAATTATATTGATTGGATCATTAAACAGCAATGTTCAGAGTGCAATTATAGAGGTAGTTTGTCATCATCACCCAAGCTCAGAGATGATTATACTCAATCACCTTTTTAAGCATAACAGTGCAACATTACTTACAGCGAGCAGCAGGAAAGATTACAATGACAGGAGTGTTCATCAATGCAAAATACTACAATGCTCTCTATTGTCTTTGTTAACATATTGTTGATTTTGCATCATCTTCTCTATCTTTAATTTCTTTCATTTCCTGCATAGCTGTCAAATTTCCTTTTAGTGTCTAACTGCCCATGTTTTGTTATGCTCTTTGTGCTTTTGTAAAAAAGAGCATTCCTTCCCACCGCATTGTGGGTCACACAGATGGTTGCGCACAGACATAAAAGTTAATAATATTATTACCTAATCTATGGTGTACAGGAATTTGGGAAGCAAAGTGCATTCTTGGAAGTTGAGCTACAGCAAGCACGTAGAAGTGGTGCTGCAGGACAGTCAAATTAGAGGAAGGATGTTCTCACAAAAGGAGGATTGCAGGAAAGAATAGAAGGAACAAAGTACAAAAGATCACAGTTGAGACAATGCACGGGTACAGAGAAAGTGAACCTCGTGTTTGGATTCGGACTGAAGGAGGGATACACCTCATCTTATCACAGAAAATGAAGTGCCAAAAGTTAGGATCAATAGGATTACAATTTGGAAAGTGGGAAAACTTCCAGGGATGCGGAGGTTCAGAGATTCAGTGTGGGCTTTGGCAACACTTATCTGTCAGAATAGGGCTTTAAAGTACTTGCAGTAAACAATTTGAGGTCTGCAAACATGAAGGCAGGGAAAAGAAAAATCATCAAGGGGGGAATCTGAAACCTAGGGGCATTTGAAACATTGTGGATCTGGCAGATCCTAAAGGGTGATGCTGGAGTCTGGTTACATTGAAGTGAAACTTGAAGGAATTGGTGTAAGTGGAAGGGAGAGTACAGGATTTTGGGAGCTGAAAGTGAGGTACAAACTTGCAACAGTTAGGAGACCAGGAATTTAGCAAAAGATTTGGTTTGTGGAAGGAAGGGCTATGGAAGTAGGATCCAAGGCCATTGAAGGAAGTGGCCTTGGCTGGAATGAAGCACATGGAGCTGGAAGTAAGCCCAGGAACACCAAAATTAACAGGTCAATTCCAATTTGTACAGTAACAAATTTTAAGTTCAAAAATCCCTTGAAAAGATTGACTGAAACTAACACAAAACTCCCATTAATATCACTCACAGATCTTCTTCAACCATCAGCATTCGGATCCTGACTTTGATTTTCTCTGCTGCTTCAACAGCAATACTCTCCAACAGGTGGAAGTCATTCTGATTGAAGATTTCATTTTCTTCCAGTGGTCCAATAATCTACCAGATTTGAAAAGTACAAGCTTGTTATTATTTCAGACTCTAGACAAGAGATTGTATGTGGCTGACCCAGTGAGGTAGATTAGCGCAAACAAACAAATGAAATTGTATTAAGTTGGGTGAATCTGATACTCAATTCCAGACAAACCATTGAGCAGTTTGTTGCCTCCAATTGTGAATGGCTATTCCAGCCTCTGTGTATTCCTTGGTATTAGATCATCTAAAAAAGGTAAATTTTGGTTTATTCCAGTCTGAATTTTATCTTGACTTCTAGGCCAACAGCTATATGCAAAGCTGTGACAGAACAGGCTAATCTGGTGTGTACTTGATCCAATGTTTACAAATTGGATAAGTACAAATTGTCTAATAACTTGACATAAAAAACATTGGTGTCAGAGGTCTGTGTATTTACTGGTAGCAAACAATATCAATTTGCAAAAGCCACAAATATCTGAAATATTGAATAAAACCAATTCATTTTGGCAGCATCAGGTAAATGGTACATTTGGACGTTGGTCCTTTCCAATCAGATTTCTTGAGATGTACTAAGACAGCAAAAATTATAGCCACACAAAAACAGAGAATAATGAGTAATAGGTTATATATTTTTAGCAAATATAATCTTATAAGGTGATGATTCCTCAGCAATGTGCAGCCAGAGTCAAGCCCATAGCACCATGAGCAACTCAGTTATAATGGGGAGGAGGGAGAATGAAAGGGGAATAGATATAGGGGATTTCATATTCAGGGGGTCAGACAACATTTCTGTTGTAGTAAGTGAAACTCCTGGATATGAAAATCTGGTTCCAGGTTCAAAGATGTCACAGTGCGCAAGAGGAAGGGAAATCTGCCACAGATTGTGGTCCACATTAGTACCAACTACATAGGTAGGATGAGAGATGAAGTCCTGAAGCCAGATTTCAGGGAGTTAGGAAGGAATTTATAAAAAAAGGACTTCAAAAGCAGTAATCTCAGAATTACTCTAGTGCTATGTGCCAGTGATGATAAAAACAGGACTGTCTGATTGAATAAGTGGCTGGAGAACTGGTAAAGGAGAGACAGCCTCACAGCACCAGGGACCCGGGTTCAATTCCAGCCTCGGGCGACTGTCAGTGTGGAGTTTGCACATTCTCCCCGTGTCTGCGTGGGTTTCCTCCGGGTGCTCCGATTTCCTCCCACAGTCCAAAGATGTGCAGGCCAGGTGGATTGGCCATGCTAAATTGTCCATAGTGTTTAGGGATGTGTAAATGAGGTAGGTTATAGAGGGGATGGGTCTAGGTGGGATGCTCTCGGGGTCGGTGTGGACTTGTTGGGCCGAAGGGCCTGTTTCCACACTGTATGGATTCTATGATCTATGATAATATTTCTGAGAAACTGGGACTGGTTCTGGGGAAGGTGGGGCCTGTACTCAAGCTGGACAGGTTCCACTAAACAGGATTGGGACTGATATTCTCACAGCAGGATTTGCTGGTTGTATTGGAGTGGGTTTATACTAGCTTGCCGGGTGACGGGAACCCGAAGGGGAAACCAAATTGGAAGAAATCTAGGTTTGTAATAGGAAGTTGAAAAAATGCTAGGGAGACAAAGGAACAGCAGAAACAAAGCAGAGTATACGTTGAAAGCAGAATTGCATCAAAAGAAAGTAAGTTAATGGTATTCTACCTGAATGGACACAGCATTCATGACGAAGTAGACGATGTAAAGTCACAAAAAGAGATGTATGGTTTTGACCTAATTGTTATTACGGAAATCAGAACTGTGAGCTGAATATTCAACATTTAGGAAGGACAGGCAACAGGTGAAAGGAGGTGGAGTTGCACTGTGAACATGGAATGGGATCAGTACATTAATATGGGAGGATCTCAGATTAGAAGAACACTGAGTGGAATCTGTTTCGGATCGAAGATACCCCAAGGAGCAGCACACATTGTTTGGAGTTATGCATTGATCCATAAAATAGAAGAAGTGGTGCAGGGCACAGTATTAATCAGAGATGAGAGAAGTGTGTAGCAGGGCGACACAATTACCATGAGTCATTCAATCAGCATATAGACTGGGTGAATCAACTGAGCACTAAACCTGTGGAGGACATGTTTCTGAAGTGTGTAAGTGATGGTTTTCTGGAGCCAACCAGAGGGCTTTTTATTTTAGTTCTATTATTATGCAATAAAAATTAACAATCTTTAACAATCTTTCTGTTTCTATTCCTACTCTGGTGAAGGGATCCACCTGAAAAGATAATGTGGTAAGCGAGAACAACAATCTTAGTCAATTTGTTGAGTTCAACTTGGCAGGAATTGAAACTGCCAACTCCTTGTGATGAGAATACAATGAAGGTTTTTGCTAAGGAAAGTAGTTGATCAGAGTGAACATAGGGGAAAGCCAAAATTCAAGCCTGAACAAGACACTTCCTAACTTCAGCCAGGAACACTCAGGGAAACTGAGTTGAGTTGAGGCTGGAGGTCTAGACCTGCTGTTGAAGCAAATATTTTGATCCAGTGTGGCAGATGTTCAGGTAGGAAAAACTTCTGCTGATGTTACGGGATTGTCAAGTCAAAATAAAACAAAATGCTGTAAATATTCTACAGATCATGCAACATTAATGGAGAGGAGTTAATACTTCAGGCCATCGACATTGCATCAGAACTAGCCTGAAAACATAACTGTTTCCCTCTACACAGATACCGCCTGATCTACTGAGTATTTTCAAAATTTTCTTGTTTCCTTTTCATGTTGCTAGAATATGCAGTAGTTTGAGTATGTTTAAACATCAAATCAGCAGTCCCAGAGAGCCAGGGTAAAGAATATGAGAAGTGAGATACAGCTTTACTCATTGGCATAATCGTAGTCCACTATTTAAAACTGTCTGTTAAACTATGGTAGTCTGCACACCAAGGACAGAAAGCAAATCCTCAAGTGCCAATGAAGAACCTGAAATTGTCTGACTCCACTTGACAGTGACTTTCTTTTCAAGCGAAACCAACAAAGTACTTACTCGTCCATTGCTGATTATAGCTCTCTGTCCTCCCTTCAATTTTACGACATCCTTGCAAAAAGAACTGTGTGACAAAATGAAATCCAATTTCAAAGTTTCAAACATCTTTTTGAAGGCATCATTGTCCATACCCTATAGAAGTGAACAGAGAAAAAAGGTCAAGCAAAACACGAGTGCAAGTAAATTGGAAACAAAGATAATCAGACATGATGCGTTATTGACTTTCCGCATTCTACTGAATGTTGAAATTATTTAAGCAGTTATATCCAAAACATGGCTCCTCTTTGACACTGCTCCCAGATCGTGTAAGACTGTGGAGTACATATTCGTGCATTACCGGTCTTGTAAGAATTTATCTGAAAGTGAGGTCAGTTTATGAATCAGAATAAGAGTGTTTTGGGATGCCTTGGATGAGGTTCTTTTTTTAATATTGATTCATGGGATCTGGGCATCATTAGCTGGGCCAGCATTTATTGCCCATCTGGGGTTGCCCTTGAGGTCGTGGTGATGGTGAGCTGCCTTTTTCAGCCACTGTCGTCAATTTAGTGTATGTGCCTCCACAAAGCTGTTTGGAAGGGAGTCCTGGCTAGTGGCTTGGAGGGGAACTTGGTGGTGTTCCCATGTATGTTCAACACTTGTTTTTTTTTCCAAAAGGTAGTAGCCATGGATTTGGAAGGTGCTACATAAGGAGCCTTCTGCAATGCAACTTGTACAATGGTATACGTTGCTACTACAGAGCGCTGGTAACAGAGTGAGTGAATATTTGTGGATGCAGTATCAATCAAGCAGGCTGTTTTGTCCTGGACGCTATCAAGCTTCCTAAATGTTGTTGGAGTTGCATTCATTTGGACAAATGGGGAGCATTCCGTCACAGTCCTGACTTGTACCTTGTAGATGGTGGATAAGCTTTGGGGAGTCAGGAGACGAGTTACTTGCTGCAGAATTCCTAGCCTCTAACTTGCTCTTGTAGTCACAGATTTTATGTGGCTATTCCAGTTCAGTTCCAAATTCGTGACGTGACAATACTATGGCTTTAAAAAGTCAATTTGTCCTGGTTTTATTTCTTAAAAGAAAGGTTTTAAGACAGAGGTACAGTGATATCTATTGAAAACTTGTAAACAGCTTGTTAGGAGTTTTTTTTGGATTTTTTTTTTAAGTTGGAACAATAGAAGCAGCCTGAATGGGTGTGTTCAAACTCTCGCAGAACTAGGATTTTAGTTTCTTAGATTTTCAGTAGCCGTAGTACATGCTGCTGCAGCATATCTCTCCCTGCTACACTCTCTCCTAGTTTTTTCTTGATGTTTCTCATCCTGGGCTGCAGGAAGTTCACATGAGACAATCTATTTCATCGAATTTGCCTTTTCTCAAAGCTGGGTTTATGGGATGTTACTATATGGTAACAGTTAATTAGTAACAGTTACCAAATCCATTATTTTATTAAGCATTTCAATAGTTACAGCTAAGCCAATTCTTTCCTTTTCTTTTCTCTGTCATTGTAGTTTAACTATGGCATGTGAATAAATTGTGTTTTGCTTATTGTCAAGTAGTTTGACCAATCGAATTACATCTGGAACACAGCACTTTACACACCTTTCAAATAAAAAAAAGTTTGGGTATAGACTATTTTCTTAGCAGATTTTGAGGGGTGTTTGGTCTGGTGCATAACAGTGATAACCCCTTAGAAACATAATAGTGGGGCATTCAGCAATGGTAATGCCACTGATTGTTATGGAGGTAATAGTTAGATTCTCTCTTGTTGGGGGAGGGTCGTTGCCTGGCCATTTGTGTGGCTCAAATGTTACTTGCCACTTGTCAGCCCAAACTTCAATATTATCAAGATGGAGGCAGCCTCTTATCAAATTTTTAAACATTAAATTGAGAAGTGACTTCAGGAATCCCTCGACAGGGCAGCTTGTGGTTGCAGCTCAGGCCAGATAGCACGGATGACCTCTCAGAGCCATTGAGCACTATTCCCCTGGTCTGCCATGGCAGATGTGCCAGCTCCACATAGCAACATCATTACTCAAAGCTTTTAAGAATCTTCGTTGACGAGAAAATTGCAATTATCCTCCAACAACACATCTTAATCTCTTCTCTTTCAGCTCCTCTCATTCATCAGATCTTCTCTTTCCACTCCTCTCATTTTCTTCAAGTAAGAGGGGTTGGCATGGGTACCTGCATGGGCCTAGTTATGCCTGTCTCTTCATGGGGTACACGGAACACTCCTTGTTCCAGTCATATTCCGGCCCCCACCCACAACTCTTTCTCCGATACATCGATGATATCATTGGCGCTGCTTCCCTCTCTCGTCTGGAATTGGAAAACTTCGTCAATTTCGCCTCTAATTTCCACCCTGCCTTCACTTTCACCTGGTCTATCTCTGACCCCTCCCTTCACTTCCTCGACATTTCTGTTTCCATTTCTGGGGATAGACTGGCCACTAATATCCACTACAAACCCACTGACTCCCACAGCTACCTGGACTATACATCCTCACACTCCACTTCCTGTAAAGACTCCAAACCATTCTCTCCATTCCTCCGTCTCTGTCGCATATGTTCAGATGAGGCCAACTTCGACAAGGGAACCTCCGAAATGTCCACCTTCTTCCTCAACTGAGGATTCCCCAACTCCGTTGTCAACAGGGCCCTCAATCAGGTCCAACCCATCTCCCGCACTTCCGTCCTCACCCCTTCTCTTTCCTCCCATAACAGCGATAGGGTTCCCCTTATCCTTACCTACCATCCCACCAGCATCCACATCCAGAAGATAATCAGACGCAATTTCCGCCACCTCCAGACACATATTCTCCTCTGATTCACATATTCTCCTCTCCTCCCTTGTCTGCCTTCTGCAGGGACCGTTCGTTCCGTGACACCCTGGTCCACACTTCCTTCACCCCCAACACTTCCCCACAGCCCTACGGCACCTTCCCTTGTAACCGGCGAATGTGCAACACCTGCCCATTTACCTCCTCCCTCCCCAGGATCCAAGGGCCCAAACATAGCTTCCAGGTGAAGCAACACTTCACCTGCACTTCCCAGAATCTAGTCTACTGCATTTGCTGTTCACAATATGGTCTCCTCTATATCGAGGAAACAAAGCATAGACTTGGCAACCGCTTCGCAGAACATCTACGTTCTGCTCGCAAAAAAGACCCTGAACTGCCTGTTGCCTGCCACTTTAGTGCACCACCCTGCTCCCTGGCCAGCATGTCTGTCTCTGGCTTGTTGCAGTATTCCAGCGAAGCCCAACGCAAGGTGGAGGAACAACACCTCATTTTCCGCTTGGGGACCCTACAAACCTCCGGCTCAATATTGAGTTCAATAATTTTAGGGCCTAACCTCTTCCATGTCCCAGCCCCCTACCCAACACACCAGGCCTTGTTACCACATAGCCTGCCATTACACACCCCCTGTTGTTAGTCACTAACAGTCCCCATTAACAACTATTCACCCTCCCAGCCTGATCGTTAGCAACTCCTTTGTCTATCCAACTGTCTTTCTCTCTCTTTGGGCTCTATCCTATCGTTTACTTCCTACCCCACCCACCTCCCTATTTTCTGTACATAAACTGACATTTTCCCAGCCACCATCGGTTCTGAGGAAGGGTCACCGGACCCGAAATGTTAACTTTTTTTTTTCCCTTCACAGATGCTGCCAGACCTGCTGAGCTTTTCCAGCAAATTTGTTTTTGTTCCTGATTTACAGAATCTGCAGTTCTTTCGGTTTTTTACACATCTTAATCGACACATTTACTAATTCACTTAACTGCCCAACATTTGCAGGGAGGCAAAACATCCCAACGGCAGGATGGAACCAGGGAATTGGCAAACCACATCACAGAACAAATCTAAATGTCTGTCTGTCTCTGTGCCAGCTATCACATCTTATTTTAGCATATTGTCCAATTTCAAATTTTTCTGTAACACAACTAGATTTTGGCAAGATTGTTGACAATCGGATGGATCTGCAATACATTGAAAACACAGCATATTCTTGTAACGTTCATACCTTTACCAAGTAATTAATATCACGTAGCCTGGATCTGAATCCCCACTTAGCACTAGAATTACACTGAAAACCTAACAGCTCAAATGAAAAAAGTTAAAACTGTTGGAGTTAGCCACATCTTCACAAGAAGTGCAGTTCGTGCCTCAGGTAAATGGTGCAGGTCAATTCTGTGCAATTCAGCAATAGAAGTCTGTTGGAATTTTGTGGTATCAACGTAAAACACCACTGTCAACTGTTGGAAGCTGAGCAACATCAATGCAAAATTACACATACATCTCTTACTGTGCAATTACAATTCATTGAATAACCTACTTTTAAACCACAAAACATTTACCTCAAGCAAAATCAAGCATTTGACTGCTCACTGTCAACTTTTACTGCTCATATTTATCCACTGAAACAAAGGCTAGATGATGCTAACTTAATACAAACTAGCAATAACATCACTTACACCAACAGCGAATTCCATGATGTCTGCTCCATCAGCCAATGCTTTTGCAGTCTCTTCTTTTGCCAGTTTAGTAATGAAGTTCTTGGCATTATTTACGCTTTGAGTGTTAAGTGCAGCCCAGATGGCTCTCGCAATAATGGTGTTCTCTTCAGTGGGTTCAGTCGTTGGATTGTTTATTAAACCAATCCTCAGGTTATTGCTAGATTTCTGCAAAGCAACACACAACAGTTTTGCAGATACAAAAGATGCATCCATTTTAAAAGCACACTTAAAACTTCAGTGCCAGAGATGTTGTATATGATTTAATTATTTAATTTTTGGGAAAAGTAGCTGAAAAGCTAAGGACTAGAGTCCAGAATGGCTGCAGGGATGGAAAGAAGTGATTAGATAAAAGAAGAAATATTAGTTAGATGATGCCAAGATTGTAGATTGTAAGAGGAAAGGTAGACCAATAAAGGTAAAGAAAATATTGTCTTTCGTTTCCACATAAACACAAACTAGAGCAAGAGAGTCCGTAAATTCTAACTTCAGTGAGGACATGGAGAATTGCACAGGCTATCACTGAGACAGCCAATTTCCAGTCCCATTAATGTGCTTAGGTATGTTAACAAAATAGCAATACAACATAAGCTATACATCCAAACTCTGTTTTCACCCAAAGAGCAGAATTCTACCCCAATTCCTCTTTATATTCTGCTTTTTGACCAAATAGTCAAGTGAAATGTTATCAACTGCAACAGCAAGCCAAGGGAATTTAATAATTATCACAATTATCTACACAATGAGTTTTCAAAATCAGCTGCATAGCAAAACAGTACAGAACCAGGACAATGCTTTTTCTGGCCATGGGGGAAATTAAACAGCAAATGGCATCTGTACAAAGTGCTTTCAGTGCATACAGAAGATGGTAGTGAGAAGTGAAAAAATAAATACAACAAAACCAATTATAATTATGCATATAATTCTAACGAAAATGAGAGATCATCTGCAAAATGAAGGATTAATCTCTTGACCATTTTAAAAAATGTTATAAGGTGCATTTATGATCATTTCAGCATCCTGGTCCCAACCCTCACTTCTCAGGAGATAATCATGATACTGAGGGCATTGGATACACAGGTGAGGCAATGTGTACATAATGTAATATAGATGACATGGGAAGCAAGAAAGATACTGTGTTAATTTTACCATCTTACCAGATGTTTAAGTGATTCATACAATAATTGCCTCCCAGAAGAGTCATCAAAATCTCCAACAATCCAGAATGTAAGTGGACGAATATACTTATCGTCTATAAAACAGGGTGAAGCGAAGAAAGTGAATATCATGCAATTCACCACTTTTCAAATAACATTTTCAATTCTCATGGGATATTCCTCAGTAATGACCTCTTGCTCATTATGTCGCATTCATCCAGTTGGAGGGGCACAAGACAAAGACAACACAGTACTTTCCTACACTGGTACTTTCCTCAGTATGGAACAACTAAAAGCCATTTGCGTCGTAATTACTGTATCTTGTTGCTAGTTTATTTACAGCCACAGAACTTGGTGGTAAATTGTGTTGTCCAATTGTAACCAAGTGAAATTGGTGACCAGGATGTCAAATGTAACCTGACCACTGAAATATTCATGATCCTCCTGTGGCAGAATCTCTATCTTGGAAAAATCAGTGAGTGTCACATGCATTCTACTGCTGTAAGGATGTGTGATATAGAATAACATGCATGCAGAAACTTAATAACTTTTAAAGAAAAACAATTTTCTGCACTTTCTCATCAACTTACTAGATTCAAATCAGAGACAGCAAAGGCCATCAGCAGCATGCTTATTAGGTTTTTGATTGAGAATGCTATGATGTATTTTTCAGTTTAAAACCTAGCTCCCACTAGAGTGGATCACCAATCCCTTTAATTAAATGACAAGAGCCCCAAGTGCCTTAGGTGAGTAAATATGCAAGAATAAAGTAGCTGTTGTTTTTCCAAAGATTATATTTGCATTAAGTACTTGGGCTGAACATTTCACAATGTTGAAAAGACTTCTGGATGAACTGCACATCACATGTCATTCACTGCAACTCAGAGCATATTTAAAGCAATCTTATTTTTGCACTGCAACATTATACATCTCAATTTTTAGAGCCTGCATTGGATTAATCTTTGTAAATGACTTGTTTGGTCTTCTGACTCTCATCATATTCACCATATTTTACAAATGTAGTGTTGTGTAGAGGTTTGCCCAGGTAGATGGTAGGACAGCCAGGTTTCTGATGTAAGTGGCCTAGCTACAGCTAATATGCCTTGGCCACAGGATACACAAAGTGCAAATTTGCATCCATAATATTTCATGCGGTAAAGAATTATCAACTTCAGCTAAGCAGTGACCAAAAGGGCTCTTGTGGCGCAGATGTTCTATCCCTACTTCTGAGCCAGGAAGCCTGGGTTCAAGTCTTACCTGTTTCAGAGGTGTGTAAAAGCATCTCTGAAAGTAGTGACTAAAGACCACATAATTCCCAAAGAATAAAAACAGCATGAAATATTAACACTACTCAAGATCATGGAATCTTACAGGGCAGAACAAGTTCATCGAGTCATTTGTGCCTTTGCCAGCTCTTTGAAAGAGCAATCCAATTTGTTGCTCTTACCTGCTCTTTCACCACAGCATTGCAAATATTCCTTCTGAAGTATTTATCCAATATCACTTTGATGGATCAAAAGGGAAATATTGTGTCAAGTAATCAACTTCATGGAAGCACCATCATTGGGCTCAGTGCTAATCACAGTGGTTAATCTCGCTGGCAAATGGTGTGTGGGATTAAGTGAGCAGAGCTGTAACAGTTTCAAACAGTGTTTTTCACACACAAGGTCATGGATAGGAGCAACACTGAAAATTCCAACTAATTTGCTCAAAATTTAAATTGATCCAGCAAACCCCAGGATGAAACAATACATAAAAATCAAAACGATCAGTGTTAAAATACTAAACCTTTAGGCCAATTAAGTGAATCAATACAGTCAGACTGCAATTTCCACAAATAAATTTTGGCAAGGCACTGAAGTACTATCCTGCATTGTTGGGTGGAAGTGCTCATCATTTCCTTCAGATTCTCACCGAGTGGTTTTTTGATCATGCTGAGTTCCAGCGTGCAGACCAAATATTGCCTCATTAGGTGGAAAAGCAAAAACATTTTTGTTGAACAGTGGGGACCACCTTAGCTCAGCTCCTCATAGCTGGTTTCAGATTTGGGCTAATAATGACCTGGGTGCAGGTTTTGACCATGCTGCGGATAGTGACTATCAGAAAGAGGTCAAAGATAACCTCTAAACATGCAGTCCAGTCCTCACATTGTAATTTTGCAGCACTGTGTTAATGATGTGGTTGGGGACTTCTCATCTGAACTGAAACAGGACTTTGATTTGGTAGTGTGGCTCTATTTGTGTTTGAGCTTTTAGGAAGATCACCTCTGGAAATTTCACCTGTACTTTTGGATGTTGAAAGAGCTTCTGATTCTTTCCAAACTTACAGATATTTCTTTTAATAGTACATGCAGGTTGCATGATTCATACATTATTAGTTACAGATTCATGCTACAGCTTAAACCTGAAGAATTATACCAAAATACAATTTGAAGATCTGAACTGTTTTAAAAGAAATTTGTCAGACACATCCATTGCCACGAAACTATACCTCGAAAGTTCTGATATACCTAGACAACATTTTGAATGACAAATTGACACATGATTGTGGGGTTTCAGTACAAGAGTTGGCAATAAAGGTTTGGCATGCGGTCTGTCTGCACGAGTGTCTGCCTTCTGTGGGTCTATTTATCACAAGCAGTAGGATTCATTTCTCATCCATCATTCTGATATCAAGGGGAATTTCAGCTCAGAGGAGATAAAATGCAAAGAAACATGATAACAGCTGCTTAAAGTTTGGCAATAAGTATCAACTATCATGCAGGTGAGTTAATTAAAGTGAAGGGGAAGGCTTAGGAGAGTACCATTTTAATGATACACGACAAATATAACATGATTGTATGGAGAGAATCAGCAAATTCTGCAATAACCTATTGAAAATTACAGGAATGCCATGCAAAAACTAGTATATTTGCTCTCATCTCCCAATTTGTTTCCAACATTTTATGGCACAACTATCAAAATAAATACATGCTACAGCAATTCTATGAAAAAGATCCATGTTAGTACGGTGCAAGATTAATTAGCTCATTGCAAATTATTCTTCCACTCAATTGCATACTCGAAAATGCAGCACAAAAGGTACATTATATATTTTACGTGGCAGACAAATAACCAGCATGCTTTCTACGAAATTGGCAGCATTCAAATCATCATTTTACAACTGACCTGAGATGGTGATATCACTGTGTTATTTGAGTTTGATGGCATTACAGCTGGTTGTACTCAATCTAATCCTCACAAAATGCCCAGATGAAATACCCACATATGCAGATTTTCTAGCAAAATCATGGTCAGTCCTTGCCTCCAAGAACTCAGCCTAACTTGTTACTCCTCCACATTCTGGGGCATTTGTTGAACTCAACTGTCATACAGACAGTGAAATGAAGATTCACCAGACTTGTACCCAGGATGGCAGGACTGTCCTATGGACAGAGACTAGGCAAACTGGATCTGTATTCACTGGAGTTTCAAAGAACAGGTGATCTCATTGAAAGCTACACAATACTTAAAGATATAGAATGCATAGATGCAGGTAAAGATATTACCCCGGCTGGCGAGTCTAGAACCACAGGAACAATATAGAACTGAGATGAAAAGCTATTTTACTCAAAGAGTAATAAATCTTCTGAATTCTCTACTCCAGAGGGCTGTGGGAGTTCAGTCTTTGAGTATATTTTAAGTAGAGGTTGATAAATATTTGATTACCAGTGCCATAAAGGATTATAGGGATAGTGTGGGTAAAAGGGATGAAAGTATTTAATCAGCCATGACCATATTAAAAGGCAGAGCAGGTTCAACAGGTTGAATGGCCTACTCTTGTTCCGCTTTGATGTTGGCTTATCACCACATAGAACAGAGATTGAACCAAATGCCTTCCAGGTCTGCATAGTTTTTAACCACATGTCATAGCATACACACCAACTGTGCTGCTAAGGGGCTCCTCATCACAACATCATTGAACAGAAAGTTTCACTGAGCATGGTAAATTTGAATGGCCAAATTTCAGGAAGCAGAATGTATTACCAAATTAAACTTCAAGGCCTTCATCTTAGATTAAGGTATGTTTAAAAACAGTCATTAGATTTTATTTGATCAAATTAAATATCTAGAAGGAATATGCTTGATAGGCCAAATATTCTTGAGCTGACTCCTTCATTTATGTTTAAATTTGTGCAAGTCAGTCAGTCAATTGAAATATGCAAGCTGCAGTATTGATTCTTAAATAATCTACTGTATTGTAAAAAGAGAGTCATGAATACATGTCGAATAAAGTAGTTCACGTAACGCTGAATAATAAAGCAATTGAGTGGAAAAAAAATGAAAAATGCATCAGATTGAGGTAGAAATGAATCAGACTAACAAATAGAGCAGAAAGTTACCATATATCTCTCTTGAAGACATTCCTGCACAAAAGCACAAAGGACAAAAAATAAGAAATGAAAAACATGAATAGCAGAATAAAGTCAAATTTATAGCAAACAGTGTCAAGCTGTAGTCACAGTTATCATGTGTTTTCTGACATTACAGCCTGTGGCATCCAAATACAGAAAGCATCCATTTGTAAATTAAATCACCCGAAGGGGAAATTCTGGAAGAGCAGAAATACCGGAGATGGAGAAAAACACAGCATTAAATCAAATACTACCCTCAGCCAATTATTGAAAACTGTTGTAAATTTTAAATTAAATAACTTAGCAACTTTGAGGTGCCTTTCAGATCTGATTTCATTTGGAATCCCACATAGACTTTAAACTCATGATAAAAAAATGAAAGTTAACTTTAAAAGACAATCTGATTTGATCATTCCATCTTTTAAAAGCGAATTCTTTTCTCCACTTCCTCCAACGACTGACGCCGACCTCTTCCATATAGCATCAGCCCATCAATGTGGGGAAAGCTGATAGTCTGATCTGTAATTAGTCAGTAATAGGGTTGCATTGGTACAAGGCATTCATATTGACCCAGTGTGAATTCATCTCACTTGTATGACAAAACTCCTCTTCTGTTTAAGTGGATGGCATACCAGAGATTCAAGATTTGCAGAGATTTTGCAATAACCAAGGAAACTGTGGATTTGTTCCATTCTCCAACACACTACTAGCACATGTCCAAACAATTGGACTTACTTTCAAGTTCCTCCTATAAATGTAATTCAATCACTGTCTTAATGTAAAAATCTGGATTCTTTTCAGTCAGCTAAATACTAAACAAAATAACATTGATGTTTTTGGGATCTTAAATTAACTTTTTTTCATTATTTAAAACCTTTTAAACACAAAAACCCAACTGCTAGTCCAGGAAACAAATATATAATTTAAGAAAAGCTATTCACATGTTGAGAGAAAACTGAAGGCATTTGTCAAGACAATTCAATTAACCATCCTCCATAACATTTAAATGGTTCTGTCCTTGCCTCAGATTCTCAATTCCTTGCACCAAAAGGAAGTTAGTTCAAAGGAGGTTTTATTTCTTGATTGCATCTTCATTAAAGCACAGGATCAAATTTCTGCATACCACACACAAATCTCCACAGGCAAGTTCCAAAATTAATATCATATCAATTAATATCATAAACTAATATCATAATTTTCTCTATTGCTTTTGGATAAACTAACAAGAATCACATGGGAATAAACCTTTTTAAAAAATTCTTTCAGGGGATGTGGGCTTTGTTGGCACTCCCTAATTGCACTTCAACGTGGTGTGGCAGCTCGAATCCATGTGTACATCAATTGCTTTTAGGAAAGGAAATTTCAGTTCACAGTTGTCAAAATATCACATCTAATCCAAGGACCAAACCTCTTCCTGGATACATGGTACATTGGGTCTTCCACCTATATTTCACCAAAATTATAATTCTTACATTCAAGTCAGTTTTCTTTAATGTTTATCACAAACCAGTTAAAATGTGGAAATTCATGTTCTTTAAATGTACCATTACTGAGAATGCAAATTCACTTGGAAGTAATAAAGTAGTATCTGCCATTCACTGTGAACTTGTAATGATCCTTTTAACACTTCTCAAGCAGCTAACGAACTACTCAACACATCTCCAAAACATTATTAATGCAGCTGTTGAGTGTTGAAGCTTGACAGAAAATGGTTTAAGAGTAACACAAAATGTTATTTGTCATGATGTACTGTAAGCAATGCAATGGAGCATAGCAACAAGATTTTCGGAGCCAGAAATAGCCCCAGATTCAAGAGGAAGAGATATCCATTGTAATACCCACTATCTTTGTGGTTCAAGCTATCAGAAATTGAAGAAACATTTACATTTTGCAAAGAACAAAAGATAATATCTAAATATTACACATGCTATATAAAAGATAGAACAGAAAAATAAAACATTTGCAGCTGATATATTAGCTATGAGAAACATACAAACATACAAACAAATTATACAAAACACATTGGGAAAACATGGTAACACCAGACAACCATTTCCATGGGTCAACACACCTTGTCTCAATCCAAAACACTTAACATAGAAAGCCAAAACTATCAACTAATAGGATTCAATATAAAACAATGATTCAAAATCATTGTTCGATGTTCAAAAATGTGTCAGGAAACTTTAGTAGCTCCAAAGAGGTGGGTATCCCATCAGCAAGTCACCCTTTATTTACAGATGAACAATTCTTGGCTATAGTACCGTCTCACAGAGTAATGCACCAAAGAGTCAGTATCTTTGATACTTCAACCTTTATATGTCAGCCAGAGCTCCCTGATTGGACCAGATTAACAGCACCAATCAAGGAACTCATATTCTACGAGGTCCAGCTGGCTGACCACTTCATCCCCCCACCCCGCATCTGCAGACATAGGCCCATCCTTTCTCTTGAAGAGCCTCCTGGGGCGCTTTAGCACTGGGTCAGGTCCCTCCAACTCAGCATCCAACACAGGTGGTGTGTAACACACGAGCTCGCCTCTTGTGCCAAGAACGCCTCATTGAAATTTCACCCTGCTCTTCTGGCAGCAAAGGGGTCAAAAGAGCTCCTTTCCAGCATGACCAACTCTGATTCATAGGACGCAATGACGTTTGATGGACAGCGCACATTTTCCTCCCAACACCATTTGAGACTTTGTGGCTTTCATATGGTTCGCATGCTTATTCACAACCACTACACCTACCCAAACTTTATATGTCATTGGTCCTGATCTCATGTCAACCATACCAAAATCTTCATTTTGGAGACTCCTGGATGGCCCTGTAGGATTCACAGGCAGTGTTTGTCGACGACCTTGGCTCAGGGCAATCGTTCTTGCTTCCCATAACAATATGCCATCCTCTACTGTGAGCTGGTATCTATGGGTCCAAAAGCGTTTCAATTCTAGTTCTGATGGCCCTTTGGTTTCCCCCATCAACAAACCAGTTGTTTCAATTTGGAAAGGACTGGATCTTTCTGTCCAAAGTCTCATATCGTCAGCTGTGACTGGGACTGTGTCCAGAAAATTTAATATCATCACAGACTCTTCCATTTGGGGTACCACCTGTGGTGTATCTGGTACTGGGAGGTGGCTCAATGCATCCACATTTGCAACACGGCCTCTTGGTTGGTTTTTAGACTTATAATTATTAGCACTCAGTATTACAGCCCACCACTGAATATGGTCCAAAGCTATGGGCGGCACTGTTTTATCCTCTTTAAGCAGACCAAGTCAGGGTTTATGGGCCATGATTATCACAAATTTTCATCCATAAAATGGTATTGGCGGACCTTCCTGATTCCAAATACGATCGCCAATCCTTCTTTTTCTCTGGATGTTTTAATGCTCTGCATTAGCCAAAATCCTGGATGCATAAGCTATTGGGCTTTCCTCTCCATTGGACCATATGTGAGCTCATACCACCCCGATGGTGTGCAGGGAGGCACTACATACCAATACCAGATGCGTCTTGGGATCACAGTCTGCCAACACCTTAAAGGACTGACTTCATTGACAGCTAGGGCTTGTCTATGAGACCATGTCCAAGGCTGACCCTTTTTAAGTAGTTGTTGCAAAGGTGTCAGGATGGATGCCAGGTTATGTATGAACTTCCCATAATAATTTACCAACCAAAGATCTAAGCTCCTGGATAGATGTGGGAGCTGGGACACCTTTGATCGCCCTCACATGATCTTCCAATGGGTGTAAACCAGTCATGTTGACTCTGTAGCCCAAGTAGGTCACTTGAGGGGCATGGAACATGTTTTCCTTCTTAGGCATAAGCCTACCTTTGAAAATTGCCTTAGGACTATATCCAAGTTCTCTAAGTATTCCTTATTAATTTTCCGTTATCAGGATGTCATCTAGGTAAATAATGACCTGAGGTAGACCTTGCAAAATGTTCTCCATTTTCCACTGAAAAATTGTACAGGCTGACGATACACCGAATGGCAGTCTCGTCTCATGACACAAGCCCTTATGGGGATTAATGGCAGCATACTTCTGGGAATCCTGGTCCAAATTGCAAGTAAACATGGTTCATCTCCAGCTTTGTGAAGGACAGCCCCCTGCCAGCTTCGTGCATAAATTCTCTATCGAGAGATTGGTTATTTATCCTGTCAAGAAAAATGGCTTACCATCTGTTTAAATTCCCCACAAAGGCAAACTGAACCAACAGGATTCAAAGTCGGTACGACTGGTGTTGCCTATTCCACGGATTGTACTGGTTTGACGATTCCTTCACTTTGCAGCCTTCTGATTTCTGCCTCTAAGGCAAATGGCACTGGGCAGGCTTTGTAGAATTGCAGAACTGCCTGTGGTCAACATGCAAGGTGGCCTTGGCTCCTCTGCTAGTCTCTAAACTTCCTTGAAGACTTTGGGTATTTAATTAGGACTTCACTCAGACAGCTATTTTCCAATTGAAATATGTTAGCCAATTTAGGTACATCACTCACAACCAATTTCACCCCGTTAAGCTTGGGCCCGAGCCTTTTAATACAATCACTGATAAGCGAACCAGCTTGTTTTCACGTGAGACAGGACCGAAGTTACACCCTTAATCTGTAATGTTTCCGCAGTACAGGTTTTCAGCCGAGCTGAGGTCTTGCGCAACTTAAGGCTGGAGTCCAAAGTGAATATTACTTAAAACTGGTCCTGTGATCACTGATATGGCCATGCCAGTATCAGCCTCCATTACAACGGGGTGACCATTTAACCAGATGTTTATCTTGATTGCTTAACAACATCAAAATCAGAAATAATTTAACTGCTCCCAACCAGATGTAGGTGGACTTTCTAGGGTATGAACTCTCATAGATATCAACGTGTCCGTTCCCTTATTCAATTTAGGTCTAGTAGGACCATTTTGCTGTCTCAAGTCCACGTCGGCAGCAACTACAATGGCTTGCTGGTCAGGATCCTGAAGGAAATTTTAACCCTTCAGTAAAGGCTTGGCTTTGTTTTGTTTTGCTGTGGGCTGACCCAGAGTCCCTCTAATCAGAATATGTCCTCAGTGAGGCTATGCAATGGCTGACATTCAAGTGGTGTTGGTATCTACTTTCATCGGAATACCCTGCAACTCATATGCTATACTTATCACATTTTCCCAAGATAAAACTAGTTACAGCACCTGATAGAAGTCCGGTTGGGCTTCAGTTAGGGGTTTTTGCATCGCTACATCATTAATTCTGCAGATCAAATGGTCTCTAAGCATCTCACAAAGGGTAAACCAAATTCAGAGTCTTCTGCCAGTCACCTAGTCAAGAACCCCAATACAAATTCGCCTGTTCTTAAATTGCTGAGTAAAGGCAATAGCACCTCAGAATTAGAGGAGATTTGGGGTTGTAATATTCCTTAACTATGTCAGTCATTCTTAAAAGGTTTCAGTACATGGTGGTCCTGGGAAAATTAGGCTCCTAATGACAGAAAAAGCTTCAGCTCCACTGACCATCAGGAGAATTACTTGCTGTTTTTCATCTGTCACAACGTTGTTTGGTTGGAAAAAATAATGCAGTCTTTCCACATACTGGGCCGAGTCCTCAATTGCAGGGGAGAATGCGTCAAGCTTCCCAAACAAAGGCATGGTGCAAGAAATGCTTATCCCAACTCAAACATGACTGTTGCACGGAAAACTCTTCAGGATCGTGTTTTACTCTCGTTGCCACTGAAATAATTCCATAGAGACCAGTAACCCGTCACCAAGTCACCCTTTATTTACACATGAACAGTCCTTGGCTATTAGTACTGCCCCAGTCAGGCAGCAGAGAGTCAGCATCTCTGACACTCAATCCTTTTTATGTCAGCCAGAGTTCCCTAATTGGCCCAGATTTACAGCCTCAATTGGGGAACTCATTCTATGAGGTCCAGCTGCTGATCTTATTACAATCACCACAGATACAATTACAGATCTTTTCTGAAGGTGGAAAGTGTACACTGATGTTGTCCCAACTTTTACTTGAATGTTTATTTTAAAAGTTATTTCCATAAGCATTAGGAGTGTCAAAGAAACCAAACTCTGCATCCTCTATCAGTGCTGAAATGGAGCAGCATGCCATTGAAATACTAGCCACCGTTTAGTTATAACCCCGCTGCAGCATTTATAGCACATCTATGTTCTCCCTTGGAGCCTACTGGTCTTTATTTTGTCAGATTTATTAAGACACGGGGCAATTTCAGAAAAACAAAAATACACAGTAAGCAACTAATAACACCAACTTCTGCTACTTTAAAATTCAACTGTGGTGCGCAGCCAGTCTTTGTAGTGAATGGTCACTTCAATTCATTGCTCAGCTTTGCCTCCAAATTATTTTTCCACACAAGGAGGCCTGCATGGCACCTTCCAGGCTGCTGTTCTAATGGGTATCCCCTAGTTGAGCAAAAAGTGCCGCTAGTCATAAAAGATTACCACATGGGGACAAAGTCCCTGCTTTAGGTGCAGTTGGCTAGTCAGGGACTAATGGTTTGTATTTTGAGTTGTGTTTATTTCAAGTTTCCAATCTAGAGCAAAGTGACCCAATCGGAGCAGTAACACAAAATTTTCTCTAAAACTACCCTAAGAGGGGAGGCACGGTGGCTCAGTGGTTAGCGCTGCTGCCTCACAGTGCCAGAAACCAGGGTTCAATTCCACCCTCGGGCGACTGTCTGTGTGGAGTTTGCATATTCTCCCCGTGTACGCTCCGGTTTCCTCCCACAGTCCAAAGATGTGCAGGCTAGGTGAATTGGTCATGCTAAAATTGCCCATAGTGTTCAGGGATGTGTAGATTAGGTGGATTATAGGGGGGATGGGTCTCAGTGGGATGTTTTGAGGGTCAGTGTGGACTTGTTGGGCTAAATGGCCTGTTTCTACACTGTAGGGATTCTATGATAATGATGAAGATCACAGAAACTATGTTTAACTTAACCTATGGTTAAAATTCCATTTCTTTTCTGCTGGTTTGATTGATTTGGGACAAATTGCATTGGGAGAAAAAAAACCAAACAGCTCAAATGAGCGGAAACTCCAGGTTTTTGCAAAGCACATATTTCTCATAAACCTTGCAAGTAATGGGCAGTTATGGATAAAACAGGCTTCCACAGTCTTAGTGATGAGATTGTTACACAGCAGGTGTAAAATCCTCATGCAGTACAGAGTCTAGCTGTCAATAGACTAAACTTAAACTGAACTAAAGTTAGGCAACATTCTTTATGTTTAACGTGTTTCCAGTCACAAATGTTATACTGTATTTTAATTATCTTACTCTCAGCATGGCTCCTAATGGGTCAAACAAACTGTGGCAAAGGGTCTGGGAGTAAAATATAAAATCACTAAATGTAGTGATACAGATCGATGAACTCTTAAAAAAACAACAGAACAAGCACTAAGGATTTATTTCTAGAGGACTAGAATTGGAAAATAGCAAACTTATAATAATGATGTACTTTATTCAAGAAACATGTTTGCAACCTAAAGGGATGAATTATTGAGCAGCTCACATCAAAAATTTAAGATCATAGACTAAGTGAAAAGGTTAAAAATGTGCTTACAATTATGTAGCAACAAAAATTGACCAAGGAAATAACAGGTAACACGGAAGTGGTGCACAGGATGTTAAAAAAAAGTCTAAAACTTGTGTTGAACCTCGATAGAGATAAAGGCATTGGTGAAGATGCAAAACAACAAGATTTACAAAACTGACACTAGAAGTTCGAGGTCAAACTGATCAGCAAAGAATGAACAAGTGAAGTCCCATTTCCTCTTAAAGAGTGAAGGTTACGGGACGACTAATAGAGGCTTTTAAAGTTATGAATGGTTTCTCACAAACCCGCCATGGGAAAACCAGATGCCCAGAATTCCCAAACTGAATATCTGAGCAGATACCTGGCCTCTACATCCAGACCTCCATCTTGGACCCCAGCACTTCCACGTGCACATGCTGCTACCTGATCGTGCTGCATGTCAGGGTGCACCAACAACTCTCTTTGCAATGCTGCTACATGGGCAGTTTGTACACAGGGACAGGTACTCCAATCATGAACTGGAACAGGCTAAATTTCAGGACTACTTGCCTGCTCTCTTAATACTCACACACTCGGAGCCTACCTGGAACCCCACAGCACCAATGCCTTCACTTTTTGCACATTGCATCCTCAGCCAAAACTACAAGGTTCACAATACTTCTCTCGTTTTATGGCAGACACAAAGTCCGGAAGCTGGTCATGGTTGTCAACGGGCCTCAGTCAAGTGGAGTGGAAATGGCCAATAACATTCTTCCTAGACTGTTGCGTATTCCTCCAGATGGCTAAGACCACACTGACCTGGATGACTGCCTCAAACCAAAGAAAGAAGAGAGAGTTGTCCTTTGCATCATCCTGTCCACCAGGACCTCAACATGCCTGCCGGCAAATTTACTTTATCTATTATGTATGCGGGGAGCATCACAAATCCTGCAGGGCATTTCCAGAACAACCAAAGAGTGGTGAGCTCTCTGACTACTAGTAGGAGATTCAAATTAGTTTTAGATTAGATGGACAGCATAGGAGTAGGGTAGGCAATTAACGAGGTCAATCAAGGACAATAGTGCGAGATTCTTAATTCGGGAAACCGCAAAACTAGAGGCCATCAATACTAGTCACCAAGAAATCATACAGGTAATTGAGCAGAAATATATTTAGTCACGAGCACAGCAAGAATGTGGAATGCCAATTTGCTCAGATCAGAACATAATATGCAAATTCCCTGATGAGACAAGGGTAAGGATGATTTTTTACTTTCGTTCTTTCTCAGACTATATCAAATGATTCAGCACACTTTTGTTCTCAAAGTGGAATATTTTTTGTTCACAGGTAATGTAGAGTGGGTAATGTTGAAGGAGTCTTTTCTTTATTTTACTTAGAATAGATTCAAAAGACATTACTAACATATCCCTGCACCTGTTCCCACCTTCAAAGAACTTTCAGAATTATTTTGCTACTAGTGACGGTGTGGGATGAATGTAATTAAAATACGATGATGGATTTTCAACATTTGCAAACTACATTACAAGAAGCAAATTAACAGCTTTGCACCACTGCACAAGTAGAAAAAGAGATGATTACCATAAACTGATCTTGGATACTAGAATCAGGAGGGGTGTCAGGCAAACTTCAAACAGCTTACAAACAATATGTGCACAAAAAAAAAGGTTTGATATTTATATATTAGTTGACCTCTTATTGACTAATATTAAAGTCAGGTTCTGATGATATGTCAGCAACCTGATACAATTAACTCTCTTTCTGTGCAGATCTGATTTCCAGTATGTTCTGTCTGCAAACCAGGCACTACAGTACATTGCGTAAAAGAACAGAATCCAAAATGTACTCTTCAACTCATTACGCTGAATTTGTGTCTCTTAAGGCCACAAAATCTAATCGTTAGACAATAAAGCTTTAAATCAATGAGGTTAATCATTGCTTGATCATAAAACAATGCAAATTTTAATGAACCCTGAACTGTCAGTCTCCACCCCGTTTCGATTTGCATCCATTAATGTGAGATGGCTACATATGCTGATAAATGGTTATCTAGCACATTCCACCTGTCAGTCACACTGTTGTGGCTTATTTCAGATGTTGATTTCAAAATTCACTGTTGTATATCATGTCTGGGGAAAACATCACAAATCCTGCAGGGTACTTCCAGGCTAACAGTGTTTGTCTGAGGGCACAACAGCCTTTTAAAAATGGCACAAGCATCAGGGATGCTGGTCTGTTCCAGAATAACCAAAGAGTCATGAATTCTTTTGGCTACAACACGTGGGAGACTCAGGCTAGCATTGGATAAGAGGGGAGTCATAGCTGCAACCTATTTAAAGAAAAGTATTTAACCACACAAGGATATCCCCAAAAAACTAGAATGTTTGCTGCAGCTTAACTGATCTTTAACAATTAGATGGTTGACTACAGCAAAAAACTTAGCAGAAGAAATTTTGAGGTTTACAAGTTAGTATTCTTATGACTTAAGACAACATGGCATCAGAGTTAACATGAAAAGTACCATGGAGACTGTGTACACAGTAAAATAAATAATATTATACCAACAAGGAAAAAAACAACACAACATTTCAATACCAAGTACTGTACCTCTTTTAGACAAATACTGCATATTGTTGGCGACTGCTGCAGACTTTTCCTCAGATTTTAGGAAAGCAAAATGCGAATAGTCATCCACACTATCCTTAGCTGTAAGAAAATGGGTGTTCATTTAACACTTATTTGGTGTACTGTTTATTTCTAAATGTAACTACAAACTGTTAAAGGACACCTGCCGAAGTCCTGAAAAATGCAAAATCAATTCTGTAAGTTCAATCTGCATGATAAGATAAACCGTCAGCAGCTTAAATATCAATTTTCTGGTAAAATGCAAAGTGAGAACACATACAGAGAGACAATGTAAGCTAATTTGCCCAAACTTGGTTAAGGCAAAGTTCATTTAAGGATATCAAACTTTATTCAAATGGTTCATGTATTAGAGTATTATTTAAATGAAGAAAAACTGCGGAAAGCTGCAACACAAAGTAGTCTGGAGGTACTTGTACATGAAACACGGAAAGCTAGCACACAGGTGCAGCAGGTAATCAGGAAGGCTAATGGAATATTGGCCCTTATTTTGAGGGGTTTGGAGCATAAGAGTACGAAAGTTTTACTGCAACCGTACAACGTGCTGGTGAAACCCCATCTAAAGCACTGTGAGCAGTTTTGGTCCCCTTATTTAAAGGAAGATATTACTTCATTGGAGGGAGTTCAGAGAAGGTTCACTCGCAAGATCTCCAGGATGGAGAGACTGTCTTGTGAGCAGATACTAAACAGGTTGGGATTCTACACATGGTTTTTAGAAGAATGAAAGGTAATCTCAGTGAAACATACAGAATTCTTAAGGGGCTTGACAGGATAAATGCTGAGAGGATGTTTCCTCTCATGGAAGCATCCAGGACAAAAGGCATATTATCAGAATAGAGGGGTACCAATTTAAGACTGAGAGGAGGAGGATTTTCTTCTGTTGGAAGGTTGAGAGTCTTTGGAATTCGTTGCCAGAGTGGATAGAGTCCTTGTGTCTACTTAAGGCTGCGATAGATAGATTCTTGATCAATGGAGCAATCAAAGGTAATGGGGAAAGGGCAGGAAAGTGGACGTGAAGAATGTTGGACCAACTATGATCCCATTGAATGGCAGAGCAAGATTGACCGTTCCTGTTTCTTATGGACTTATCGTCTTATGTTCTTTCAAATGAATTTTATGTATCAGCTCCAGACAAGAAAATCATTAGCAAACACTTATCTTTCTTTTCCTTTATTTCTTCATCTTGCCCAATCAAAGGCATTTACAATTTAAAACTACCCCACACCATAATTTTCATGTTGTACCGAGGCTGAATATCCATGAATGAATTCTATATATTTCAATGAGATCATCATCCATCAAAATGATTCAATAATCTTGCTTTGGAAGAGTCCCACTTCAACGTGGAAATTGGGGCTCATGGAACTGGAAACCTGCACTGAATCGATACATTAAGTGGAGGAATTTAAACTATTCCAGGTGATCCACTTATATTGTACTTTCAATTTACTTTTTAAATAGTGAATCGCTTCATAAAGTCTTGCGTTATTCTCAAAGAAAATGAAAACTAGTATGCTTTCGAATCTTATCAAAACACCTTGACTCCAGCCCAAGCCACTTTATAGCTCTTACCTTCAGCAGATAAATCAAGGTAATCTCTCTCAGAGCTAAGGATTCTGGAATTGATTCTTGGAACAATACTCGGCTGATTCATTATGAAATCGACAACATCTTGATCATTGTTCAGTTCACCCTGAAAATAATAAAATGACTTCAAATTAAAAAGAGAAAGAACAGAAAATCATACTTTCCAAAGAATGAACAGCAGTGAACTGGCTAATTGGCCCATGCTAAGGTGCAGGGCTGGATGAACACAGCAGGCCAAGCAGCATCATAGGAGCAGAGAGGCTGACGTTTCGGGCC
>NC_063344.1:59034922-59071974 GCF_021869965.1 Rhincodon typus
TCCTCTCCTCTATCCCTCTTCTATCCGCCTCCCACTCTCTCCCTATTTATTTCAGAACCCCCTTTTCTAATGAAGGGTCTAGGCCCGAAACGTCAGCCTCTCTGCTCCTATGATGCTGCTTGGCCTGCTGTGTTCATCCAGCCCTGCACCTTGTTGTCTCGGATTCTCCAGCATCTGCAGTTCCTACTATCTCTGATTCAATTGGCCCATGCTGCTGTTTATGCTCACCATTAGCCTCCATTCATTATATATTTCGCTATTGGCATTTTGTCCCATTTATTTTTGCATCATGTGTTTATCTATTATCCCTTTAAATGCATCTATGCTATTCGCCAAAACTACTCCTTACGCTAATAAGTTCCATATACTCGTAACTCTCTGGATAAATAAGTTTCTCTAGAGTCCCTTACTGGATTTATGAAGGACTAGTGACCTTCTAGCTATGACCCTTACTTCTGGACTCATCCATAGTGAAAACATCTTTAAATCTGTCTTGTCAAACATTTAATAATTTTAGATGATTATTTAGCTATCATTCAGCCTCCTCTTTTCTACAGACCAGAAACCCACCAATTCACACTTTCAATTTTCTTATAACCCCTGTAATCCAATAAATAATTTTGGAAATCTTTCTGGCATCTTGTCCGAAATGTCTTCCATGCTCATCTTACAAGATCTTGAGTTATCCCAAAGTCTGTCTCAGTCAAATAAATCTGTCCCATATAGGGAAACATTGCAGCCAATTCACACATATCAAAGTCCCAAAAATAGCAATGAGATAAATGACCATTTAATTCAGTTTTTTTTTTAGTTTTAGTGGTGCTTGGTGAGAAGTGAAGATGAGGAAGTCAATGAAGTATACCACAATGAGTTAAAAACTACAAAAACGTGTGTGTCTGAAAGGGAAATAGGAGGGTGTGGGAGGGCTAGAATTTAAAATTTTGTAGTTACAACAACGTTTTCATTATTCATCCAGCTCAACAAATAACCCAAAGACTTTTTGTTTTAAACTTCAAGTATTTCACACTGATGCCCACAGTTTTCATTATCGTACTGTACTTCCTTGACCATTTCATTAACAATAACATGGATGCATGCTTTATGCACAATTATTTTCAAACACAATTATGAAGAATAAACCATTGTGGTAATGTAATTATTTGGTTCTTCCTGGTTGATTTATTTAAATGCTGATTTTTTTTTCCTAATTCTTCAAAAACTTATCTTCAGTTAAACTGCAAAACATCATATTACTTTACATAACTTGTCATAAGAACACACGAATTAGAAGGGGTATCCCCCACTCAGCCCCTCAGGCCTGCTCTGATATTCAACACAATCATGACTGATCTGACCGTGGCCTTAACTCCACTTTCTGGTCTGCCTCCCCAAAACCCTTAATTGCCTTGTAAATCAAAAATCAATCTGAAATGTGTGCCAGACAATCAATTTCCATAACTTTGTTCACTTATGAAAAAGGAAATGGATCATCCTGTAGTTGTTAGCTCTTAACAAAGAACGTCTAACAATATTCTTAAAAATATAGGATCAGGGACTACAACCACGTAGGGAGACTAGAAAAGCTGGGATTGTTTATCTACTGACAAAGGAAGTTAAGGCGAGATTTATACAGTCAGAGTCACACAGCATAGAAACGGACCATTAGGTCCAATTCTTCCATGCTGACCAAGTTACCCAAACTTGCCTGTGTTTGGCCCATATCCCTCTAAACCTTTCCTACTCATGTACTGAACCAAATGTCTTTTAAATGTCGTATCTGGATCTACCACTTCCTCTGGCAGTTCATTCCGCACATGAACCACTCTCGTGTTAAAAAAAAAATTGCCTCTCATGCCCTTTTTACATCTTTCTCATCTCACCTTAAAAATATTCCGCCTTGTTTTGAACTCCCCTAACCTAGGAAAAAGACTTTTGCCATTCACCTTATCTATGCCCCTCATGATTTTATTAACCTCAATAAGGTCACCACTCAACCTCCTACGGTCCATTGAAAGAAGTCCCAGCTTATCCAGTCTCTCCTTCTAACTCAAACCCTCCATTCCCAGCAACATACCGGTAAATCTTTTCTGAATCCTTTCCAATTTAATGATATCATTCCTATGTAGGGTGAGCAGAATTGTACACAGTACTCCAGAAGTGGCCTCACCAATGTCTGTCCAAGCTCAACATGATGTCGCAACTCCTACATTCATTGGGCTGAGTAATAAAGGCAAATGTGCTAAATGCTTTCTTAACCACCCTATTTACCTGACATGCAACTTTCAAAGAAGGTAACCGAACCCCGAGTTGTCTGTTCAAAAATACCACCCAGGGCCCTACAATTAACTGTACAAGTCCTGCCCTTGTTTGCTTTACCAAAATGCATTGATGAATTAACTCAGGTATGACAAAAATTATGTAATTTTACTTACCAAGTAAACAACTTTCTGAAAGAAAGCTGTGTTGTCCAAGATTTTGTGCATCGTTACAGTTTCTAACTCATCAGGATCCAACTGCTCTCTCTGGTAAGGCATGCCATTGTAAAGGGCAATAGGCAGAGGGCCCAGGCCTGACTGCTTATAGTAATCTTTGCATTCCTAACAAAGAAAAACAAAAGTAACAGAAACACGGCTCAGCGCAGATCACTGTTTCTACATTTCCTTACATTAAACAATTACCTGCTAAATAACTTGACATAATTGCAACTTGTAGTAATGTTATCAAGTTTGGGTTAATAGCAACTTCAGATTTAATTTGATAAATGTAGAAACAATTTGTGACAAACTTTAGAACTTCAAACCCATATTAATCTTGATTTGCATTTTCATAAAATATTTACTAAATTGTAATTTTTGTTGTCATAAAATTACTTTTTTAAGGAGTGAATTGCTAAACACTGATAACCATGTTTTAAGGACTGGCAAAATGCACGTCAATTTGAACAATATTAAGAAGAAATATTAAGCTAAATTAAGTGATAAATCACTCACTTGACACACAGTTTGAATCCAATGCACAAAATTACTTCTTTTCAATCTTTATTATTCTGCTTGAATGGTTTTCTTTCAGAAAATATGCAGTCACTTGAATTACAGAACAGCTACAATAGTTTTGCATACCTTTCAGCATTGTGAAAATTACAGAACTTAAAAGGATAGAGCTAAAGATAACTTATTCTGCTTCATTCACTCTAGAATAGTTACTAAAACACCACATACAAAATGCTAACATGAAAATTTTCGACTGTTCTCAGTTCAAGGTGAAATGAAATGAAGAACATAATTACTGGAGCAGGACATTCAGACCATCAAGTTTGCTCAGTCGTTTTATTTGATCAGAGCTGATTTGTAGTTTAACTTCATTTCGTGTCTTTTTCCTATGTTACTCGAGGCTCTATCTAAAATAACGTGCAATCTTGAAACTTAGACTTGACCCAACATCCATGTACCTTTGGGGGAAACATGGTGTTCTGATTTCTACTAATATTCAGAAAAATTGATTCCTGGTTTCAAACATGAACAGTTTGGCTCGAATTGTAACAGTGCACTCCCTCACTCTGAATTTCCCCAACATAGCAGTTTCAATGTAATGACTTTATCAGATTCTTTCATAATTTTAAAGACTTTGATTATCAACCACTTTCCAAATGTAGATCTAGCTGCAAACAGCTGATTTCAGTTTTTGTTTGCCAATTTCTATTTAACGATGGTGAAATCAGCCTTCTCCCCCGATTAGATACCTAATTTTTGAACTGACCTCATCCCTTTCAATAATAACTTTGAAAGTTAAAGGTCACTATTCCCAAACTGCTCACCCACTGAAACTTCAACCACTTGAGGTGATTCACCCTCCTCCGGCAGGTCACTACACAAGCAGTTGTGGTCAAAATTCCTGCAAATATTTCAAATATGGTGTACACAACCTTGAAATTCTCCCAGAATTCTGTGTTCTGAAGAAGCGTCACTGGACATGGAATGTTGACTCTGCTTTCTCTGCACAGATGTTGCCAGACCTGCTGAGTTTCTCCAGCAATTTGTTTCTGTTTGTTTCAGATTTCCAACATCCACAATTCTTCGTTTTAATTATTCGAAATTTTCCCAACTGTTAAGATTATTTAATTGATGAATTTTGATCTACTTATTTTGAATTAAACACCTTATTTTTCAGTTATAATTCTTTTAGGGCATCATGGAAGTGCTCCTTCTCCTCGATGTCAGCTGTTTGTAAGGGACAGTTCAGGTAACACATTTTTGTACTCATGCAGTAGTTCTCCAAAACTTGTTATTTTTAGATCAACAGTACTGATGCTGAAGAGTGTTTTCTGCTGCTTTACATAAACAGATTTACAATTTTAAGGCAACAAGTGCATATTCGCTTGACTACCAGACGATGGAATTGTCCACTTTCAGCTACAAATCAAAGAAAATCTAAAGGCTTGGAATTTACAAAGAGTGGGGTTGCAACTGTTCACCCCATTCCCCCCTCCCACCCAGAAGGGAGGCTGACGGTTGACTGGCACTTGATGCACCCTAGAAGATGTCAACCTCACAGCCATGACGTACTTGGAGCCAGCCAAACTAGCTCAGACTGTTCTTCCTGCTCCACCATGATTGGAGGTCCCATCCTAGAAAGCTGGTTAAAACCTAGACAGGAGTGGCAGTAACGGATTTGACTAGGGGGACGGGGTTAGTGGATCTTGGGGATGTTCCCCCAGTGCACACAAGAAATGGAATTGTGACCCCACTCTTTCCTTCCCACCTTTAAAGCAGTCCACTTAAATCAAACGGCATGTCCTTTTGTGCCTGTCCATGCACACCAACCAGATTATGGCATGGATACTACATTATTGAGTCATCTGGCTTGGCACCAAATTCAACTGACCTGATTAATTATTTAAACATGGTGGACAGGCTGTTAATTTTGATGCCAACCTATCTGCTGTACTATGAGGTACAGTTCAGGAGTGAGCATGATGCTGACACCCTACTTCTGCAAACCCAACAAACACAGGCTCAAGGATTTAACCCCATATATTGAAATCAACTTAACTGAGAAACAGAGTTCATAACTCTCACGAATTAACAAGTCTCACCTTACGGTTTCTGTCATATGCTGAATTAGGTCCCAGAATACTGGTCACCTCTACGTTCGAAAAGTCCTTCTCCAAGACGCCAATGATGTGTTCAATTGCCAGCTTTTCACCTTCCTTTACCTTGCTGTATATCTTAAAGAAAATAAAAAGACTATGGATAAAACTCAGGATTACAAAAACGAAACTACTGATCTACTTATACTGCTCCTTTGCCACTAAACATCAACCACATCAACACGGAGCATTTACAATTTATCCCATGAAACATTTCACACAGCACACCTAACCTCCAATAAGATAAAATTCCAGGAGCCAAACTTTATCATACAAACTACAATTCAAATTTATGTGTGACATTTCACAGTAAACAGAGAGGTTAGGGAGGTGGGGGGAGGGGTAGGGCTTTTGGAGCATAGATGAGATGACAATGAAACTACCTTGAAATCTCCATTAGTACACTAAATTTATTTCCATAGGCGAAGTTGGATATGGTCAATAAACAACAGAGATACTGCTAGTTTATATTTATTTTTCAACCATTAGTCTCTAAACTGAGCTTCTTTTTTGCCTCTCATGGTATTTTAAATCTCATTCTCAAATGGAAATTAATTTTAATCCAGCACTAACTGAATGGACAAAGTCATTCAAGAAGATTGATAAAAATGTTAGCATACAAACTAGAAAGCTTGGCTGGAAGGATGATGATGGCCTAGACTATGGAGTGGGGGAACATGAATTCATGTTGATGCCATTCCATAGAACTCATCAACACTGAAATGATAACACAGTTTCATTCCCTACAGATGCTGCCCAACCTGCTGACTACTTCCAGCATTGTGTGTTTTATTTCAGATTTTCACATTTTTTGGTATTTTGCTTTTTGATCAGTGACTTCATCTCATTTGATCCCTGGTATTATACTCCTACATGAAGCAGTACCCTTGACAAGAAAGGAAGATAATAAACAAAAACAAAAACGTAGAATTTGAACACTGTCACTCCTGTGTGCCAGGCTATCGTCTAACATACCGAAATGATTGTCTGGAAGGCATTCATATTGTCCAATTCATCAGCAACAAAGTTAAATGCTCTGAAGAGTGCAACACCAGGATCTTTTAGACCATTAGCCTCATCCGAATCATCAACCACAAATACCAAGCCAATCCTGTTACAAAAAGTAAAATCACACATTATCAACCATGTTCATTGTTGGAATCATCCTCGAATAAAAATTACATATGATGGTTCATCCCTCTGACATTCCTTTTGGAATAAACAAAATTAAATAACATTGGGTTGAATGTTTGGGCATAGATGGCACTGGACATTGACGGATGAAGGCGTGAAATTTCATACTGCTGGATGGCATGCCAGTTACCAAATCAAATTAAATCAAACCAAAAGATTTATTAAGGCCTAATGTTGAAAGCTAACAGGAATTCTCCTGGAGGTAGGATGAAACAGACCAACTGGCTGGGACTACTTCCTGCCTGCAGAATGAGTGTCCAACACTCAGAAAGCACAGAGGCCCCCTTGCCTTCAGCTGCAGATCTCCCCAAGGTGTGGTTTCCCAACATCCCTCCAACCCACAATGATGGCCCAGCTACTAAGGATGAAGGCATACCTTTATTTTACATTTAAAAGGTTGGAGAGACGGCGCCTCCACCTTGGAGCACTATCTTCTGTACTTATTTGCAATGGTACCCAGCTTTGAAAGCCCACAGAAGATGGTGATAACACTAATTGGCCAGTTCAGGAAAAATCAGAGATGAGTGACTCTTCTCCGCACAGTGAGGGCTTCCGACACTCATTTGAACAGCAGAGGTATCCTGAAGCCAGGGAAAATCCTATCCATAAATGTTACACCGCTGTTCAAAAGGGGAAAAGTGAAAATCTGTAAGCTATAAGTCAGTCAGCCTACCATCAATGTTGGAGATATTTCTGGAGACAAACCATGAAAGAAAAGGCGATGGAAAATATGGTCAGAGAAATGAAAAACAGCTGTGAATCATTCCTGTGTTCTTTTATGAAATGAAGAATAAGGTTCATAAAGCGTAGCTTGGTTAATGTATATATGGGCTTCCAAAAGATGTTTGTCAAAGCAACACATACTAGGAACTTAATCAAAATTCAAACCCATGGGATTAAAGAGACAGGAGCAGCCCGAGTGCAGTACTGACCAAAGGGCAGAAAGGTCAAAGTTGCGGTGAACCATAGTTTTTCCAGACTAGAAGGGGAAATGCACAGTGGTGTTCCCCATATATCAGTACTGGGACCATTACACCTTTGACTTGAGAAAAAGTAGATTTGCAAAATGAGCAGATATGCCGCATACTAAATTTATTGTAAATAAACAAGAAGTGATACATTTTGCCACGGAGCACGAGGAAAGGCAATGTAGACTAAATATTGAGGAATTAAAAGAGGTGCAGGAATGGAAAGGCCTGGGCACGTATGTAAACAAATGCTAAAATGGTGGAAGACATGTTTAGAAGGCTGCTAAAAAAGCAGATGGGATTTTTGGTTTTAGAACTGGAGGAATAAATTACAACAGCGAGTAACCTGTACTAAATAAAAACAAAGTGCTGGAAAATTTGGCAGGTCTGACAGCATCGGTGAAAAGAGAAACAGAGTTGATGTTTTCAGTCCAAAATTACTTTTCTTCCATTTAATTTTTTTAAAGCAACCTGCTCGGACATCTTATGAACACGTGGGGTCTGAAACAAAACTACCATCTTCAAACTTTGTGGTCACCTTGCTCCTTCATTAAACTTAGAACTCTTGCTTTGTAGAAGTAAAGGTGGAAAAAGATTTATTTCATGAATGAGTTCTACTTGACTTTGACATTTTTTTTATTTAGTGATTGAGTTCCATGAATAAATCGTTGCCTCGTTTGAAGAGGCTACTGAAGAAACAAAAGAACTTAATTGAGCTTGGTTTGAAAACACAGCCAATCGTGAAAGAGGGCAATTGTCTTACTTTGTTATTGCAATTAGTTTAGGCCTTGCTGTGGATTTTAATAACAAACAACATTTGCTCAAAAGGAAATCCAAAATTAGTCAGAGATGGCAGGGAAGAATGTAAAATCTGAAGTAGAAAACAAACAGTGTTGCTCAGCACAAACAATATCTTTAAAGTATCAGAAAAATACCTGAACATCAATGAATGAATCAGTGAAAAACATACCTGAGTGGGATATCATTTGTGTAAAACATTTCTGCCATTTTCAGCAACTCAGGTGTGCTTTCATCAGTTGGATCAACAATGAGCACCTAAAATTAAACAAAATTATCAGAAATAGCTTGAGCATTTATTGTTGCTCAAAAGTATAACTCTCAGGGATTTGTCTCTTTTAAGTGCCAGCAATTCAGAGAAGCAAATGGGAACTCAGCATCATGATCAAAAAGAATTTAACGATGTTACAAAAACAAAGCTTTTTGAATACTAACACATTTAACGAAGTTTGAAATATTTGGACAGTGGAGTATTTCGCGCAATAGAAATCTTGTTAGGTATACCACTGCAGGCAATTTGATCCATTTAAACATTTTTTTCTGTAATATCTTGGATTGGAATCTTTACTGTGTGTTACGCCCATCAAAACCATTTGCTTTAAAAAGGAGTGCCATGGAAACTGGATCATGCACATGTGAGAAAGGCTCTGTGTGACGTCTTTGTTTTACTATTAGTGCCTAGCTACAAGACTCCCCAACCATCAGGAGAGATTAATCCCTTTGATCTGGTAACTGCAAAATGTCACACAGGAAGAAAATATAAGCTCAATGAACTCTGCTGCATATGGACATGGACCACAGATACAGTCTAACTTGGTACAATTTCTCCCTTGCAGAAAACAAAAAGATGTTTGGAATGTGAGGGCAAAATACACTGAATAAAAGCAGATGATGTAATGTGGTGTTAAGCCATATTTTTGTAGTAAATTAAAATAACATTTATCCTTCAGCAAATCATGCCCAGCAAGACCAACAACTGGGAAAATAAAAGCATGTTATATTCTCTACCGTATCACCAATTATTTATCAGCAGAAAATTCCTTAAATGGTCCCGATTGAAGAGCTCAGCTATACTGCTGACAAATTCACATGCTTTCAAAATTGTTTGTAGGACATAAGCTTTCATTTTCCTACTAGCATAAATAACCTTATTGTAACATATAAAATTGAGTTCTATGTCTGCTTTGTGCCTAAATAAAACGAAATTGTTTTTGTTTTACTCACAAAGTTGTGAAAGTTTTTCCGAATCTGCCGGATAACTCCAAGAAATGTGGGTCTCAGAAGTTCCTGCACATTAGAAGGCCAGGTGTTGTATTTGCTATCCGTCTCCAGATTATTGATCCACTATTTTGAGCAAAATACTAATTATAATCAACATCGACAAAGCCATCCACAGTTGAGTTAGCAGCATTCAAGTATAATCATCAAAAAGGAGTAATGTTGACATCTTTTGATTTTTACTGACACACTGTAACTTTGACACCATGCTGATACTGTGTTCAGGAGTTCGAATACAAGTGCAGCAAACTTTGTTTTAACTGGTAACTTATGAACCAGCACTCTCAAAAATTATATACCTAAAATACTGCTAAGTTTACTGAATTATCATGATCCCTGTGATGTCTAAGTAGTCAGCCGAAGGTGTGAGTGAGAAGGCTCTCTGCTGCTAAGTTTTATTTTAGGCAAAGTTGCATTATCATTTAAGTGATTTATGCTGTAAAGAAAGTATAACAGTATTGTGTATACCCCTTGCTTTGTTTCTATTACTTAGTGTTTTTTTTAACATTGATTATGTGGACCTCTTGATCAACCAGAATATTTGATCGACTGCACACTCTTGGTCCCATAGGTGTCGGTTAATAAAACATTTGCTGTAATAAATGCAAGTAAAGCTGAAGCATGCTGGAACACAACAATGGCTTTACTTCACTTAAACTAGTTCTTGCGCTATCAGAATAAGTTAGTTCTCAAAGTTCATAATTATGCTACGAGGGCATTGTTGAAATAGTGAATAAAGTCAGAGTATGGAAAATGTTTCAGCAAAGTTCTGTTTAATACCCTTTTAAGAGAATCCCTAACAGCAAGACCCTGTCTTTAAGAATATGTCGCAAAATTTGGTGGAATAGATGACAATCTGGCCAACACTGTGCTAGCAGAATTTAGTAAACACAGAAATAATACATATTAAATGACTTGGATGAAGGAAGTAAATGTCCTATTATCCAGTTAGCTGATAACACAAAAGAAGAGGAGAGAAGACAAATAGCGAGGATGATACAGAGAGTCTACAGAGGAATATAGACAGGTTACGTGAGTGAAAAAAAATTTGCACACAGAGTATGATGAGAAAATATGAGGTTATGCACTTGGGAAGAATAGAAAAGCTGAATATTGTTTAAATGGAGAAAGACTGTAGAAAGCTGCAGCATAGAGAAATTTGGTGGTCCTGATGCACGTTTCACAAAAAGCTGACATCTAAGTTCAGAATTTAAAAGGGAAGGCAAATGGGCTGGCAGCTTTTATTTCAATAGAAACAAAACAAAAATTGGGAGGCATTGCTAAAACTATCCAAGGCACTAGTCAGAACACATCTGAAATACTGTAAATGGTCTTGTTTCCCTTATCTAAGGGAGGACACACTGGCACTGGAGGCAGTTCAGAGAAGATGCACTAGGTTGAACTAAGGGAATTTCTTCTGAGGAGAGGTTGAGTAGGTTGGATTTGTACTCGTTGGAGTTTAGAAGAATGAGAGGAGACCTTACTGAAACATGTAACGTTCTTAGGGGGCTTGACCGGGTCATGCAGAGAATATGTTAATCCTACAGTCTGGGACCAGAAGGCATAATCTCAGACTTAAGGGACACCCACTTAAGGCAGAGATAAGGAGAATTTCTTTTTCTCTGACTGCAGTTGTAATGATTGGATTCAGGTGGATCTTTGACTACAAGACCCTTGATTGAGGTTGTTAACTTGAGCCAATCAGGAAGCCCTGGCTGGCCAATGTAAACAGGGGATTCAGAATCTCCTCAGTTTAAGGGACTGACTCCGAGCTGGCTGGCCACAGCCAGTGTACTGTGCACATGTACAAAGGGTGACATGGTGACAGGATACCAGCCTCTGTGCAGTTATTTCATGGAATTCGTTATTATGGAGGACAGTGGGTTAAGTATATTCAAAGTAGAGGCTGATAGATGTTTAACCATAATGGTATCAAAAGTTATGGGAATAAGGCAGGAAAGTGGAGTCGAGGATTGTCAGATCAGCCATGATCTCGTCGAGTGGCAAACAAACTTGACGGCCTATGCTTTCAGGTATCACCTACTTCAGCAAATAGCCTTGTTGAACGATAAATAACAATGCCAAGGATACAAGATAATCAAACTTACATAGATAGCTGGGTTGCGAATCTCTACACCATAATCAGAATCTGCTGGCTGTACATTTAACTTCAGTAATTCATGCAGTTCATCCCCCTGAATTCCCAGATCGTGCAGACCTTCCATGAGACGGGCCTCATTGCGCAGTAAGTCCAGAACACTGGCAAACACACAAAGACAGGACCGTTAATTTTGACAGGAAACAAACACTGCCTAATTTCTACAATTTGTATGTGTGTTTTAATTTATTTGCATATATTGTGATAGACTGGCTTCCCATACCTGAAGATATCTTGCACATCAAGATCAATACTAAGGCCATTGATGAAAAGTGCAGAGTCACCTGGGTGAAGGCCAAATGTTTCTTTGAAGGTCTGAAAGTAAAAGTAAAGAATTACTGCCAAAAATGTTTCTTGTAATTCCTGCTCATTCAGCATAAAATTTCTATTTTAGTCCCAGGTTCACAGATTTGTTTAGCCAGACAACAATTGAAGCATGCCCAGTGAGCTACAGACTCTGCTGTTTGCTGACCCTGAGCACAGAAGCAATTCAGATATTGAGATAAGTATTACCAGTCCTCATTGCGGGCGTGGGGTGAAATGAGGAAAATTTAAAAAATAGATTATCAAGGCTCCTGATTATTAATCCATTCCTCAACTGTCATGCCTCGACAGTTAAATGCTTTAGCACATAATCACTAATTGTACAAGATGAATGGTTGTCTTTGGAACAAAAGTGCAATTAAATAGTCACTTCCTTAAGTGGAGGCAATGAGAAATAAATGCAATTTTAAATAAGCATTAAAATGGTCACCACACCAGCAGCTCCTGTGCTTCCTATTCGAAGAGGTAATTTAACTTTGTTCAGCCCTTTATCACTTGCTTTTGTGTTCTGAATGGCATTCAATCCCTCCACTGATTCTATTATTTGCCAATGTCCAAAATTAAGGAAAAAAAAAACACATACACCTTCTTCCTACTCCATGTGAGCACAGGGCCCTAGTTAAGAGAGTGAAGGTCTGGGAAGCAGAGATATAGAAACATATGGATGAATGGAGAAACTGGAGCAGCTATATTAGACTGAAGATTCTACTGGTCAGCTGGTAACTCAACCCCACTTTCAGGCACACTGGAAGCACTACAGAAAGTGTCAAAAAAGCACAAGATTTAAACAATAAAAAAGGCATTAATTCAGGCTACTTCACAATTATCATGAGAGCGCACAAAATTCAATGGAACTTTGTGTTTTTCAATCTAAATTGGCAATTATTTGGGGCAGAATGAAAGAATATTAAATGGGCACTTACTTGTTGATGCTCTTCTATTTCTCTCCTCATAGCAGAGTTCACAACAGTTCTGGTTATAGACCTATGTATTAGAAAAACAGAAAATGTACATTCTGTAATTGAGAAACTCAATCAATTATGGATTTCTAGACAATAAACAAGATCTATTAGATTCTCAATTCGTAGTTTGTGAACGCTGTATTTTTTCTATATTCTGTCTAGATCCTTAGTTACTTTTCATAGCCTCTAATAATCTGGACCAACAAATAAATGTTTATTCCTGTGAATTCCAACAGTGAGAATTCACCAAATGATTCATGGAATATCTATTTACAGAAGAAACAAATTCTATGCTACTGTTCCAATGTCTCATGTTCTGCTGCTTTTTAAGAAGGGCAAAAAAGGAAAACCAGGGAATTTCAGACCAGTTTGCCAAACATTTGTGGTGGGGAAATTGTCAGAATCTATAACCAAGGATGGGGTAACTTGAACATTTTCAGTTAATCAAGGAAAGCTAGCATGGATCCATGTCAGGCAAATCATGCCTGACAAACTTCACAGAATTTTTTGAAGAGGTGGCTACGGTTGTGGACAGGGGAATGTCTCTGGATGCTGGTTTCTGGACTTTCAGAAGGTATCTGATAAAGTCCCATGTAAGAGACTGTCAAGGAAGAAACCCAGGGAATTGAGGGCCAATTACTGCCGTGTCACAAATAGGTGAAGGAAGTAATCGAGAAAGCTAATGTAATGCTGGCCTTTATATCTAGGGGACTAAAGTACAAGGATGCAGAAGTTATGTTGTACTGATACAAAATCCAGTTAGACTCAGGAGTACTGAGAGAAGACTGGACACCACATCTTAAGAATGACATATTGGTCTTGGAGAGAGTACAACATAGGTTTACAAGAATGATACCTGTACTTCAGGGGTTATGAAGAGAGATTACACAATTACACTTGTTTTCTCTAGAATTTGAAAGGTTAAAGGATGATCTGATTAAAATCTTTAAGATATTAACAGGAAAAGACAGGGTAGATAATGCTACTTCCACAGATTGGGAATTGTACAACTGGAGCTGGGGGGCTTGCATAGTCTGAGAATTAGGACTAGACCAATCAGGACAGATGTTATGAAGCACTTCCGCTCGTGAAGGGCGGTAGATGCTTGGAACTCCCTTTCACAAGCAGCAGTGGATACTGGATCAGTTGTTAATCTTAAATCTGAGATACATAAATTTTTGTTTCGTGAAGCTATTAAGGGATGTAGGCCAAAGGCAGATATAGGCCACAGATTGGCCCTGATCTCATTGAATGGTGGAACAGGCTCGAGGGGCTGAATGGCCTATTCCTGTTCTTATGTTCCTGTGACTTTTTGCTCATACAACGTGAATAAAAGGGCCTGAAATCAAATTAAATATAATCTTGAAAATTATGGGATAAGATTTAACCACGATCAGTGAAAAAAATGATGTCCTTTAGACTTTACATGAGCTTTTAAACAGCAACTTATTATCTAAGGGACATCCAATCACAGCAGCAACTTCTATGCAATGATCTGGGACATGGAAGAACAGGACAAGAAAAGAAAAATCCCATTAACCAATCAGAATCATTAAATGGAGGTGCAGCATTTGAATCAGAAAGTATCAATTAGAATACTTAATTTAACGTAAAATCTGACAAACAATAATTTTAAAAATGATAACATAGATAATTACATCTCTAGCAATAATTAAAAACTGAAACAATGAAATTCTGCACTCATAGAAGTTAATTTTCATTTGCAGCAAGATGATACGGTAATAATTAAAGCTTATCAATATCACAAAAAGGATACTTAGGGTCATTATTAAGCTAAAATTGTGCCACAGGACAGAATCCAGAAATCTCACCCTTGGAATTTGGTCCCTGCAATTTTCACAGTTGGGGAAAAGGAAGTGGGTTGCACTTCACACATCTATGATTCACATAACCAACTGCACATGTTCTCGTGCAGATGTCTTTAGCCAGATCCATCTGTGTTGGCAACTTGTGTACTGTAGACCGAGCAGGAGAAGGTCTAAGCTTGTCAGCAATCATTGGTGAGGTAGGATACCCTTTGAGAGAGATCCGTGGAAACCTTTGGAAAACAAATAATCCCCCTTTGGGATTACTGCAGGTAGACATATAAGTGGCAATGGAATTGTCAAGGGAGTTGTTAAGACATTGAAGTCTCCTGTCCTTTAAATATTTGATTGAGCAAAATATCTGAAGTGATAAAAAAAATCAGTACTTTCTATCTAACTCAGTCTGTTGACACATATTTGAGGGTTGTCATAAGAAGATTGGTGCTGTATGATGCATTTCACAATCTATCATGATCACAACAGGGTGCCTATCAATTCAGCTTGATGAACAGCTCCAAATCCCTATGAAATCTTTGAAATGGGACAATGAGCATGTTAAGGTTTATAAATGATTGAATGAAGTTAAATGTAGGGACTGCTTTATCAACGAACATCATTTTTAACATGACGTACGCTCATGAGCTTTCTTTAATCTCAACATGACTCCCGAGAACTTAGCACGTGGAGTACTGAGTGAACTGGCACAGAAGTTCTAAGGGCAAAGGGTGGTGGCGAGAGGAATGGATGGTATGATTTGACAACAAGTTGGCACAGGGGATATAAAAGGGTGGTGGGGGTGGGAGGGCATGTTGTATTCGGGTAAGGAAGAAGGATATAGTTGGAGATGTGCGTGCATTTGTTTCTTAAAACAGCTGTGACAAAGTGCCAGTGAACAAAGGCAGGCCTTTCTCACTGCCCACTGCGACACCTGGCTGCCTCTGAACTCTTTCCAAGGAGATGGGCACAAAATAATGGAGCAGGAAATATCTCAGACAGCAATTTCTGTGTTTCTGAGCTAATCTGTGCATTTGCATTCAGTGGAAGTTGCAACTCAATTTGCGCATAAATAGTGAGTACCACTGGTCCCACCATTATTATCAGAGCAAAATCATTACATGTAAATGTAATTTTATCAGTATTATATAAATGCAGTTTACACAAATAAACAGACGTCTATCATAATACCTGGCCTTAGTGGGAAAATTCTGGCTCAAGTCACGCATTACCATCAAAGCATCGTCTGTAGGTGCAGCCAAGATTCTAGCAGCAGCTTGGAAGCTTAGATCTGTCACAACAAACAGATATAAAATCTCCATAACTATTCAACAAATTAATGGCTAGAAGCTGCATAGCACATAAAATGCCTTGAATATTTCAGCCAGGATTGAAGGAGCCACAATGTTATTTAAGATAGTTAAGGAAATGTAAAAGATAAATTCACAACATTACTGTGAATGAAACAGTGAAAGTCAGACAAAGTTGTAAAAGTCAAAACTGGTAAACAATGAAATTAATACTGATATCAGAAATCACTTTTTCACACATGACTTAGAGCTCAAGGGCAATAAACACTGTTTGGAATTTGTTTCAAATCTACATTTCCTTTGTGAATGAAAACTGTAGATATCAGTGCTGCTGTTTTTTCCAGTCACAACTCTTGGGGTATTTTATTTCAAATTACTGAGAGTAGATTATGCAAACCAATATATCTGATCCAAAGGAGAAAGACAGCAGTAAATCTCTTTTCTGTGACAGGAAGTGGCTGGTGAGCAAGTCATCCAGTCATTCTCTCAACCAAAGTTGGCCTACATGAGGAATTAACAGAATTTTTTCACCAGTAGAATTTTTAATCACATACACTCAACTGGTCGGGTCCAGCCCTCCTCTCTATCATTGGAACAGATGCATTTTTAAAAATTTCTTCACAAGTTGGGAGTTTCATTATCTATGCCAGTCATGACTGCCCAAGACAAATGGACCCCAATACGGTGTTACTTTCTTGGACCGCTGCAGTCCTTGGATGTCACGCTAAGGTCAGGAAGGGAGTTTGAGGATTATGACCCATGACAGTGAAGGAATGGTGAGATATTCCCAAGTTAAGATAGTGTGCATCTTAAAAGAACTTGCAGGTAATTATGCCCCCATCCAACTGCTGCCTTGCATTTCCAGGTGGCAGAAGGCACGGGTTGTGAGGTGGTATCAGAGGGTCCTGGGTGAATTGTCATAACCCATCCTGTAGATGGTACACATTGCTGCACTGTGTGACAATGGTGAAGTGAGTGAATGCTGAAGGTGGTGGATGGCGTGCCAGTCTAGCGGGTTGTTTTTTTTTCCTGGGTGGAGTCGAGCTGCTTGATTGTTTGAACTGCAAAATGCAGGCAAGTGGGGAGTACTCCAGCATATCCCTGACTTGCGCATTGTAGATGGTGGACAGGCACGAAGGAGACAGATGTTATTCCCCACAGAATTTCTAGCCTCTGACCTATACTTGTAACCATATGGCATATACGTAGTTGATCCCCTCAGTTCCTGGTTAAAGGCACTCCCCAGGACATTACCTATTCTGCAAACTCCATATGAAGCATTGCTAAGTTCAATGAAAAGCATCATCAAATAGAAAAAGCATCACTGCTCTTGCTCCTTTGACATTTGAGAGAAATTAACTAATTACAGCCATATTATTCAAAATCAGTCTGTTCTGACAAAATTTAACTTCTCTTTCTCCTACAAGAATATGTTTTTTCCAGGCATATATTGTTAAATGTCTTGGTCCCAAGATCTTGAAAAGGTGTTAACAAATGCAAGTCATTCGTGAATTGAACTGACTGCTCGGGTAAGCTTTCCGGGAAACCAAAGCCAACCTCCAATTAAAAAGGGGATATTCTGCTTGCACAAGCTATTGCACTTCCTCCCTTTTGGCAAATATTTCTGAGTCATCCAGTAAGCAAATCTGTAAAATCTGCTGGCTTTAAGCTAAATCTATTTACTATTTTCTTTTGAAAGGTTCTTCTCAGTTGTAGTGATTGGAACCAGGTGGACCTCGTTGACTATGAGGCTCTTGATTTGGTTTGTTAACCTGGGCCAATCACAAAAGCTTTGGCACCTCCTTCAGGAGACCAAAGACTCTTAGACTCAGAAGGAAACCCAAGAATCCCAGAAAGAGTGCACCCAGGAGGAACACATTGGACCATTATGCTATCATTAAGTTCCCCGTGACCACTGAGTCTGGTATGAAGAAAATTGAGGACATCAATACTTTTGTTTCATTGTTGATATCAAGGCCAACAAACACCAGATCAAACAGGCTGTCAAGAAATTATATGATATTGATGTAGCTAAAGTCAACACTCTTATTCAGCCTGATGGTGAAAAGAAAGCATATGTACGACTGGCCCCAGACCACAATGAATTGGATGTTGCTAATAAGATTGGCATCATCTAAACCGGCTTTACGAAGAACTGTAAAATATTTCAATAAAATTTTTAAAAGTTAAAAATAAACCAGGAGATTAGAATCTCCTCAGTTGAGGACTGACTCTGAGCTGGCTGGCCGCAGCCAGTGTGCTGCGCACAAGTAAATGAAGGGCGACTTACTGACAGGACCAGGCCTTCGTGCAGTTATTTCACACTTGCCTTTGAAAACCCCAAAAAAAAAGGAAGTCAACCACAACTAACAAAAAATAAAAAGAGAAAAAAAATAGAACCAGGAGATCAGAATCTCCTCAGTTGAGGACTGACTCTGAGCTGGCTGATCACAGCCAGTGTACTGTGCACAAGTAAATAAAGGGTGACTTTGTGATGGAATACCGGCCTCTCTGCAGTTAGTTCATCAATTAATCATTTGAAGCTAATTACAGTACTCTTCTTTCCATTTTTCTTGACTCAACATCAGCTTCAACCCTGTCCACAAGCAAATGGAAGAAACATATGGAAAGCAGGCCACTTAGAAGATATGCTGCAGGATTCTTTCTTTAAAAAAAAAACTGTGAATTTTCTGAGGAACACACAGCTCAAGGATTTCTTTAATAAGTTGCATAGCCTCCATTTTGTCAATAAAAAAGCAAAGCAGAAATGCTATAGTGTTATGAAAATTCTTGCTGGACACATCCAATACCCAACACTTTACAGTCAGAAGTATCCTCATTTTTTGTTTCATTCATCGAATACTTGGTGAAAATGAACTTTAAAAAGGCAGCTGTTCAGTTCAGAAACAGATGCAAGTTTAAATCTGAATTGATTCAATCCAGTCGCTCATGTTCCTGATCATTCAATAGACTTGGAATGTACTTTTTTTTAATGCTGGGAATGGAATAAAGGTATATCTCATTATCAAAACTTGATTGCATTGTATGAGGACACATAATTCTATAATCTTCAGGTGATCAAAATGAATTCCACAGTCAGTGAAGTCAGTCAATCTAAGTGTAGTTCTGAAAAAAAAAATCCACTGTAGTAGTCTACTCTCATCTCTCACAGTTTAGCATTCCAAGTTTGTTAAAAACTGAGATCACCACCTAGTACCTGTAGAAGGCAAATGGTTAACAACATCAGTACCATCAGAACCCATCTGTCCATTTTTTTTCTTCTTTATTTATTCACAGAATGGCCAGGCAGCATTTACTGCCCATCCCTAATTGCCCAGAAGGCAGTTAAGTGTCAACCACATTGCTGTGAGTCTGGAGTCACAGGTAGGCCAGACCAGGATGGCAGTTTTCTTCCTTGAGGGATATTAGTGAACCAGATGGGTTTTTCTGACAATTGACAATGGATTCATGGTCATCATTAGACTCTTAATTCCAGATATCTTTAAATAAATTCAAATTCCGCCTTCTGCCACGGTGGGATTTGAACCCGGGTCCCCAGACTTATTTCTGGGTCTCTGAGATGATAGTCCAGTGACAATATCACAAGGCCATCGTCTCCCCATTCCACAACCAGCAAAGGAGAGAATTTTAAATGAATTGAAAGCCAATGCAAAGTATTAGTACAGTGGGGTAATGGGGTGGGGAATGAGAACTTGCAGCGAGAATGACGAGAGTGTATGACAATGTGACCATCTTTGCAATAGTATTGATCACAACACTAACTAGGGTCATTAAACCATCAATTTTGTATAAGGGTGTAAGAGTCTTAAAGGAGAGTGCATTAAGCAGCACCTAACAAACAGCTTTGGACCTTGAAGTAGTAAGACCTAACATCAAGATCTCCCTCCATCATACAATTGTAATTTATACCCAGTTACTATCATGCAATAAACTACAACGTTTCGACAAGAGTCTGTTCTTGTTAAGACCATCAGGTCATTTAACCAGGAGATCCCTGGTAGATCCCTACCTGGAAGCAGATTTTCTGTTCCTACCAGATGGATCTTACACCATGATGAGTTATGGTGAGCATCATACAATAGCGAGGACCTGATTTTGTGTTTCCAATTGTCTATATCAGCATGCTCTTTAAAAATAAACTGGTGTTTGCATCACACAATCCAAGAATATGTACAAACTTCATAACTAAATGAACAATTTGTTTCCAGGTGAGACTGACAATTTCGTGACAGCTCCAAATTTGACAACATTTCTCTCAGCTCACCTTGCAGCTGCCAGACTTTGAGAGGTGCCATCTCATTTGTACTTTCAACCAGGTGCTTCCTCAGTTCCTTGAGTTGCTCCTTGATCTCAGGATACAGCTGCCTATCATCAAGGAAGAAGCAAAACTGCAATTACTACAAAAGAAATTTACAAATAAGACACTGGCACAAAGTTACAAAACTTCACTGTACTTGAGGTAGCCCTTGGTATTGAAGCCAATAACGACTCAAGCTCTTCTTTACAGGACTGTACCTTTGAGCTTTACATTCTAGTATGAAATAAATCCATACTTCTTTCCACCAAAAAGGGATCAATACTTCAGTACAATTTTAATATAAAGCAATAAATATACATTAACGCAATACAGCTTCCACTTCCCAAAATGTGTTAGGAATTTACATCCACCTCAAATGGCAAGAAGTTAAGGTAAGCAGAAGAAGGTTCCAAAGATGTCAAAAATATCCTTTTCAACTTTTGGTACAGAAAATGACTAAATCTCATCTTCCAGTCTGTATTATTTGACCTGATTCAGTGTGCTCTATAGTTGGTGCTCCCAAGGTTCAAAACAGATGAAATCATAAGGCAACATTGATCACTACTTAGTTATAAAATTTTCAGTTTGATCACAACCAGATATTGATTCAGCTCGCATTTCTAGAGAAACCAATTATCGATGTCCTATTTTTATGCATTCTGTTCTCTATAGGAAGATACCCTGTAATCTCTATTTCACTTGAAACAGGTCGATTTTGTAGCTTAACATTTAGACGACGAATAAGCTTTGTGCAGACAACCTGTGTGGCTGAACCATCTTAAAGTAAAAAAATCTCAAGGTAATAAATACCACTAAAATAAAGCTCTTTAAATTAACATTTACGCATAAATGTACTTTATTTCTTTGAAGATTATCAAACTACTTGTTAGAATATGAGCAAGTGTTGAGTCCCATATGTTAGCAGCCCAATTTCTTTTTTCATGTTCTTACTTCAGTTTTCCGAAGAGGAAACCTTGGACTTCATCAACAGGATCATTTTCGTTTATCACAGTGGCATTTAGTTCAGAGCCTGTAAGAAAAACATCGAAAAAAAAGGCTGGGGGTGAGGGATAAAAGCAAAGTACTGCTGATGCTGGAAATCCAAAGCAAACAAATTGTTGGGAGAAACTCAACAGGTCTGGCAGCATCTCGATGGAGAGAGAAAGAAGGTTCATCTTCAAGTTCAGTATGACACACCAGACACAAAATGTTAACTTTGTTTCGGTCTCCACACATTACCAGCACCTGCAGCATTTCTCCAAAATTTTATGTATTTATTTGTGAGGTTGAGGGAATTTGCCAATGGGTACAATGACAGAAGAATAGTAGTAGATGCTCAAAAAAGAATTTAACACGATACAGTAGCAGTTTCTATGCTGGAGAACCAAGAGCTCTACTGACCAAAGGAAATCTCAAATGATTAAAGAGACAACATAAAAAGAAAAAAAAAACACACAAAAGTCAAAAAAGCAGCACAGATTTTCATGAAGGTGAAAGATACAAAGTATAGCTGAAGTTGTAAAGTATGGTAGAAGTAAGAGCTACAAAAGGGAAAATCAAAATTACAAAAGATAGCAAAGTCAACACAAAAAAACTTTCCATATATCATAGGAAAGGTAGTCAAGAGCAAAAGCCTTTTAAAAAACAATACTAATGACTTTGTCAATGAAAAGTTAATGGCAGACATTTTGAATAATTACAATTTACAATAAAGCAAGAGGTCACTAGGCCAAAGATTCCAAGAAAATTAATATTGAATTAGGGACAAGCATTCACCAGAATTAATGCAATCAAAGTAACATTGCTGAACAAAATAATGGCACTGAAGAGTGACAAAAGCCCAAGGACAGTAGTTTTTATTTCCAGACTTTTGAAAAAGTAAATGAAAACATGTCTGATACCCCAATTATAATCAGAGTTTTCGTGATTCAGAAACCATAAACTTTGGAAATTGCATTTCATTCCACTATCAAAAGGTTAGACTGGGAAAACCAAGGCGCTTTTGCAACTTCACATCAAATCCATTGACAGGAAATTACATGCATCTATAATTAAGTATACAATGGATGAACACTGTGAACATTTTCAGCTGATCTGAGACCAGACATGGATCTTTCAAAGGTAAGTCAAGCATGGTGAATCTGATTCAACTTTTTTCAATCGGTATCTGAAGTAATGGAGGCAAGGAAGGGCAGTGAATATTGTTTCTAGAACATATTGGATAAAGATCCTCATCAGATACTTTTAGTTGAAGCTTAAGGCCCTGAAAGTAATGAAAGTTATTAAGCAAGAATTTTGCTGAGCGGCAGGAGACACAGTAGGTGCAAAGGACAAGTACTCATTAGAGGATGTAACGTACGATAGCTCGTAAGAACCTGGACCAAGACGTCAACTAGTCACTGCATTTATTAACAACTTAGATAACAGGACAGAAAACTACATTTGCCAATAATGCCAATTGGGTGGCATGGTAGCTCAGTGATTAGCACTGCTGCCTCACAGCGCCAGGGTCCACGGTTCGAATCCACCCTCGGGCAACTGTCTGTGTGGAGTTTGCACATTCTCCCTGTGCCCACGTGGGTTTCCACCGGGTGCTCTGGTTTCCTCCCACAATCCAAAGATGGGCAGGCTCGGGGGACTGGCCATGCCAAATTGCCCATGGAGTTCAGGGATGCGTAGATTAGAGGATGAGTCTGGGCGAGATGTTCTGAGGGCTGGTGTGTACTTGTTGGGCCAAAGTGCCTGTTTCCACACTGTAGGGATTCTACGATACTATACACAAAGACAGTTGGCCTTTTAAGCCGTGAACACAGGTGCATAAAATTGTAAAAAAAATTAATAAACTAACTAAATGGACAAAACTGTGGCAAATGAATTTCAATACAGGCCAATGTCAGGTCATCCATTGTGGACATAAAAGGGATAGAAAAGGGCACTTTTTCAATTATGTAAAACTAGAAGCACTGGAGGTTCAAGTAGAGTACGTAGATAATGTAAAATGTCTTGAACAACTATAGAGAAAAAACAAAGAGGATAATAGAATGTTATCTATTATATCTTGAGGACTAGGATTAAGGAGTCAGATTTCAAACTTCAGTTATAAAATGCAATCATTGGATACTGCTAAGTGAGGTAACAATTTGTAGAAAGGGACATTAATACAAGGTAATCCCCAATGATTGTTCTATTCATAACCCGTCATCAGCATTTAGAACTTAATCAAGTTCAACAGAAAAATAAATTGCAAATCCTAATCTTTTTAAAGATTTGATCTTTTATTTGTTGACAAAAAGAGAACAAATCCTTCTACTATTGTTTTACCTGCTATAAATCACTTATATATTCACAACTATATTGTTTGTGGCCAGTAAGTGTCAGTTTGAAAATGTTAATTCCTAATATCAAATGAATTTCATTTGCACTCCTTTTCAGAGAAAGCCAACATTATTTGCACAACATTTTGAAAGTCTGGCATTTGATTAAAAGCAACACCCAGTCCAACATTAAGCCATCTAAATCCTGGTTCAATTCCAGGTCTTCATGAATTTAATTCATCTCAGCGAGCTCACAGTTTGAATGCTACACCTGACCTCATCATCCCCAACTCTCACTGAAGGTGCAACAACTTATCAACTCTTGTTTGATGCCTTCAACAGTCAAGCAGCTGTCAGGGCACTCAGATTAACCCGTTATCATTCCATCACCGGTCAATGCTATAATTTTTTAATATTATGATGAAGCTACTTCAGCAATAATAGACTATGAATATCATTGCATCAAGTTATAATTTGAAAATTAATCTTTAGGCGTAAATAAGAAATTGATACAAGTTTGAGTACACAAGTTAAATAAAGTACTCTCCATTGTAGTAATTTTAAAACTGTACAGAATGTGAATTATTTCAATGACCTGTCACTTGTGTGTCATCTTTGGCCTTGTATTCAGTACTTTTAATGGCAAGCTCAACTCCATAACCAGAAAGGAAGACTTTCTCCTTACTTGGATTCTGTAAATAAAAATTCAAAAAACATGAAATAAAAGCAAATGAAATCAGACAAACGTTAAGCATTTGCTCATTACGTAATTAATTATTTGCCAGCTACGCAACAACTAAATAATGTAGGAAAGTTCTTGTTTTTAAAATGTTTTGTCGACAGAGAACTCATTTCTGTTTGGACAAGTTTCTCATGATACACCTCCATAGCCATCCTATCCTGAGGTGAGACTTGAATCCAGATTTTCTGGCCAAGAGGTAGGAACACCACCACTGTGCCACAAGACCCTAGCATTGACTTTATAAATTATATATGAATAACATTACTATTAATGTTACTTTGATTACTAGTAACTAAATGCATCATATAACTAACTCCTCCTTGTTTTACAAAGGAGGCACCTGTTATACTTCATTGCTATTACTTTTTGGAAGGAACACCCAGATGTGTGTTCAGTCTTCAATCAGTTATTCCTTCAGTATCTATCCAACTGACTCAAAAGGCCTTTTTTCACATCACAAGGCTCAATGCAACATTGAATACTTGAATACTTAAATACTTATGTTGTCAATATAGAACCCTTATTCTTTCTTTGTACATTGTCTGTATTTTGTAATGTCACTGACTTGCTGCTGTTATCCATCTATTATAACAAAGAGGCTTGAATAAAAAGAAACAATACAACTTGAACAGTAGGAATTCTCAGATACCTCTACCAATGGAGCTAGAGTTAGGGTCAGCACTCTGCATCAAACTTTTCCTATGAAGTGGTCATCTAGGCAAGGCATTAGAGTGACCTGTGGAATCATCTGCCAGGAAGGGTGCAACAATGCAAGCAGTGGCAATACAGAAAATTGTCAGAGTAAAACATGCTTATTGAAAAGCATATCACTTATTTGGCAAATGAAATTTCTCTAATACCAATACACGACCACTTTCACAATACTTAAAATGAATTCCCCAGACAGCCAGAATTCAACAAGAAATGAGTATTAATTAAGTTGCAAATTAGGAATAGGGTTAATCACAAAGCAGTCTGTTTTACTTACAGCAACATAATGTCTGAGGACATAGTTGATATTTCCAACCTCAGATTTAGAACGAAGGAGTTTATGGAACTTGGAAAATTCTTTGGTACCAATCTCACCATAAAGAATTACCACTGGAAGTTCAGGTCTTAAGGATGCGTCAATGTGATCGCCTTTAAACAAATAAGGCTTGGGTCTGATGTAAGGAAAGAAAATCAGAATTAAAAATGCCTAAGTTCCAAGTAAAATTACATTATATAGTTTGCCTCAAAGACTTTTACAAATCGTAAATTTTATTAAATATTTCAAAGGTTTTCCATTGTATAAACCATTAACTACTTTGTTTTCATGATAATTGTATAATTAAAACCTATGATGTGACTTTCAGACCCAAATTGAAGATTTACAGAAAGCAATTCAAAAAATAACCAAAATAAATTCCTATAAATGGTTTACTCTTGAGCTATCATTCCCTGAGGGCTGTATGTCCTCTAGGATGTGGTTCCATTGTGGTTCCGCAAAGTTATTGTTCAGGTGTAGGCTTGAGACAGTAAATATGGGTTTCTGATTCAAAAAGATCAGCCATCAAGATGAGCCAATCTTGTGCTCATCACATGCACTCTCAACAACAGCCACTCATCAACAATTCAGTTCTTGAATTCAGGACATTTTTGTTTCCCCTGAAGCATTAATCCCAATTTCAATTCATCCAACTACAATAGGAATTTGTTAACTCAAGGGACAGCACCTGGACAACCCTGCACTGCATCACTTCATGTCATGATATGGTGCATTTTCCCATTAAACTAACTGGAACAAATGTAAAGATTAAGCTGTATTGAAGTGCAATCAGATGAAAAGATGAACTGGAAATTTACTAACGCATCTTCATATTGACTTTGAAGTAAAATATCTCCTTGACAATGATTACCACATTTATCATAAAATACCTTCCCATTGAATCACAGCATCATACACCCCTTAAAGTGGCACATTTTATTTTATATTATCACTCCAAGACAGTATAATTCCTATAATTTAATTTGTATAATTTGAAGACAGTTAAGAACCTACTTGTGTGAAGTATGCTTTGTCATGCTTCCTTAGCTAGCACTACAGATGTCCAAGTGTGCTGGTAAAGCTATTGTAAAATGATGCCATTGAAACATTGACAGCAGTTTTGAAATTTAACCTTTCAACATAATGTTGGTAAACATCCATATTATAGATACTTATTTTCATAGTCCAACATTTATATTTAACATAAATGAGAATGTCATTTCATACATGAAACTATCAAATAATATTCAAACCCCTCTAGCTACAAATGGCAAACCACAGAAACTAACGTTTCTGCAGGGAATAAATCAAAGTCTGTTGAATGGTAACTTCAAAGTGGACGGGCTTGTACCATTAATGTTCTGATTTTGAAAATTAACGACTAGTTGATCTTTTGAATCGCTGCTCACATACAGCTCAGAGGCCACGAGCAGTTTCAGGACTCCAAACCTCCAGAGGTCACTTTATTTTCTCTGAAGTGGGAAGGTTGGATATTTGGCTATTTGTTGATTTGTGAAAGGAAGTGAAGAAGCAATGAAGAGCTAGGCTGGATTAAGAGGAAGTCAAAGGCAGGGTTGAGCTGGAAGGGAGGCAGTGGCAAGGAGGCTGTAGCTTTGACCAGGACCTCAGAAATTGGACATCATGGCTGAAAGAAAGGAGACCAGAACCTGAAGATTAAGCTTGAAAGGAGCAGGGAGTTTAGAATTTGGCTATGTGGTCATAATTGGGTCAGAAGTGAAGCATTGGAATAGAGATTATTGTTTAGTAATTTTGTAAGTGATAATGCATTAAGAAGCATAGGTTAACACATAATGCACCGTGGAACAGCAAAAACAGCCATTGATTTGAAAAATAGATTTGTACAGGTATGAACCAAATATATATAGTCAGTTATCACTCACAACAGACTTTTACATCAACAAACATTAAATATTGTGACATAATCACCTGAAATAAACAATCAACAAGAATGGAGCTACAACTTAGAAAGGAAAGAACAATAAATTAAAAATAATAATTATTGCTTACTCTCCACCCATTTTCCAAGTCAGACTGAAGCATTGGGATAGCTCTTGGCAGATGTCATGACTGGGGGAGGTGGGGTGGAATTTGAGATCAGGGAAGTTCTAGACCCAGATGGAAAGCAAAGACAAGAAGACTATGAAAAATGACATTGATTTTCCAATCAACTTGGAAGGGAAAGAGGAATTCTTATGGTGGTTGGAACTTGATGGAATTCCCTCAACCAAGTGTGTCATGGTGACATTGACAAATTCCAGCATCCACCAAATGTGAAATCCCTGAAATCATCAGAAACGTCAGAGGCTCAAAACAGTGTTATAGTCTTAGAGCAGCACAGGAGAGCTAGTAAATGTTGGGAAGCAAAAGTGTGAGAATTTCTTCCTAACTAATTTCATGAAACAAAATTCAATCATAGTTCTTAATAAAAATGTCAAAACACTACATTTAACAAAGAAATTGCACTTGGCAATTCCACCAATTTATCATACTTTACTTTGCAACATGGCACATCAGCATTATGGTTTCACACTAAAGGCCAAGCATACCAACTTCTGCTTTAGACGCAAGCCAGATCACCCAAAACCAAACTGCAATCTAAAGCTTTAGGGGCTCATATCAACTAGTTCAAGCTTTCAGCAGTTGAAATTCTCTGAATCCAAACGCAAAATGCACTGGTCACCATTGAGAAGAGTCCCTTGTCACAAATTACCAGATAAACAGGCAGATAATGCTTCAAAAACAGGTTTAAAAAGAGGATGCAATAGCAAAAGGAATTTAACTGAAAAGGATTACTATCAGTGGCATGTACAATCAATTCCAATCTTGAACATGATTTCGCTATTGATAGGTAATCAGGATTGCAAATAATAGGAGCAGCAGTAAGAGATGAATCCACTCAAAACCCATGTTCCACAACTGGACAACAGCATTACGCAACTGTAAACCCAATGAACTCAAGACCTACGCAGTACCGAATTTCAAGCCCGCTCATGACTAAGTTACCAATTTTCAAGTTATTAATTTCACTACACTTTGCAACTTCAGAAATTATTCTCAATTTATACGTTTTATACTTGCTTGTTTATTTTTTACCTCTCCAGAGCACTCTGAAGAAGCACCTCCAACCCGTCAGGATTGCAGCTTTTCTCCCCATGCACATTTACAAAAGCAGAACAGTCTTCTGGAGGGGGCTCCTCTGCTGCAATCTATTAAAAGAATTGGTATCATTCATATCATCAAAATCAGAAATAGTTTTACCAGCTTTCAGTGGGATTAAAATCTGCAAAATACATACACAGTCAACTCACCTGCTGAAACGTTTGAACAGTGGCAGAGTAAGCCCGTAGAGACAAGGCAAACTTCAGTAGGTTGGCCTGCACAGGCGTCAGAAATTCATCAGCTTTCTGCAGTATATACTTGTAGTATGAAATATCAGTTTCTGCTGTATAAAACAAACCAATTATAAAGTTGCATCCTTGCATTTGCCCTTCCCCTATAAAATTCCTCCCTTATTTTCCTGCAGGTTTTTATTAATTGTTCAGTTTCATTTTAATAGATGCTGATCACATTTCTTGTTCAAAAAGGCCACTGTTGATACCACAGCATAGAAAATTAAGGAGAAAATGCTATTTGACCACTAAAGATAGTTAATGTACTCTCCCCCATAAGAGTTGCTAAACAGCAACTGTCAATAGAAATCTTGTTCATTTTACCTTCTCTAGACCTTGTGTCATAAAACCCAACTGTCATAACCTTACCACTTTGCCTGTAAATTGCACATATACTGGCAGTGAAGCCTGGGATTAGCTTGTCATGGGATTGACACACTGCGTCAGGAACAGCAACTGGTGTATCTTTAAATGATACATATTACTTTTCTTATTCTTTTTCACTCATTCATAGGATATGGCCATTGCTGGTTAGTGTTTATTGCTCCATCACTAACTGCCCAGAGGGCAGTTAAGAGTCAACCACATTGCCATGGCTCAGACGAGGTAAAGACAGTTGATTTGCTTCATTACAAACCATTAGTGTACAAGACAGATTTTTATGAGTGATTACAGTCATTATTTTACCGAGATTTTAAATGAATTCAGAATTCACCATCCACCATGATAGGATTCAAACCCATGTCCCTAGTACATTAGTCTGAGGGTCTGAATTATTAGCTCAGCAACATTATCAATAGGCCTCCACCATCTTTTACTTTAACCTGAACTTTCCTACCTTATATTCCTTTACTGAGGGCATTCTGTGCCTACAAACTAATTTTGCTTACTACAAGAAAATTATTTGAAACACAGGAGGACCAAATAAAAGGTTGAATGCTCACTGAATGAGTCAAGTGCTTGAAATTTTATTCAAACCATCATCTACTTCCAACTATTTTCTCTACACCTACATAAAGCACTGTCACGCTGCAAAACTAACTTCTATCATTATTTTAAGGCTCCAGTAGTATATGGGTAATGCAATAATTTTGCGCTCACATAGAGCAGTTCATCTCATTTTACCAGATCACAGCCATTACCTATAGCCCATATGCAAACAATACAATTTCATGTTCTGCCTCCTGAATGTGGACCAGACATTGGCAATACTCCTCTTCACCACTATCTTCACCACAATGCATCCTGCTTATTTTTCCAATAATTTGTGGTGTGTTCTCACACTGGGAGATCAGAGAACACAAAATGCTAGTTCAACATTGCCATTGTAGAGACTTTTGGCACCATGTTGAAGAAATTTAAATTTTGTCACCATCCCGCTCTCACGTGACAATCCGAAGAAAATTGCTGCAAGAATTTTGTGGTATTGTCTGTCCACATGTCTGACAGGCATGGAACAGCAGGCCAATGTACCATCAAAGTTTTAACCAAGACAGCGTTTCTCCTCCACCTCCAAATCAAATGTTACTTGGCAGTATTTTGCATAAATGTACATCAATAGAAATGAGATCATCAATCCTCTCATCAACATGCAATGAAGTTAACACTACCTTGATTCGGATGAATTTCTTGAGCAGCATCCACAAAATCCCAGAACTTAGTTTTGCTTTCTTCAGCCAAAAATTCACTGCAATATGAAGAAAACAACTTCCAATTTACTTACTTCTCCAGTAAAGTATTAAGTCACTACTCAGTTCACGGAAATTAAAAGTTATTAGAATTGACCTTATTGATGTGTTTATCTAATCAGTGTTTCGATCAGTTATTCAGCAAACACACTTCACTGCAAACTGTAACATTGTAAAGCCTGAAATACCCACTGGTGGCTCTTCCACTCCACTTTCTTGCACTGACTTTCGCCTGTAATTGAGATGCTGCATTAAAACTCGCAACAGTCCATTATTATTGACCTGTTTAGATGGAAGATTTTGCACTTAATGGCTTTATTCACAAGGGTACCAACAAAATGATCATTAATTTAAAATGGATACTTTTGGTTCGGTACACAAATTACAGCACAGAAATCAAAAGCAGAGGTAAAGTTAAAAACATCTAGTTCCCTAGTCTGGTGAATGAAAACACAAAGTGGGGGGGGAGCAGGAAAAGATTTGATTGTGTAGCCTTATAGACACTTTCCAAAGGCAGACAATGCAACAGTCTGCTCGCTGCTTTGACGTCACAGCTTTCATCAATAATATTAATGAGAATATACAAAGTGTGTGTGGGGGAGGGGGTGGGGGGGTGGTGCTGTAAGCACAAGGGATCTACAGTGCTGCCTGATACCCCCAAGAATCAATATGAGAAACATTGCAACACACATCAGAGTTTCCTCAAACATTATTGCATTTAGTACCTTACTTCGTGACTTATGATGCTCGGACTTCATTTACACATAGAAATATAAATCTTAGACAAAGGAAAAGATTATTCTGCCTTTTGAGCAAGCCCTAACATGCAATAAGATCATGGCTGATCTGATTGTGATCCAGTGCCACTTTCCCATTTGCCGCCAACCCTCCACCCCTATAACCCAAGATTCCCTTGTCTCAAAAATCCAACTCTACCTTGAATAAGGTTTTAGAGTAGATTTGTACCTTGAATAAATTCAATGACCCAGCCTCCACTGTTTCTGGGGAAGAAAATTCTGTATATTAATGACCTTTAGAAAAGAAAAATTTCAAATCAAGACATGTGCGATTCAGTCTCAATGGCTCTGCTAAGAAAAATATATAAAGAATTATCAGATCACGGGTCCTGGTTCCATGACAAACGCTACTGTTAGTCTGTAAGAACGATGTCTGGCAACTTGACAAAGCCACACTTTGCTAAACCCCTCTTTTATCTTCTCCTAATTCCAACATGGCAATTTCCGAAATGAAATTCAAGAAATTTGTGGACTATTAGAAAAGGATTGATACTGACAGATTATCAAACATCTTGTAATCCTTTGTGAAAAGTTTGTTCTCTTGCAACAACACCAAAAAATAATTGATTGGGTACCATGCCGTATTCCCATTTTTCCTAATGAAAAAGCTCCATTTTGGTTCAAAGAAGTTAACTAAACAAAATAGAAAATCAGCTAATAATTGATAAACGAAATAACAATAGAGTGGGTCTGGCAGCATCTGTGAAGAGAGACGACAGCCATGATGTGAAGGTGCCGGTGTTGGATTGGGGTGGACAAGGTCAGAAGTCACACCACACTAGGTTATAGTCCAACAGGTTTATTTGAAATCACAAGCTTTCAGAGCTGTGAGATATTGTGTTATGATTCTCTCTACCAATTCATTCACAAGTGCTCTACATTTACTATACCGTGCTTCCATTCATTCATTCATAAAATCACATTAAACTAAATTAAACATCCCTTCCTACCCATTACTGCTTCTTAACACCTTTCGATTCTTATTGGACGCATGCTACAAGTAGGGTTTAGACCTGTATCTGTATCGAAGGCTACCCCTGAATAAATGATAATACCACAACCTACTCAAAACAATATCATCCCCACCATGGTGTCTCCAAAACTCATTCAAAACTATGGAAAGATTATAATATTAATTGGTCCTTAGCAGCTGTCTCTCGGGACCTGAATAGGTTGCAGAATGTCAAACGGTTTTCTCCACTAGTATGTGCTTTTTAAATACATATTAAATAGGGCCGCTACCCCATTAAGAAACAGCACCTCCGTGGAAGTGCACGAATGGATGTGCAAGAACGATCAAAACTGGCAATAGTAAAAGAAATCTCACGACACAGCTGTGGGAGATCAGGTTAATATCCTCGATACTTTTATTTAGTACACGTATAATTTCTCACTTATTTAGATCATATAGGTCTAGTATTTTTACTAACATTATTAACTTTATAGACAAAAGGACTAACACCTCTTAATTATGCAAGCTCAGACTGGACAGACATTCTAATCCCATCAAGAGTACCAGGTAGCATTTAGCAAAGGCTTAAACCATCTCCTGCTTCCCCACGACAGATATCACACAAACTTCTGTACAATAGATACAACAATGTGACACCTTAATGCTAAAATTTTAATGAATGTAAAAACTGTATAAAAGAGACTACTGTAAAACTGTACTTTGGATTCCATTGCCACCTCTGTGTCCTACTGTGAATGCTCAATAAAGTGGCTATTTTCGCCACTCATCGATCTCAGTCGTTATTGAACACGATCCCAAAGAGGTGACCTGATGATGGGGCAGCACTTCGAAAGCTTGTGATTTCAAATAAACTTGTTGGACTATAACTTGGTGTCGTGTGACTTCTAATTGTGAAAAGAGAAGCAGCGTTAACTTTGAATTGGATAATGTCATATCAGAATCCAAATATTAACTCTGTTTTTCTCTCCACTAATGTCGCTCGACCTGCTGAATTTCTCCAGCAATTTATGCTTTTATTTCAGATTTCCAACATCTGCCTTATTTTGCTTTTAAAAGAATAATATATTTACCTTGCTTCCAATAACAATGGTGTGGATGGCCACTTGGTAGTAAGAGTTGTTGTGACGGCTTTTGAGTCTGCATTCACAACCGAGAAGAAGAGATACACCAGAGCTAGTGTTGCAAGAATCCCAGCATTGTCATTCTTAGCTGAAATAAGTACATATTAAAAATTACCAATAATAATTCCACTAATAATCCTTTTCTTTTATTCAATTTAAGCAAATACAATGATACACAGTGAAACAGACTGTAACAGAGGAATGTTGAAGCTACAAAGTTTACAACAGAGCACTCAAAATATAATAGAGTTCTGAGTTTATTTATACTGAATTCAAACACCATCGTCGGTGCAGTGTTTTGAAAGGTACATTAGGCAGATAGCTTGGCTTTGTGACAGAACAGACAAGAAACAAATCAAGTAGTGATGCATTTCATTGGTATCATGACAACTAAACTTTGTTCTAAAAAGTATATATTTTTGCTCCAGAGTTAATAACAGAAAAATGACCTGCATACAGTTCATTAAGGGCTGATCCCTGTTAAGACCCCGGACTGTGGACCAGAAACTAAACTGAGTTATCTGCAAACATTGAATTTCAAAAGAATAAATCAGCAAAGTTGAGGGAAGTTTGAATTCAAGCGAAAACTGAACAAAACTAAACAGAATGAATAGAATCATGAAACCAAAGATAAAATATCTAGAAGAAAATTCAACATCAACATGAATCCAATTCAAATCGAATCCAAGTTTGCTTTACAATAAGGCCAGTCCTGAGAAAATTATACACATTAAATCAATTACATTATAAAGCGTCCACAAATAATTGATCCCTAATATGGCTAGTCAAGGTTAAATTAGTCAGAAATCACCACAAGACAGGATTTTATTCTAAAGGTTCATAATATTATTCTTTGAGAACATGGGTTCCAAAACAGAGGAAGCCAGATTTTAGATTTTTCAGTTTTGTGAAGATCTGACCAAAAAGATCATAAAGTAATTTTGAACGCTCAAAACAGCATTGAGGTCATGTGATTTCTGCTAAATCATCAGCAAGCCACCTGAGAAGGCCATTACTAAGGTGTTTGTCACTTGAGCTTTCCGACCACAGAAGGGAGGGAAGCCAAAAGCAAGCTCATGCAGTGGGAAGAGATCCATACAGCTGAGGTACTATCGTTAACAGTCTCCAAAAGTCAGGGCTGGGAAAACTCATACTGCACTCGGAAATCAGTCAGGAGAAAGCTCGAGAGGCAGAAGGCCATGTGGATGTTAAGGAAGAAGACGTTCTGACAAGTTACTGAAGGCATACTGGAGGGAAGAGGTAAATGGGCAGGTGTTGCTGTGGAGGTGGGGGGTGAGGGATGTTGGGGGTGAAGGAAAATATTCCCCTCCCCTCCCTTGTCTGCCTTCCGCAGGGACTGCTCCCTCTGGGACACCCTGGTCCACTCTTCCTTGACCCCCAACACCCTCCAAACAGCCCCACAGCACCTTCCCCTGTAACCGGCGAAGGTGCAACACCTGCCCATTTACCTTCTCCCTCCCCAATATCCAAGGGCCCGAACATACCTTCCAGGTGAAGCAACACTTAACCTGCACTTCTCACAATCTAGTCTACTGCATTTGCTGCTCACAAAGTGGTCTCCTCCACATTGAAGAAACGAAGCGTAGACTGGGTGACTGCTTCACAAAATATCGACATTATGCTTGCAAAAAAGACCCTGTGCTACCTGTTGCCTGCCACTTTAACACACCACCCTGTTCCCTGGCCAACATCTGTGTGTCCGGCCTGCTGCAGTGTTCAAGCGAAGCTCAATGCAAGCTGGAAGAACAATAGAGATAGTAGGAACTGCCGATGCTGGAGTTTGAGATAACAAGGCGTACAGCCAGATGAACACAGCTGGCCAGGCAGCATCACAGGAGCAGGAAAGCTGACGTTTCGGGTCTAGACCCTTCTTCAGAAATGCTGAAGAAGGGTCCAGAACCGAAACGTCAGCTTTTCTGCTCCTTTGATACTGCCTGGCCTGCTGTGTTCATCCGGCTCTACACCTTGTTATCTGGAAGAACAATACCTCATTTTCCACTTGGGGCCCCTGCAGCCCTTCAGACTCAATAGCAAGTTTAATAATTTTTTGGCCTGAACTTTCACATGTCCAAATCCACTACTCCACACACCAGGCTTTGTTGTCACACAGCCTGCCATTACACACTACCTATTGTTAGTCACTAACAGTCCCCATTAACAACTGTTCACCCTTCCAGCCAGATCGTTATCAGCTCCTTTGTCTATCCGACTGCTCTTCTCTGTCTCTGGGCTCTAGCCTATCGTTTACTCCTTACTCCATCCCCCTCCCTATTTTCCCAGCTACCATCAGGTCTGAGGAAGGGTCATCAGACCCGAAACGTTAACTCTGATTGTTTCTTCATAATGCTGCCAGACCTGCTGAGCTTCCAGCAACTTCTGCTTTTGTTCCCGATTTACAGCACCCCCAACTCTTTCGGTTTTTACTGAAGGCATACGTTTAGGGAACCCATGTTAAACAACAGCAGTTTGTCTGAAAGGTCTCAAGAAGAGAAACTGACTGATGTAAATGGAATTTTGTGAACAAAACGGCAATTTGGCAAAAGCAAGCCAATTACAGGCTATTCCAGCTGAGCACAAAGCTTTAGTGTAGAGATAGGTGTATTGCCGGGAAAAGGAGGATCAATCTTAGTGTCTGATGTTTGTAATTAAACAGTTACAGCTGTTCTTGTATAACGTAATATAATTCACATTTTTCTTATTTAATAAACTTTTTTAATTAAAGGCACACTGACAACGTTTTGGTCTGGGATCAGGACAACATCAAATGGAGAAATTGTGGTTAAGCTCAATATTGAATGATAACAGTGGTTTCCAAGGTCAAGAGCTTCCCTATCAGTCAGTTGTAGATATCTTACTCCATTTTCACTGATATCTAATATAAGGATGTGCAATAAAAGATTCAGAATGCTTGAGTTCATTTTGTTACTCAGTATGTTAAATCCATTATACACAATATCTCACTTAATTGCTAAAAAAAAGGGGAATACAAGGTACCCTTTGAAATTTGGTATTCTTTCATCGTCCTGAGTGCAAAAGAAAAACTTCAACAACGTCTTTTTTTTAAAGCATTACATTATGTTGACATTTCAAGATCCAAGTATTGTTTAAATTCTGTTATAAACTTAACAATATCGAATTCCATGCCACTTTGGACCATTTATTATCCTGCTGTATCTGGTTTATATTAACAACTCGTCCACTGTCATGCAGGTGCTTTGGTGACTGCATCCAGGCGGGTCTTTTGTTTCCTTGAATGCAACTTTCAAACCAATACAAACATGTGATGGTTTTCACAGAACATTGCACTGCAAATGGAATCAGTTTCATTCTATGAAATTAGGGAGCTGCAGGTAGTATGAGCTAAGCTTATTTTACCTGGAATCCAGAGATGTAGCTCATTCAGAACTCCAACCAAGTTTTACTTTTAATACTGTCCAATTGTTTCATCACCTGATTACTGATCTAATTTAGTAAGAATTTTATAATCTGTTCATAGTGGACGATGATGTTACATCCATTGTAATATATAAATGTGCAAGTCAGATCAATTACTGTTGCTACACTCCCATAGTTGCCATGAATGTCCACACAAGTGAATTAACTTATCGAATCTGCGAGTTTCATTCTTTGAACAACATGCAATCACCACATATGACCCCACTTACTCATACACATCTCCTTCA
>NC_063344.1:59071984-59127419 GCF_021869965.1 Rhincodon typus
CTCACAGACAGCTGTATTGCCTAGCACTTTGTCCCTTTTAAAAGATGCATGTTCATGAAGTAAATAGTTGTTTAAACTAGAGGCAAACCAAGAAATACTTAAATAAAATTAGTCAGCAGTGCTAAGTCTGAAACTAATTTAGAATTTCAGAAAACCTTTTTCCAGCAACTTCTATTTTTATTGATGATGGGTCAGACTTTGTGCTCACTGTCTCTGACTAATTTCAGCGTAATGCAAATGTTGGTGAGGAAACCAAATAACGGGAAAAGCCTTGTCCTCACCAATCTATCTGTCAAAAATGTATCTGTCCATGATAATATTGGCATATTACACATCACTGTCCTTATGGAAACAAAACACCATCTTCATTTTCAGGATACAACAAGCAACAAGCAACAGACAGAGCTAGGTGCCCCACACCCAAAAGGTCATTTCTAAGATATACAGTCCCAATGCATCTGTGAATAGTACTTGACAACTAAACAATTTACATGAAAAGGAAGCTTTGCAAAACTGTACTCAAGGATGGAAGAACCCAGCACATCAGAACAAAACATAAGGCTGAAGTATGGCAACCATCTTCAGTCACAAGAGCTAACTGGGTGACCAATCTAGATCTTCTCCTAAGGTCTGCAGCATCACAAAATCCAATCTTCAAAGAAATTTGATTCACTCCACACAATATCAATTACTGTGAACTCTGACAACATTCGAGTAATAGAACTGGAGTCTTGTGCTCCGGAACGAGCCAGCCCCAAGCCAAGCTGTTCTAAAGTATATCTACAATACAGATATCTATCCAACAACATGCCCACAGGCAGCAAGCAAAATCCAAGCCAAACACAGCCCGACCATTCTAATTTTGATCATCAGCATAAGTTATGAAAGGGGTTGCCAAGAGTGTTATTGAGCAGCACATTCTCAGCAATAACTAGCTTACTAGTGCTCAGTTTGACTTGAATCAGGATCACTCAGCTCCTGACCTCATTACAGCCTTGGAGCAACCAAGACTGAAGAGGTGAATATCAAAGGTAATAAGACTGACTGCCTTTGACATCAAGGCCACATTTGACTGAGTTTGAGTGACTCGTTGGAGTCATACCTATCATAAATGAGTAGAATGGCTATTGGAGGTCAATCATCTCTGTCCCCAGACATCACTACAGGAGTTCATCAAGGTAGTGTCCAAGTCACTTAACCACCTTCAACTGCTTCAATGACCCTTATTTCATTTAAAGGACAGAAGTGGGGATACTGAAACAACCATGTCTTATTCACTCTTGGGCTGATAAGCAGCAAGTAACATTCACATTGAACAACTGCCAGGCAAAGACAATCTCTCTTCACATTCAGTGGCATCATCACTGCTGAAACTCCACTATGAACATTCTGCAGGATTCCACCAGCGAAGAGGCATTGGAGACGGACATGTCTGCCTGATCCTGACTTGGATCTCAACTGGTTCCAGGCATAGCTTGTGCAGGAATAACTAACGGCTGTTGTGCTACCCAAGCTCGAACGTTCTGCACTCTGAACCAGATCCCTCATTTAGACAGTTAAAAAGTTGACAGTCAACTGCAGTACCTGGTATCTCACACTGAATTCCTCTATATCTACAGTGTATTTCATCTCTACAATGTTAGTGCCAAAAATGAACTGCATAATCAGCAGGATGGTCAGAGACTAATGCATGATCCCAACACAACATTCTTCAGAGTGACTCTGGATAGAACTTTGTCCTTCCAGGACTATCTGAACAGCAACAAAAAAAAAAATTATTAACCAAACTTGCTGGATCCACACGGAGTCCAGGTACCTCAACAGTCCAGACTTCAATACTTGCCCGACCATACACCAAAGCACAATACTGTGCACCTGCCTGGCAGAGCTTAACACACATCTTGTTGACGCTCGACTGAATGCAATAATGTGATTAATGACTGAAACTCTCCAATCAACATCACTCCTCTGATTTCCTGCTCTCATAAATAACATCGTCACCCATTGAGTGACTGACAAAAACTCACAGTCTGGTTGAAACCATCCATACTGCACTTCAATTATGATTTTACATTTTCAATTCACCAGCTAAGTACCCATCTACCAGGAGACATCATTTGACAAAGGAATGAGGAACACACAAAGTCAGTGGCATACTTTGAACTACAACAGCAGGACTGGCCCCTGCTAAACAGGTTCAAGACAAGCCAGGGTTCCTACCCAGATAACCTCCAACATTGGAACTTAGTAGAGAGGCACATGACTGAGGAGTGTTCTTTCTATACATTAAATTCAAGACTAATCACTTTAAACTCAGCAAGTGGGCAGATGTCACTTGGCTTGGTAGATTTGCAAGCATGACAAAGCTCCTCAGCTTCAGCAGTGTCCTCTGATCCATTTGTAACTCCCTTTAAGTGCTAATAGGAAAGATGTAGTTAAACTTGAAAGGGTTCAGAAAAGATTTACAAGGATGTTGACAGGGTTGGAGCACCTCAGCTATAGGGTTGGACTGAATAGGCTGGGGCTATTTTCCCTCGTGCATCAGAGGCTAAGAGGTGACCTTATAAGGTTTATAAAATCATGAGAAGCTTGTAGGGTGAATAGCCAAGATCTTAATCCCAGAGTAGGAGAGTCCAAAACTAAATGGAATAGGTTTCAGGTGAGAGGGGAAAGGTTTAAAAGGGACCTGAGAAACAACGTTTTCACAGAGGATGGTGCACGTATGGAATAAGCTTCCAGAGGAAGTAGTGGAGACGGGTACAAATACAAAATTGAAATAGCATCTGGATGGGTACATGAATCGGAAGCGGTTAGAGGGAAATGGGGGGAAATGGGCGAAAATGCTGGAAAACTGGACTAGATTAATGAAGGATATCTGGTCGGCATGAATGAGTTGGACCGAAGGGTCTGTTTCCATGCAGTACAACTCTGTGACTCCAACTAGCACTATTCCTCCGTTTATGAATTTTTTTAAAAAATCAATTTGTGAGACATGGGTATCACTGACTGGTCCAGCATATTATACCCGCTTCCCTAGTTACCCTTTACATGGGGATGGTGAGCTGCCTTCTTGAACCACTGCAGTCCATGTGCTGTGGTTAGACACATAACTGCCCCATGGAGGAAATTCCAGGATTCTAACCCAGTGCCACTGAAAGAATGGTGAAGTATTTCCAAGTCATGATGGCGACTGTCTTGGAAGGAAACTTTCAGGTGGTGCTGCTCCCACATATAGGCTGTCCTTGTCCTTCTGGATGGAAGTGGTCATGGGTTTGGAAGGTGCTGTACAAAGATCTTTGGTGAATTTCCGCACTGAATCTCATAGATACTTAGATTTAGGCTTTCTTGTCACGTGTACTCAAGTACAAAAGTTCAGGAGTGCAGTGAAAAATGTACAATGTTGCCACACACGGTGCCATCTTAGGTACAAAATCTTGAGAACAAGATAGAAAGAAACAAAGAACAAAGTTAAACATTACATTCATTTTTAGTATAGTGTAAAAACAGAAGAAATAAAGTTAAATATTACAGACTTTCTTAGTATAAAGTAGAAAAATGAAGTAATAAAGCCAGAAGTTTGACCATTACAGTCTTGCTAAAGTGCTTAGCCATGCTGGGACCGCACGTCCTACAAGAGCTCAATCTCCTCTGCTTTGGCACGCTTTTGCCGCACAGTCGATTCCAGGAGTCCTGCTTTCGGGGCACCACCACCACACCAGGCCTACCACGCTGCCAACAATGCAACCACCAATCCCATCAATCCGCTGGAAGTACTGATTCAGATAGTACATACTGCTGCTTCTGAGCTTCAGTGGTGGAGGGAGTGGATGCTTGTGGATGTGGTGTCAATCAAGCAGGCTGATTTATCCTGAACGGTGTGAAGTTTCTTGTTGGAGCTGCACTCATCCAGACAAGTGGGGAATATTCCATCACACTCCTGACTTCTACTTTATAGATGGTGGACAGGTTTTCTGGAGTCACAAGGTGAGTTACTTGCTACAGTATTCCTAGCCTCTGACCTGCTCTTGCAGCCACTGTATATATACATATATATATGTATATATTCTGAGACCAGTTGAGTTTCTGGTCAACGGTAAGCCCAAGGATATTGATATTGGGGTATTCAGTGATGGTTAGACTATTGAAGGTCAAGGAGCCGTTGTTAGTTTGTCTCTGACTGAAGCTGGTCATTATCTGGCATTGGTGTGGCATGAATGTTACTTGCCTCTTGTCAGCCCAAGCCTGGGAATCTAGTTAAATTGTTGAAGCTGCTTGTAGTATAATGGTACGTCCCTACATCTGGGTCCGGATTTTTCTCATACTGTCTCTGTTATTTGCAGTTCCCACTCAACCTCTTACACTTGCTTGGTTTTCAGTTGTAGTATTAACTTAATAGCCATCTGGCCCACCCTTTTTTCAATTTCATTGTGGTAGTCTCTGTGGGGAAAGAATGTCGAGGGCAATAGATCTGCTGGGCAGTCTGAAGCATGGTCGGCAGGTATCCAACGTCAAGCCTTTGATTAGCAGGGTGGATGAGGAGAGGCCAAAAGTCAGAAATCTGGGAGTTGCCTGAAGTCTGACAGGCGAAGAGACATTACAAAAATACCCATTTCCCTCAGGGAATATTTGTTGTCAGGTCTTGAAAATTAAACTCTGGTATGTGATCATGTTTGTAAATGATCCAAAATGGTAGCTATTAAGTAAGGCACCACAGTAAATGTTAAAATGAATCTCATGATTCTCGAGATTTCTAGACCTAATAACTGAGCAACATTACAGTGAAACAACAGTAAAAGGACAACATTGAACACAGACTTCCTGTACTGCAGTAAGTGAAATAGGGCACCTGATAAACAGAAAATATGCAACTCAACCAACCAGACTGAATAATGGTGAAATTACCAGTGTAAGTACTGAGATGGAAATTTGAATTTGACTGCATGAATTTGATGTAAAATCAGAGAAAGATTGCAAAAGGCAACCTTTAATAATTGTATCAAACAAAAAGAGAAACAGAAAGTAAAAGTAAGGTTTCCACGATTATTACCCGTAGCAGAAATGAAAGATTGACAAGAAGTCTTAATTAGGACAGAGCCAATTTCCACGCTTGGAGAAGTTCGTTTTCAGTGCCAGACACTTACTGGCAGCAATTAGCATATCACCTCATTGGTGAGGGTACTTGCACTTACCCAAATACAGCAACTGCTTGTCATTCAATGTATTTCAACTGAGACAGACAGAAAGATACCGCTTTCATGAAGTTAACTGTGGAATAGCACTACTTATTGAATATAGACATAGTGCTACATACTATAATACTTCAGGAATGAAAGATACCAATAGCCTCTTATTTTCACTTCAGACCAATGTATTTTGACATGACAAAATACCCAAACCCTGGGTTGCAAACAGATTCCATTCTGGAATCTGCAAGTCAATCTGTAGACAAATTGGAATGCAACACAGAACAATGGATAGCAGTTATTCCTAAATCCAGGAAATGTTCTTATGTAAGGTCTTGAAAATTAAATCCCGTACTTGATCATATTTGTAAGTACAAGTGTTCGTAACTTGGATGTTTGTAAATCTGGGACTCCCCTGCAGTGTGATTGTACGAATATTGCATCGTATTCGGTGTTATAATTGCATGGTGCCTTGGTGGGAGAGGGAACCAGTGCTGCAGTCACATCATGCTTCCAGGTGCTGCAGTCAGAGACTTACCACAGGGCAAGAGACATTTTCACCCATCAAGTTCCTGCCAGTCTTTGAGTATCTATCTGCTCTAATCCCATTTTCCAGCACTTAACCCGTAGCCTTATATGCTAGGGTGTTTCAAGTGCTTGTCTAAATACTTCTTAAATGTCTTGAAGATTCCCACCTCTACTAACCTTTCAGCAGTGTGTTCCAGATACCCATCCTGCCGGATCCTCAAATTCTCCCTTAAGCTCCTGCTCATTACTTAAAACTGCCCTCCTGGTTATAAACACCTCTACCAAGGGGAAACATTTCTCCCACGACACCCCTCAGAATTCAGTAAACCTCAATTAGCTTTCTCTGCTTTAAGGGAAAACAACTCCAGTCAATCAAGTTTCCCTTCATAGCTGAATTTCTCCAGTCCAAGCAACATCCTGGTGAATCTCCACCGCACCCTCTCCAGTGCATTCACTCCTTCCTATAGCATAGCAACCAAAATTACACAGAACTCCCGCTTGTTGTCTAACTAATGTTATATAAAGCTCCATCAAAACCTCCTTGCCCTTGCATTCAATAATAAGCTTTGACTAATAAATGCAAGTTTCCCAAATACCTTCTTAACTAACATATTTATCTGTCCTTTAAGGATCAATGGCTGATCTTCAGTACTTCCGAGAGTGCTACCATTCAATGTGTACTCCTTTGACTTGCTCATACTCCCAAAATGCTTCACTTCACACATTTCAGGATTAAATTGCATTTGGCACTGTTCAGCCCATCTATGCCACCCACTGTCTAAAGCTTTCCTTATCACTATTTACACAACCAATTATCTTGTCATCAGTGAACTTACTGATTAAACCCCCAATTCTTCAAACACACATTCATCAGTTCTCTCCACCTATTATTCAACTCACTAGCCTGTAGCATTGAGACAATCCAGAAATTACAATCTTTCTTGCTGCAGCTTTTTGTTTCTTACTTCCCTAAATTCTGTAGACCTCACCCTTTTTCCACTCATATCATTGGTTACAATGTGAATCACATTCTTTGTTCATCACTCCCTTTCAGGATGCCCTGCAGCCATTCTGTAACATCCTTAATTCTGGCAAGGAACAAAGAAGCAACATACATCCTTGGGTCACATCTGCAGCTGCTGAAACACCCATCTTTAACCCACACTCTTAAGTCTCCTACCACTATGTTCTCTTTCTGCATCCATCATGTGCAACCGGGGTCTGGCAACATTCCCCAGATGACCGTCACTCTCAACATTTTCCAACACAGAAAATCTGTTCTTGAACGAATAGCGAACCCATGATGTCAGCGTGGTATGCACCGTATGTGCAGGAATCCAGTACTGTTGTGTACTGTGACACCAGGATGTCAGTACTTTGTGCATGGTGTTCCCAGGATGCCAGTGCTGTGGTTGCACAGTGTCTGCAGGGATGCTAGCACCAGTGTGCAATCTGTTCATGGGATGCCGGGCCTGCAATTATATCATTTCCCTGAGATGCCAGTGCCAGTGTACAAAGTATGCGTGGGATACCACGACTGCACAGTGTCCCTGGAAGTGCCAATGTTGGCATGCATGGTACACCCCACGGGATGGGGTGTGTGTGCTGCTGCTAACTCTGGGTGTGGTGGCGGTGCTTGTTGTGGAGTGTACCCAGAAATTCCAGTGCTGGAGGTGTGCAGTGTCCCTCGGGTGGCAGGGCCTGCAGCTGCAAAATATCCCTAGGGTGCCAGTGGCACGGTGCACATTATCTCCAGGGTGCCAGTGCCTGCAGCTGCAACGTATCCCCAGGGTGCCAGTGTCATGGTGCACAATATCCCCAGGGTGCCAGCGCCTGCAGCTGCACCGTATACGCCGGGTGCCAGTGGCAGTACTGCAGCCGAGGCGGAGCTGGAGAATGGGGCGTAGTCCCAGGCTTGACATTCGGAACTCGAGCGCCGGCTTCTCCTCCTCCAATCAGAATCCTCAGCGTGTCCCCGCCGCCGCGAGTCCGAATCCTGGAACCGCCGTGCCCACGAGCCCCGCCCCCGCTGATTGGTCAAAACCCGGCACGGCCGGGGCCGGCCGCTTCTCTGATTGGGCGGTCACGTTGTCAATCACCACCAGTTTCTTTTCCTCCCCCCCCCGGCCCCCCAAACCCGGGGGCGGCGGCGCCCCCCCCCCTCCTTTCCATAGGGCCCCCCCCCCCCCCCCACCGACCCCCGCTCTTCCGCTCCCCCACACACAGCTGGCAGCAGCGCGACTCGGTGTAACCGTCAAAAACCGGCCGTCCGCGAGGGTGGAAGCCACTCGCACCGCCGGGTCGCTTCTCGCTTCTCCCTCCTCCCGCCACGGGCCAGCGAGCAGCTCGTCACGAAGTTCGGTTCCGAAACCCACCCGGTCCCGTTTCCTTCCCCCCGACCCTGCTCCTCCTGTTTCACTTACCGAAGCCGGCCACCCAGAGCGCTGCCATCTTGGATCTCCACAGCAACCCCAGGAGGACCCCGGGAAAGGGGCGTCCCGAGTTCAGCCAGCAATAAATTAGCGACCCAATGCGTGGTCGCAAGGAGCACACCGTCGATCACAGCCTCACCCGGCACCGCAATGGAAGCTGCGACTTGTAACACAAAATGTGATTTCTTAGAAAAAGGATTTCAGGCAATCCGACAGAACGACTGTGCTGTCTAAAGGACCCACTCTGGGTCACTGTGCCTCCTGCTGGGCTCTGGGCAGTACTGCAGCAGTAGAGAAGCTCAGCGCAACCTTGTCCTCATCATTGAGAGCACAATGCAACAACTAATAGTAAATAGGTAGAAGGGTTCAAGAACAATAGGATATGAAGGGCAATACAATCTGAGTTTAAAATACAACAATCAGACTGGGTATGGCAGAGGCAGTGAATGTGTAAATGGTAGCAGGACGCCAATGCCTCAGGTAACTGATGAAGTGTAACACCTGCCCCATTTACCTCCTCCCTCCCCAGTATCCAAGGGCCCAAATGTACCTTCCAGGTGAAGTAGCATTTCACCTGCACTTCCCACAACCTAATCTACTGCATTCGCTACTCACAACATGGTCTCTACATTGGAGAAACAAAGCATAGACTGGGTGACCGCTTCGCAGAACATCTACAATCTGCCCACAGAACAAAAAGACACTGAGCTTCCACCTGCTTGCCATTTTAACACACCACCCTGTTCCCTAGCCAACGTCTCTGTCTCAGGCTTACTGCAGTGTTCCAGCAAAGGTCAGCACAAGCTGGAACAACAACTCATTTTCCATGTGGGGACCCTGCAGCTGTCTGGATTCAAAATTGAGTTCAATAATTTTAGGGCCTGAACTGTGCCATGTCCCAGTCCCCTACTCCACACATCAGGCCTTGTTATCACACAGTCTGCCATTACACACAACCTCTTGTTATCCATTAACAGCTATTCACCCTCATAGCCAGATTGTTATCAACTCTTTTGTCTGTCTAACTGTTGTTCTCTCTCTTTGGGCTCTATCTCCATCTATTGTTTACACCTTACCCCCTCCCTCACTCTATCTTCTGGACATAAAACCGACATTTTTCGAGCTACCATCAGTTATGAGGAAGGATCACTGGACCTGAGTCGTTAACTCTGATTTTTCTTCACAGATGCTGCTAGATCTGCTGAGCTTTTCCAGCGACTTCTGTTTTTGTTCAGGTTATAGTCCAGCAGGTTTATTTGAAATCCTGCTTTGTCAAGTGAAGTGAAGCACACAGGGACAGAATTTATAGGCAGAGAGATCAAAAGATCAGACAGAAGGTGTGACTCGAGTGTCTACAGGCTGAGTAAGAAGTCTCTGCAGGTGATCAAAAGTATCAGACGGTGTGAGCTAAGTGTCAACAGCTGAATAGCAAGCGAAGGGATGACCTACGATATGATTAAATAATATCCATGTCGATGATCTAGCATGCTTTGCAGAGGTTGCCATGACAGGGTTGTGTCGTGTTTACTACCACCACACGTGGGAATACCAGCGACCACATACACGGCAGATACTCGTGACTCATCCAGTGTTGTCTATCTCATATGCTGCAGGAAAGGATGCCCTGAGGCATGGTATATTGGCGAGATTGTGCAGAGGATATGACAATGGATGAATTTACACCACACAACAATCGCCAGGCAGGAATGTTCCCTCCCAGTCGGGGAACACTTCAGCGGTCAAGGACATTCAGCTTCTGATCTTCAGGTAAGCATCCTTCAAGGCGGCCTTCGAGATACACAACAACACAGAATCACCAAGCAGACACTGATCAGTCAAGTTCTGTACCCATGAAGACGGCTTCAACCATGATCTTGGATTCACGTGACCCCACCACACTGTTCTGTATCAATAAAATCTTCCTTACTGTCCTGTTTTGACACCAACTCTCTACCTTTTTTAGTTTGTACCGTTTTGGATTACTTATTACTTTGGTTAGACTCTCGGTATGCGACTCTTATACCTCTCATGTTATTCCAGCCATTTGGTTTGACTCCAAAACCACCTTTTAATTTTTTGTAATTATCTCTCTGCATCAATTAATTGGACTGTAGGTCATCCCTTCACTTGTTAACTAGCTGTTGACACTTCATTCACACAATCTGACACTTTTGATCACCTGCTGAAACTTATTATTCAGCCTGTTAACACTCCACTCACACCATTTCTACGGTCTTTTGATCTCTGTGCCTATAAATTCTGTGCTGTGGAGGTGCTGGTGTTGGACTGGGATAGACAAAGTAAAAAATCACACGACACCAGGTTATAGCCCAACAGGTTTATTTGAAAACACAAGTTTTCAGAGCCTCAGTCTTTCTACAGGTGTTAGCCTAACAAAGACTGAAGCTCCAAAAGCTTGTGTTTTCACATAAACCTGTTGGACTATAACCTGGTGTTGTGTAATTTCTTACTTTGTAAAGTCTGTGCCTGTGCCTGTGCCTGTGCCTGTGTGCTTCACTTCACCGGACGAAGGAGCAGCGCTCCGAAAACTTGTGATTTCAAATAAACCTGTTGACTACAACCTGGTGTCATGTGACTTCTGCCTTTGATAGAAAGCACAGACCAGGCAAAACAAGAATTATTATTAATTAAAAAGACAAATAAAAACATAAATCCTTACAAAATAAATATGTTCATCCAAGGGCTATTATGGTAATAAGGTTGCAGAGTGACTGAGCTTGGCATTTAAATATTTCAGGAGTGTTGTTCTTTCAAAGACATATTGAAGTAGAACAGGTGTCGGATATCCTTGATGTTAGGTAAAAATTGAATAAGAACAGTACAGAAAGGAATTGTGCTCTGAATATCGAGACATAGAATAGGGCTTACAACATAGGTCTGGCAGCGTCTGTAGAGAGAAAGCAGAGCTATTATCTTGACGTAACAAGGTGTTCATTTTCTGAAGAACGGTCCAGACCCAAAACATTAGCCTTCCTGCTCCTCTGATGCTGCCTGGCCTGCTGTGTTCATCCAGCTCTACACCTGGTTATCTCAGACTCCAGCATCTGCAGTTCCTACCATCTCTATTATCTTGACAGATGCTTCCAGACCTACTGAGTTTCTCCAGCAATTACTGGTTTCGTTTCAGACTTCAAGCACCCATAGTTCTTTGTTTTAAGAGATAGAATCAGTTTGGATAAAACTTTTTTAAAAAAACAGAAAAATACTACTGAGGGTAGTCCCTAGGTTCCTTAGCAGCAGTGTAGTGCCTGGCGGAATATAAATCAAAATTGGAAAAGCATGAAAAAATGGGGATACCGAAATTATTGGAGAAAACAAATAGAAATTGCTGGAAAAGCTCAGCAGGTCTGGCAGCATCTGTGAAGAGCATTCAAAGTTAACATTTCAGGTAGAGTGACCCTTCCTCAGAATTGATGGTAGCTAGGAAAATGTCAGTTTATATGCAGACGATAGGGTAGAGGGAGGGGATAAGGAGTAAACGATGGATGGGGATAGAGTCCAAAGTGAGAGAAGAACAATTGGACAGACAAAGGAGTTGAGAATGATCTGGCTAGGAGGGCGAATAGTTATTAATAGAGACTGTTAGTGGCTAACAATAGATTGTGTGTAATGGCAGGCTATGTGATAACAAGGCCTGGTGTGCAGGGTTTGGAGTAAGGACATGGGAGAGCTCAAGCCCTAAAGGTATTAAACTCGATATTGAGTCCAGAGGGCTGCAGGATCCCCGAGTGGAAAATGAGATGTTCTTCCAGCTTGCACTGAGCTATTCAAGTATTCGTCCAGGTGCTTCTTGAAAGCTGCTATTGTGTCTGCTTACACCACCTCCTCCAGCAGCCCATTCCAGCCACTCACCACCCTTTGTGCGAAAAACTTGCACAGCTCTTTTAAATTTGACCCAGCCCCCACACCTTGAACCTGCATCTCCTAGTGATTGATCCCTCCACCCTGGGGAAAAGCCTCATACTTCACCCTCTATCCATGCCATTCACAATCTTTTAAACTTCTATCAGGTCGCCCCTCAATCTCCTGCATTCCAATGAAAACAAACCCAGTCTATCCAAACTTTTTTCATAGCTAAAATCCCTTGTACCAGGCAACATCCTGGTAAACCTTCTCTGTAAAGCATCCACATCCTTCTGGTAGTATGGTGACCTCACTGGAGGTGACAGGAAAAGCAGCTAATGATCCTCTGGATGTGGATGCTGGTGGGATGGTAGGTGAGCACAAGGGGGACCCTATTGTTGGGGGAGAGAAGGGAGGGTGTGAGGGCTGAACTGTGAGAGATGGGTTGGACCTGGCTGAGGATTCTGTCAACAACAGTGCTGGGGAACTAAAAACCGAAAGAACTGCAGATGCTGTAAATCAGGAACAAGAACAAAGTTGCTGGAAAAGCTCAGCAGGTCTGGCAGCATCTGTAAAGGAGAAAACAGAGTTAATGTTTTGGGTCTGGTGACCCTTCCTCTGAGGAGGTCAGTAGGTCACTCAGCAGATCTAATGTTTTGGGTCTGGTGACCCTTCCTCTGGTGACCCTTCCTCTGAGGAGGTCAGTAGGTCACTCAGCAGATCCTGAAGTAACTCTGATTTCTTTCCATAGATGCTGCCAGACCTGCTGAGGTTTTCCAACGATTTCTGTTTTTGTTTTTGATTTCCAGCATCAGCAGTTCTTTTGATTTTTTTTTTAATAAAGATTCATATTCCTTCAAGTTCAGAAGAATGCAAGATGAAAGATATCAAATTATTATGGGGATTGACAGGGTAGATGCTGAGAGAACGCTTTCTCTGTTTGTGAAATCTATAACCGTGGACTACAGTCTCAGAATAAGGGATTGTTCATTTAGGACTGAGGTGAGGAGAAATTTCTGCTCTCAAGGGCATGTGAATCTTTCGGAATTTCTTAGCCCAGACAGCTGTGGATACTCAGTTATCAGGTACATTCACGCCAGAGATCAATACTTCATTGGATATTAAAGTAAATTATGGGGTGTGGGGAAAGTTTAGGAACCAGGGAAATTGAAGATCAATTTTTATTTTCTTGTATGATGAAACAGGTTCAAGTAGCCAAATGGTTTACTCCTGCTCCTTTTTTCAATGTTTCACACAAGGACGTCAATGTGTCTGTACTGGGATAACCCAAAACTGATTCTTTCTCATGCTCCTGTATCTTACAATTCAACAACTATTTTCCCTTCAAAATATAATGGATCTTACAACAACTATTCCTAACACCAACAGGCTCATCGTCCAAGAACTTCTAACTACTTACACAAGATAAAAGTTATGAAAGAGTTAATATGAAGTCGAATTAAGTCCACCTGGTCCAGTGATGTCATGTGGTCTTAGGTTGAGAATCCAGAAGCTGAGCACAAAGTCCTGATGAAGACAGATGTACCATCTCTAACTGGTTTTAATTACAGAGCATCAGAAGCTAGTGTCGCAGCCCAAATTACTCATTCATGTTTTGAGAATTTAATGACTCTATCACTAAAATCCCAATCATGGAAAAAAAATGGAGAGACTGAGATTTATATGCATATTTTGTAACTTCAGGATGCCCCAAGGTGCTTTGTAGTCCAGTGTTTACTTTTGATGAAGAAAGACTACTGTTATTACACAGTAAACTTCATCAGGAGATAGGAGGGGCAATTAATTGGTAGGGTGAGGTGAGGTGACACAGTAGCACACCTTCACCCTCTCTAAGTTCTTGGTAGAAAGGTCCATCATTGCTATTTTACCCCTGATACCAACTGAAATATTTAAGTAGTCAATTGAGGGCTTTAGCTTCTGCTGGGATTAACCCAGCTGGAAGAGTCTCCATGCAGCATTCCTGATAGATGCTCCCCCGTGAGCTGCTCGATCATCTGTGAGGGAACAGGGTTCCTTGAACAAAAGCACTTGGTGCCTGACTAAGGAAATTAACATCAGGCAGGGGATTACTTACAGACAGCCACTCTCTGCCCGCTTTTAGTGACTTTCAATCCCAGAAACCCACAAATCTCTTACATTACATCTGGTCCCTTGTGATTCTGGGTGTCCTTCAGGCAGCAACCCCAGTCTCATACATTATGGCATTGCCTGTCTCTGACTGACTGGCAGCTGTCATTAGGCACCCACCCCGCTGGGGACCTAATTCCAGGCAAAGGTCCTCTGGTGGTCTCGCCAATGTTTGACTGGTGACAGTTCCAATAGATCTTGCCTAAAGGCAGCACAGGACTTTCACCAGCTCTCTCGTGGCTGACAAGACCCCCACCTCATCAACAAGCTTCAGTCCTGGTGACATTGGTTGAAGGATTTATATTGGTCAGATTCTTTCTTTCTAAATAGTGCCATGTGAGCTTTTACAGCCACTTGAGAGGGATGATTCCAGTGAACTTGGTGCTTAGCTTTGCTTGGGCTTATTCCTGAAGCCTGCATCAAATGTCTCTGATTAGCTGGCCTCATATAATGGCCTTTCTTCCTGTATCCTATATTTTTATCACCAATAAATTAAAGCATTCAAATAAATTGGAAAATTCATCACTTCTTTACTGCTCCAATATTGGTCTCTCAGTTTGCTCACAGCAGAGTCCAGGACATTAATCTTAAATTCCTGGACACTAAAGGACAATTGTGGAGTACAGGCAATGCTATGTACATTCAGCCTGAAATGATGCATTCAGAATGTATCCACCTTGTTAGCTGCTTCCTGCTTCAAAGTAGAGCATTGTGCCTTATTGCTTTATGACAAATGATCTGTGGAATTACACAACCTAACAAGACAATCTGAATACACTCAATCTCTGCCAACATACTGGAATTATGATGCCAGTTTAAGTTCTTTCTGCCTGCGAAAGGTTTGTTTAATAAGATTTCATGACTGAAAAAATACAATTCCTTTTATGCTGTTTAAAGCCATTTTCATGTAAGCAGGTTCAATTAATGTTTTGTCCTCAGTCATCAGCAGAAAGCTGTGAATGACATGACTAGAAGGGTTTTTCAAGACTTTTCACTACCCATTATGCAACATGCAAACACGTTCACATTCAGTGAATGATTTCGGGATTGTTGTATAATGAAGTTGTTCAAATGATTTAAACATGAGTGTACTGTGCACAGGTTACATCCAACATTTAAATGCCAATCTTCAGAGAACAGTGGTAGACAAGAAAAAATTGGGTTCGTTAGTGCCTGTTTATTGGGTGATGCTTGGAGAATCCATCTCGTAAAAAGGGGAATCACTTCCATGGAGATTAATTTTTCAAAGTTGTCCATCCTGTCCATGATGGGAGTTCCAACGTATCCCTGATCCTAACCAGGGTGACAGTTACTGCATCTGTAGCCTATCAAAATGTCTTATCTCCATTTGGCTGATCTGTAGCAGAATAGTAGGTGAGATATGGCACTGGTCTAGGAGAGGGATGAGGATGGTAGCAAAAGGGGGCATAAAAGTAAGAACTCAAATCAGATTACTCTAAATTCTCACACATTGTCTCCCAGACTCCCACTTCAGCCAACACTCAACATACTGCCTCATCCCTCAATTTGGTCACTGGCCAATTTTAGGTGGAGAAATTGGTAGGTCCTGTGTCCCATCTTGCAGCAAGAATGCATTTGCCTTCAAAGTTTACTGATATTAAAGGGTCAAGTGGCTGCACTGCAAAGACAGTTTGTAAATTAGTAATCGTGAGAAATTTTCAAAGTTTCATATCCCAAGTACCAAGAAGACCTTCAACTGAACTTTTAAAACAATCTGTCAACTGAAATGATATTTTTCAAACAGTGACACCATGAATACACTAACTAAGGACATAGTTTGAGCAATCAGAACCACAGTGTGGAGCTGGAGGAACACAGCAGGCCAGGCAGCATTAGAGGACCAGGAAAGTTGACATTTTAGGTTAGGACCCTTCTTCAGAGTTGTGTGTTTGTTCAAATTTAAGTGACTTTCCTGACCACTAAACAGTGACCAATTTATTAGTAGCGCTTACAACGTAATAGGGATGTATCCATTGTGACTGCATTGGCATAACTCTTGGATATTTTCTTTCAGAAGGTAAAATTCACACACCAACCTGATTTAAACGATAAGCTCAGAATTGTCCTGACTAAAACATTCTTGTATGATAACAGACTATTCATGGACTCAGAACATAGAAGCAATCAAAGTATGTACTCTGTGGATTTGCAGAAACACTCAAGATTAACATATTGTACCAAAAACAAAGGGTTACAGCAATCATTGTCATGTTTATGATCTTTGCACTGTAAGATGTATGCATTCAATTAATCTGAGGTTCAAGCACACAGAAGGCCCAAAGATCATGAAGCAGGGAGTTTTTATTCTATTGACATCAGGGAACTACCTTGTTAAGCAAGAAAGTACTTACATGGAATGAAGCCTGTAGTTTACACTGCACCAAAGATCCCGTTATTTGTCTACTCCTTCTTCCCATGAGCCATGCTTCCCCCAAAGACACCATTTTTTTTCAGAAAGGTTCTCCTTGACTGTAGCCACCTGCTGGTGGAGGTCCTTGTACTTGAGTTTCCCTGCTTGGTGCCCTCCCTTACCGTCAGCACCTGAAGCTGGAGGTCTGTTACACTGGGGACAGATGGAAGACTTGCAGATTGAACGGGTCATGGGGAAAATATAGGAAAGTGGATTGGAGGAATGTCAAATCCGCCATGATCCTCTTGAATGGAAGAGAGGCTCTCAGGGCCGAATAGTATACACTTGTTCCTATTTCTTCTGGTCTTAAGAATGCAAGCAGATTTGACCATCCATGCAGTTAGGAACGGTGATCATCATAATGAGTACTGTTTGAAATTAAAGTGAGTTCAAGGGAACAGTGTGCATTGCTGCTTGAAATTCAGATGAATAGTGCACCGATATTTGAACATTTTTCATTGTGGAACAAATAGTTAAAAGAACACTTAACCATTTTATCCCATATTCAGGTTATGCTCTAAAGTTAATGTGTTGGAGGAAAGATGCAGATTCATCAGACTCCAGAACATGACTAGAAATTGTTGGACAAAGGCATCTCAGTACTTAGGACAAAAACTGTGCAGCTCGTCTCAAGCTCAGCCCAAACTGCACAGGATGCAGCAGATTGAATCAGTAAAATGCAGAAGTTCAAGAAATTCATGAAGTATGCAGGTGGTTGACAAACTATTATAAACTAGAAGGAAACTTAACAGCATAACATCACAAAAAATCTAACATTTTGCACCACTTGCACTTTTTGCCCGTTACTGCGTTCCTCCAGGGGTAATTTGCCCTTTCACTTGTTTCATGATGAATGTCAGAGCATGGCTGGATGAATTGAGCAAATGTGCAATGAGTAGATGACTGATCAAAGTACTGACGATGAGCAAAAAGGGTTAGGAGCAATGGGCAATGACTACAGGATTTCATTTGTTATGTTTCACAGCAGGTGCACCTTCATAACATTTGTGCATCCCTAGTGGTATGCTGGCAACAATATAAGTAGACAGCCCAACAATGAATGACCCACCCTCATTCTACTCCTCTTCTACATGTTCCTAAACAGAAGATGAGTGATCAGGTGTTTGCTCTTGTCCCAGCTGCAATCTTTGCTGCTGAGGAATGGTGTATGGGTTCTCAGTATATGACTGTCATTCTGGAACCCCAGACTGGTTTGTACAGAAGGATAGTAGTTATCGCTAGTAGCGAAGGGCATGTCCAGACCCATGCGGAACCCAAAGTGGATCTTCAACATTCTGATGGCTCTCTCTATGACACAGCTGGTGGTCATATGCCTCTCATTGCAGTGTGCCTGCATATCATATGAAATATGTTTGAAGGGAAAATTACTTGCTTCCTACAATCCAGCTCTTAAAATCTGTTTCCTGGAATTGAAAGTATTGAACTCTATACATGAATGTGTCTGACAGCTCCCAGGGAATTAGGTTACACAACCAAAGGAACCTTTATGCATTGATAAATGGTGAGCCCCTGCAGTTATTAAACTCTCTTGTTTGCTGTGGTTCTGTTTGGATTCTCACATATGAGTGCCTGTGGGAATCCAGGCAAAGAGGCAAATCAGAATGCATGCTCATGCTTGACTATTGTCATCACAATGGAAGTTTACATATCTTCGAGCCCTGGAAAACAGTTCATCAGCCACCTACATTGTGCACTTACGTGCAGTGAACAGTAAGACCCTCAAGATGTCTCCACCAGTGCTTTGGAAGATCCAATGGTAAAAGGTCAACAGTGATGATCATTTTCATAGTTGCTGTTTATGTTTATAATCTAGGTTCAATATGTATTGGGCTTTGCCAGGGAGGCTGCAGAGCTTTCACTAGCTGACTTGACATACTTAGCATGCAGAGCTCTTTGGAGAAGTCAACAAAATTAAAATGTCTGTCTATAAATACTCAAACATGGCTTTTCCCCCCAGTGAGTTTGGCACGTGTGCTTTGCACATATTGTCCCACCACAGCACATTGTCACTGCCATGGATGGTGATAGCTTCTTCTTCTGTTGCGTTGCTCAACATGTTTAATGCACACATTCATACTGATTAGTTCCCCTTGAAAACAAGCTCTATCTCTGACAAGCATTTGCCAGAGAGATCTGAGGCACCACTTGTAATAAAGGAGCTTTTATTCAGGTGTGGGTCAATGAGAGGTTTAAATGCTCAATTGTTCTACTGGTCAATTCTGTTTCCCCAATATTCAACGCAAGTCCTAAGAAACCTATGCTGGATACAGTAAAGCCACAGCAAAGTTGGTTTCAATTTTCAAAGGCCTCATTGACAATATTAGAAGAACGATAATTCACCAATATCACCCCTATCTGCAATAATTTCTCACTGGCATTCAAATACACCCCTAAATTGGAATAAGGATGTTGGAGCCAGATTGCACTCTTGTTCAAAAAAAATCTAAGATTTACTTCCGAATGGAAATGATAGGTAGGTGGTGAGGAGAAGAAGATCACAAAAGAGCCCAAAAAATGCATGGTCAGGATAGCAAACAGCTGCAGGCACTTTCAACAAACTGTTTCCCTTTCCAGAGACAAGTGTCCATGAAGTTTTGTATCACAAAAGCAAAGGTCAATCAGAAAATTGATTCCATTCTCTCAGCTTTTTCATTATTGAAACTACGTCTTATCATTTTTGGATTTGTTACAATGGCTGGACAATGGCAACAAATTGACATCACCTATTCTTTCCCTCCAAGACATGTTGGCCTACTAATAAAGCCACTATTTTGTGCTATTACTGAATTCCTTGGCTTTTTCACCATTCATGTATTATTTATTTGCAATATGTTCATTATTTGTTTTTAATGAAAGTCTGCATTAAGTTTTTATTACTGCTGTTGCTGTGTCCATTTCCATCTTTTCACCCATTTAATTTTGTAACTTTTGAGCTTGCTCCTATGATTACACAGCTCCTCCCACTTGGATATCATCTGCAAATTTAACATTATGTTTTACATCCCTGAAGTCAAGACATCATACAAACAGCAACATCCTGTTCTGGGGTACTCCATTCAGTACTCCCATACCACTTCCCACAGCCTTTCAACATATTTGCACTCAGCTCAGATTTAACCCCGAATCTCAACAGCTTAATTGTTTAAGGGACATCCTTTCAGGAGAAATTTTGTCAAATGTATTTTGGAAATTTAGACATAGCATGTTATGGACTTCCCAGTGTGCACTTTGTTGAAGGATTTGGCTACCCATGATTTCATTGATTTTCACTTCATAATACTGATGTGCACTAAATTTTCATGTTCAGTCTTAGTAATTGATTGCATTATTTAAATTTAAAAGGTTAAACCAAGGAACAAAGAAATCAGGCTGTTTGTTACAAAATTGTGGGAGATATGTTGGAATTATACTCTTAATTGAAATTTACTTTGCAGAACTCATTGCTTCCATTCATGCACAACCAATGATTTGCATTTAATTCAGATTTGCGCAATTAAATTTCTATGAAACTAAGTGATGATGGATGATTGAACAACAGACACAGATATCTCTTGAGTTTTGCATAGATACTTAAGCACAGTCAAAAGCCAGATCGGATTTTGATAGTTTATTTCATGGACTGATAAATCCAATTATTTAATTATTGCCTTTATTTTTTGCAAAGAAAGAGAATTTCTGTGCTGATCAAATGTTGTATAATGGAAAATGATCATAGTCTTGATACTGATACTATCAATTATTCCTGGACCTGAAGATACATGTTCTAAACTTAAAGCAATAGTCTCTTTCCTGAAAACTTATTCATGGGATGTGAGCTTTGCTGGCCTGGTCATCATTTGTAGCCATCCCTCATTATCCTTGAGAAGGTGCGAGTGCACTGACTTGTTGAACCGTTGCAGTCCTTGTGGTGCAGGTACTCCCACAGTGCTCTAGGTCTTTGATTTAGCAATTACCAAGAAACAGTGACACATTTCCAAAACAGGAGAGTGTATGATCTGTCGGTGCTAGTTTTCAACATGCCTTTCTCCTTAGACAATAGGGAAAGAGTAATGGGTTCTCATTCAGGGTCAAGACAAGATGTATCTAAAGGCAGGTGAAGAGTGAGGCTTGGTGGTTAACCAGTGAGAAAATGGGGTTGTATCTGTGAGGGAGTGTCAGTCAGGCTGGATAAGTGCTATCTATGAGCAGCATGGCTTTGTGGTTGCTGTGCCATTAAACTGCCAAAGAGGGGCAATGCCAGATTGCCAATGTTTGTCCAGCTGCTTAATAGCCTTACAGTGCAGGTGCAAGAGATTTAGTCTTTCAGTGGATGTCCACTGAGCCCCAAGCTATTTTGGGAATGATGCACAGTAAGATAGGGCTAGAATTCAATGTGATGGATGCCATAGGGGCATGATCGATAGTTAATGAGGTACATTTTGCTAAGATGCAGCAAGAAATCTTGCTGGGTCTTTTGGCTAAAATCCCTTCAAAAACCTTGATATACTTTTTAAAAATGTAAGTCTTAACCCATAGCTTTTGTAATGCTAAAAACACAATGATATTTTTGTTAGTTTGAAAAATAAAATCTCTCCTCAGCCAAACTTGTAGTTCAGGAGCTGTATACAACAAGTTACACCAAATTCAGGAAGTTATAGTGGCTTTTAACAGAAATATTACAACATAAGACAAGAAGCTCTCATAGGATGAATGATTTCCAAACATTATTGATTGCACAATGCACTTTCTGAAAGAACAGAGAGCAACTTTTAGATTTCCATTTTAATATTGCACACGTTCAAATACCTCAAGGTAGAGTCAACTGCATTCAGTTCTCTAGACAGATTAAGAAGAATGAAAATAATTTACTGGTGGTAGTCAGTTGGTGGAAGAAAATGTCATGGTGATTTGGTGGTGGGAAAACCATTCAATTTTGTGTAAAAATATTTTTGTGTAAAAAAAGAAGGGTAAGGAGTGTAGTGTTCAATTGTTTTGGGTTTGGTAATGTGAATCTGATTACTATTGATGCTCACTATGCTTGATTGGGGTGGACTCAGAAAAAATAGTGAACAAAGCTGTAGAAAGAGCTGGAAGCGAGTGCTATAACCATGGAGGGGATATTTTAAAGTACCTTGAATAAACCATTACACCTATCAAAACCTGTCCTGCCTCTCCATAGATCTGAGATATAAAATATTCTACAAAAAGGAAAATTTTATCATGATCGCAGTCACATAGGATATTATTTGTGATATAGTCAAAGATTGTTCATATATCATAGAAATCCTGATTTGAAGAATTCCTATACACACCTTACACTGACAGTGCATCTGAATCTGACCTCAAAGAGTAGCCCCTGCAATACCAAATAAATTCTCCATTTCCCATTTACTTCCTTTTTTGAATTACTAGCCTAGCTTTATCTTAACAATTTATTTTTCAGGAAGCAATTTATTTTAATCAGGGATCAAATGTCTATTTCACTGGCTTTTGGCCAGTTCTTGGCTGATTGTTAACAATTTTGTTTTCATTTGACATTGAATGCTTTTCAGTGACTGATCAGACCCGAACTGATTGGAACAATTTTAGTGGCTGCAAAATTACTTGACCCTTAAAATAGAATGAAGTTTTGCCAACAAGAAGAAAAGCAGTCAGTAGTCACTGCAAAAAGAAGTTAATGTAAGCAGAGACAAAAGGATCAAAACAAAATCTTAATGGAGTAACTAGGAAACAAAATTTAGCAATGCTGACGACAAATATTAATACAAAATTCAATTCAAATGCTACAAAATAATAAGTTGCCAGAGTCACTGCATTTAAATGTGTGGTGGGTAAACAAAACAGCTGGCAAACAGGCATGTGCAATGATATTCTGTAAAAGAGACACAATTGATATAAACATATTTAACCCATTGCACCTATGGTGAGCCTTCACAATAATTGGAATTATTCTGCCTAATATAAATCTTAGAAGCTTACAGGGAAGACACAGAAAACTGGACATGAGGACGTTGGATCAGCCATGATCCTATTGAACAGCTGAACAGGCTCAAGGGGTTGAATGGCCTACTCCTGTTCCTATTTCCTATCTGGTTAAGCTTCTTTCTTCCTTTCTATGGTCCATCTGCAGCATACTGTCTGCTCTTGTGATGAAATGACAGGCTTAATTTGTGGGGGACCTAGAACAGCATCATCACCTCTTTCAACAACACAGTTTCCTTTGTCTACATCATTACCTTGTGGCTTCCTCCATTAGAACATAGAGCTGTACAGCACAGGAATGGGGCTCTGGCCCACGATGTTGTGCCAAACATGACGCCAAATGAGACTGATCCTTTCTGCCTGCCCTTGGTCCATATCTCTCCATTCCTTGCATATTTATGTATTTGTCTAAAAGTCCCTTAAATGCCCCTGTTGTATCAGATTCCACAACCACCCCTGGCAGTGCATTCCAGGCTTCTACCACTCTCTGGGTAAAAAACTTGCCCCTCACGCCTCCTTTGACCTCCTGCTCTAACCAAAAATGCAGGATTCTAGAATTAGACATTTCAACTCTTCGGAAAAAGATTCTGACTGTCAACTCTCTCTATGTATCTCTTAATTTTATAGACTTCAATCAAGTCTCCTCTCAGTCTGCACCGCTCAAGAGAAAACAACCCAAGTTTTTCTAGCCTCTCCTTATAGCTCATACCCTTTAATCCAGGCAGCTCTTCTTTGAGTGCTCTTTGAATAAGAGCACATAATCATTAGAACCAATAATTCTTTTTTTTATTGCAGGTTCATTGGAAATTTACTTCTTCGAGATGTTATTCAGTGCAATCAAACAATCAAAATATCCCAAATCACAGAAAGCTGCATGAGTCCTGAAGAGATCCACAGACCGTCAAATGCTCAGTGAATACTCAAAAATATGAACAGCTCCACTGGATACAGAGCAGCTCTGTAGATGTGCATCAGCTCTGTAACCCAGCAACCCCACGGATATTCTCAGCATCATCAATACACAGTCGCTCCAGAGATGCCATTCACTCTCTAGACAGTTAATAGTTCCACCAATGTTTAGTAGGCCACAGATACACTGAGGATAATCAACAGCTCAAAAGACGTTGAATATTGCACCAAGATTCAGAAGTTCAGTTAGCTGAACTGACAGTCAGTACCGCTTGGGACACACATCAACTGCACTGTTAATGAGGAGCTCCATTGCACTGTCTCTCCACTCAGAGGCAAGTCGGCTTCAATCTCAGAAGATCAAAAGCCAAAAGTCATTACTTGTGTTTTTGGAGAAGCACAGGTATATTTGGAATTTTTTTTGGTCTATACCTGAATTTGGTGAGACATGCACGCAACATTCAATGTTGAAATAATGTGAAAGAAATTGTACTTGATACGCTGAGAAAGAATTGCTCTGGCAGCTGTGTGTAGTGACATTGTAACTGCATTCAAAAAGAACACCCTCATTAAGTTGCTATACAGAGTGAATAGAACAGCTCTTTCCCACTTTTGCAGCAAGAACATTTAATTTTTCTTCTTTATATTTTTTAGAGGAACACAGTCACTCATTTGATGAACCTCTAACAATATGAAAAGATTTTAAGAATAAAGCCTGCAGTACACGGCCAGAACAATAGAATATGAGAGTTGAAAAGACCTGTCTGAAACATTTTGCTCACAATTTTAAGTGAAACATGACGATACTCAATAATCATGCAAGTTGAAAATGATATAAATGTATTCAAAGTCTTTCATATCCTAGGCTTTAAGATAAATTATTGTCAGGTATGAACCTGAGAAATAGTCATTGTCACATTCCTAAGAGTACAGACCTCGCGGGTTAAAAATGACAAATAATGCTGATGTCTCTCTGAGCTTGCCAAAGAGTTTTTTTTAATCATGATGCTTCTTGTATCATGTAAGCAGACGATTTTATTAATAAATAAAATTAGTGGCAGCCTATATTTAAACTACTGTGATAAACATCTTCACATCAAAATGGTCATGTTAGAATGATGCTGTGATACCAGAAAATCTACCTGGCTGACCTCTTTCCAACCACTACAATTCTTCTGCTTTCTCCCTGTAGCCTTTGCTTCCCTTACGAATCAAGAACCTATCCATCTCTGTCTTAAATAATGACTTGACCTCCACAGCTTCCTGCAGCAATGAGTTCACCACTCTCTAGCTGAAGAAATTCCTCCTTACTCGGTTCTAGAAAGTCGTCTCTTCACTCTGAGGCTGCGCCGTCATGTCTTAATATCTCCTACTTTGGAAATATCTTCTCCGTGTCCACTCTATCCAGGCCTCTCAGTATTCTGTAAATTTCAATGAGATCTCCCACTCATTCTTCGAAACTCCATCAAGTACAGACCCAGAGTCTTCAACTGTGCCTCATATCATAATCCTTTCATCACTAGGATCATTCTTGCAAACCTCCTCTGGACCAGCCAAGGTGAGCTCATCCTTCCTTAGATACAGGGCCCAAAATGGCTCACAATATTCCAAATACAGTCTGACCAACCCATATTTTGCCTAAACAGTGTATTCCTGCCCTCGTATTCCAGGCCTCTTGAAATGAATGCAAACATTGCATTTGCCTTCATAACTGCCAAATATTAACCTTAAGGGAATACTGAAGTCGGACTCCTAAGCCCCTTTCTGGTATAATTTCTGAAGCCTTTCCCCACTTAGAAAAACAGTCGATGCTTCTATTCTTCAGACCGAAGTGCATAACCGCACACTTTCCGACATCATATCCCATCTGCCACTTCTTTGCCCACTCTCCGAGCCTGTCCTTCTGCAGATTCCTGAAAATTACCCATCCCTCCACCTATCTTTGTGTAATTAGGAAGATTAGGAAGAGCCAACATGGTTTCAGAAGGCAACATTGTGCTTATCCAACTTGCTGGAGCTTCCAGATGAGGTTGCTGAATGTGTTGCTGTTGCTATGGCATACAGAGACTTCTAAAAGGCACTTGATAGATTGCCATGTAATTGTGAGCAAAATTATAGCTCCAAGTGTATGAGAGAACAGCAACAACATAGATAACAAATTGTCTGAGTAACAGGAAAATGAAAGTAATGGCTCACAAGTATTTTTCATAGAAACATAGCAGATAGGAGCAGGATGAGGCCATTCAGCCCTTCGAGCCTGCTCCACCATTCATCACGATCGTGGCTGATCATCCAACTCAATAGCTTTCTCCCCATAACCTTTGATCCCATTCGCCCCAAGTGCTAGATCTAGCCACCTCATGAATACATTGAATGTTTTGGCATCAACTACTTCCTGTGGTAATGAATTCCACAGACTCACCACTCTTTGGGTGAAGAAATGTCTCTTCATCGCCATCCTAAATGGTCTACCCCAAATCTTCAGACTCCGACCCCTGGTTCTGGACACACCCACCATCAGGAGCATTCTCCCTGTCTAGGCCTGTTAGAATTTTATAAGTTTGTATGAGGCTCCCTCCCTCATTTGCCTAAACTCCAGCGAAAATGTTCCTAACGTAGTCAATCGTTCCTCATACGTCAGACCCACCATCCCCAGAATCAGCCCGGTAAACCTTTGCTGCACTCCCTTGTGAGCAACAGCATTCTTCCACAGAAAAGGAGACCAAAACTGCACACAATATGCTAGGTGTGGTCTCATCAAGGCCCTGTACAACTGCAACAACACATCCCTGCTCCTGCACTCGAAACCTTTCACAATGAAGGCCAACAAACCATTTGCCTTCCTTACCACCTGCTGCACCTGCATGCTTTTCATATGGGAAGAAGTTTGTAGCGGAGTTCCCCAAGGATCATACCTAGACTCTTGTTTTTCCTCATATGTATTATTGATCTATGCTTTGGCGTGAAGTTTCAAAGTTGTTGGATAATACAAACTTAGAAGTACTCAAACTGTGAGGACAGTGGAAAATCCAATGACATGTTGGAGGAGTGGGTAGATCAGTGGTAAAGTAAGTTCAATGTAGAGAAGTTTCAAGTGATTCTTTTTTATAAAAAAAAATGTATTCATTTAGACAATGTGCTGGCTGTGTGAACATTTATTGCTGTTTCCTAATTGCCCTTGAGAAGCTGTGTGGTGAGCTGCATTTGGACCATTGCAGTCAATTTGGTGCAGGTACAAACATAATGTTGTTAGGGAGGGAGTTCCAAGATTTTGACACAGCACTTCTGAAGGAACAGCAATGTATTCCCAAGGCAGGATGGGGAATGGCTTAGAGGGAAACTTGCAGGTGCTGGTGTTCCCAATGTATCTTCTGCTCTTGTCCTTCCAGATGATTTTGGTTGTGTGTTTCAAAGGAGGTGTGTGAGGAATCATGATGAATTTCAGCAGTGCATCTTGTAGAGGGTGCATACTGCTGCTACTGATCATCAGTGTTGGAGGAAGTGAATGTTTGTGGATGCAAAGCCAATTAAGCAACTACATTATTCAGGATGGCATCAAGCTTCTTGAATGTTGTAGGAGCTGCACAGAGCCAGGCAAGTGGGGAGTATTTCATTACATTCCTGACCTATAGCTTATAATGGTTGGGTTTCAGAACTCAAGAGGTGAGGTATTCATTGCAGGATTCCTAGCAGTTGCATTGTTTTCAGTCCTTGTCTGCCCCAAGCTCCAAGAGGTTCTAGCAATATTCATACATTTCCAAGGATCAGACAAGTAAACTTGAACTGTAATCCCTTTTCAAAGAATTGTAGAATCGCTATAGTGTGGAAGCAGGCCATTTGGCCCATCGAGTCCACACCAACCCTCTGAAGAGCATCCCACCCAGACCTACTCCTTAACCTATTCCTGTAACCCTGAATTTCCCATGGCTGACCCACCTAGCCTGCACATCGCTGAACATTAAGGGCCATTTAGCATGGCTAATCCTGCACATCTTTGGATGGTGGGAGGAAACTGGAGCACCCGGGGGAAACCCATGCAGACACAGGGAGAATGTGCAAATTGCACACAGTCACCCGAGGCTGGAATCAAACCCAGGTCCCTGGTGCTTTGAGGCGGCAATGCTGACCACTATGCCACCATGCTGCCCCGTACGTCTGCAAAAGTATAACCTTTCTTTGGGAAGGAGAACAAAACTGTACTCAATTCACCAACTGCAGGCTTGGCAGCACAACTTTTCAAACTTTTGATCATCAGACACCATTTCCGCCACCTCCAGCAAGATGCCACCACCAGACACATATTCCCCTCCCCTCCCTTGTCCGCCTTCAGCAGGAACCGTTCCCTCCGGGACACCCTGGTCCACACTTCCTTCACCCCCAACACCTCCCCACAGGCCTACGGCACCTTCCCCTGTAACCAGCGAAGGTGCAACACCTGCCCATTTACCTCCTCCCTCCCCACTATCCAAGGGCCCAAACATACCTTTCAGGTGAAGCAACACTTCACCTGCACTTCCCAGAATCTAGTCTACTGCATTCGCTGTTCACAATATGGTCTCCTCTACACTGGGGAAACAAAGTGTAGACTTGGCGACCGCTTCGCAGAACATCTACGTTCTGCTCGCAAGAAGGACCCTGAACTACCTGTTGCCTGCCACTTCAATGCACCACCCTGCTCCCTGGCCAACATCTCTGTCTCCGGCTTGCTACAGTGTTCCAGTGAAGCCCAACGCAAGCTGGAGGAACAACACCTCATTTTCCGCTTGGGGACCCTACAGCCCTCCGGACTCAATATTGAGTTCAATAATTTTAGGGCCTAAACTCTTCCATGTCCCAGCCCCCTACCCAACACACCAGGCCTTGTTACCACATAGCCTGCCATTACACACCCCCTGTTGTTAGTCACTAACAGTCCCCATTAACAACTATTCACCCTCCCAGCCTGATCGTTAGCAACTCCTTTGTCTGTGCAACTGTCTTTCTCTATCTTTGGGCTCTATCCTATCGTTTACTCCCTACCCCACCCACCTCCCTATTTTCTGCATATAAGCTGACGTTTTCCCAGCCACGATCAGTTCTGAGGAAGGGTCACCGGACACGAAACGTTAACTCTGTTTTCTCCTCCACCGATGCTGCCAGACCTGCTGAGCTTTTCCAGCAACTTTGTTTTTGTTCCTGATTTACAGCATCCGCAGTTCTTTTGGTTTGAACTTTTTAAACTGCTGCACTCAAACATTCTTGCCACAAAGAGTAAGAATAAAAAGCATGAATTGATTATTTAGGGCAATAAAGGAATCAGAAGCTGAGCTCCTAGATGGAATTAGCTCTAGAACTGATGGGAGAATAAACATTAACACAGACTGAAATCAGAAATTGCTGGAAAAGCTCAGTAGGTCTGGCAGCATCTGTAGAGAGAAATCAGAGTTAATGTTTTGGGTAGACTGGCCCTTTCTCAGTTCACTTGACCCGAAACGTTAATTCTGTTCTCTCTCTACAGATGCTGCCAGACCTGCTGAGCTTTTCCAGCAATTTCTGGTTTTGGTTCTGATTTACAGCATCCACTGTTCTTTCGGTTTTTATTAATACAGACTAGTTGGGCAGTGTTTTTGTGTTCCAATTTGTATCTGATTAGCTTTCCACATTCACAGTATTTTGCTGGAATTTAGTTTTGAAATTAAAAAAAATGCATATTTTTGTCCAAGCCCTTTATACACCATGGCTGACTTGCAAAAAAAGCCAGCTGCCACTTGATATGCCAAGTGAACAAATATAAAAAACCAGATGCTTTCACAATTTGGCTAAAAGCTGCCTCAATATGTTTCTCTGGAATATGAATATATGGCATTGTAAAAGTATTACACTCATCAGTGTAAGAATGGAAATGCAGTTCTGCCAGAAATCACACTAAATTAGCAGCAATAATTAGTTCTACTCTACCAATCGTGAATTATTTGAAACAAAATTCATCCTTATTCTAAAACACTTATTGTAAGAAACCAGAATCTTTCAGACCTTAAAAAGGCAATTGCTTTTGATATTTTGATCCAAGAAACTAAGAAACGAAAAGGCATTTCGAATAAAAGCAAAGTATGGTCGATGCTAGAAATCTGAAATGGACACAGAAAATGCTGAAGAAACTCAACAGTTCTGGCAGCATCTGCGTAGAGAGTAAAACAGAGTTAACATTTCGAGTCTGAGATGAACTTCTTCACAACTGAAAGGTGTTGAATTTTTCTTTCCACATATCCTTTTGACAGATGCTGGGAGAAGAAATGGGACAGATGGTGTAAAGACAGTTCAAAAGTCAAAAGGGTTATTACTGGTGGTGAAAGAGAAAAAGATATGTAAATTAAAGTGTGAAAGGGAGAGAATGCGACCTTTTTGCTAAGAGACAAGTTATCAAAACAGAAACAAGACAAAAGTGTGGGGCAGTTGGGAGGGAGGCAGTGGCTGGGGAGACAACATAAGAAAGATGGAGAACAGGCATCATGTGCTTAGTTTCAGAAATTATGGAATTCGATATTGAGTCCGAGAGGTTGTAAAGTACCTAAGTGGAAAATGAGACATTGTTCCTTGAGGTTCGTTGTGCTTCCATTAGAACATGTGGCAGGCCGAAGGCAGAGATGTTATCATGAAAGCAAGATGAAAAAATCCCTGAGAATACTGAAGAGACTCCGTGTGTCTGGTGTAAAGATCCCAGATCCCATCACAGATGCTGCCAGATCTGCTGAGCTTCTCAAGCATTCTCTCTGTTTGTTTCAGACTTCCGGCATCCACTATATTTTGTTTTCATATTAGCAAGGGGGTTTCCTGAAATGGCAACCAACTGGGATGCTGGTGTCATTTTTATGGTCAGAATGGAGGTGTTCAGCAAAACAGTCACCCAGCTGCATTTGGTCTCGCCAATACAAAGGAGACTGTATTTTCAACAGCAAATGCAGTAGATAAGGTTGAAAAAAATACGAGTAAATTTCTCCTTCACCTGGAAAGTGTGTCTGGGGCCTTGGGCAATGAAGAGGGAGGAATTGAATGGGCAAGGTGAATGGCACCTTCTGTGCTTGCATGGGAATATGTAATGGGGCTGCCATTTCTATTTAGTGACCTAATTCTACTTGGCTTTGCCTCTCTAGGCTGTTCAATTTTGCAGGATGGTGCTGAGTGGAGGCTGGGTGATTGAAAGGGCCAGTGAGACAGGGCTTGTGGAGGTCAAATATTTCCCCTCAAAAATGGGATAAGGAAAAGAGAAAAATGTGAGAAAGGATGGAATGGTTGTTGCACTGGATGGCCTTGATTTTAAACAAAAGGTGGGAACTTTCCAGCCACTAAATGCAAATCGCATCTTACATAGTTCTTATTAATTCTTTGAGTTCAGACAGTGTTCTGTTAATCACTTTGATGCCTAACTCCTCATTCTATCTTTACTAGTTCTACCTTTGTTCTTGGTACCTACATGGACCATAACAACTGGATCCTCCTTCACCTACTCCAAATTTCTGTCCAATCTTGAGCAAATGCCCTGAACCTTGGCATCAGGTAAGCTACACAGCCTTCTGGACATATTCTTTTGATTGCAAAAACAGTGTCTATCCCTCTCACTATACTATGTCCTTCCATCACCGCATTCCTGCCCCTACTTGAATGGCTTTGATAACACGGTGTCACGGTCAGTGAGGTCATCCACCTCACTCTCATCCAATCAAGGTGAACGAACCATAATCCTATTGGACAATTACAAAGGCAGAGACTTCTGCACTCCAGGCATCTGGGTCCCTCACTGTCACACCCTCCTTTCCCTGACCACTGACTAAATCAGATGAACTTATCCAATAAAACATTACCACCTCCATACACAAAATATCCAATTGACATCTCCCGTCTCTGAGGTCTTTGCAGTGTCTGTCATTCAGCCTCTAGCTCAACAACCTTGAGCCTGAGCTGCTTTCAGCCTGAGCTGCTCAAATTGCAAATATTTACTGCACATATGTTTGTCTTGGATTAAAATGTTCAATGTCATGAATGGTGAACTCTGCAAGATGATTATGCTTTAAAATGTCGTCTTTACCTCAAAATAAATACAATTCTTCACTAAGAAACATATATATTTACAATTCCCGATAAATACTTCATCTCAGAAAAATGCCGATGTGATTTGTCTGGCATGGGAGACAATGTCAAATAGAGTTGGGGGGGCAAATTTAATGCTTTCACAGAAAAAAAAAGACAGCTGCAGATGAAACACAGAAACTACTGCTGTGGAAAATCAGGGGAAGAGTTTGGCATGAACAGTCAAGCAGGGCGCTTTTATGTTGGGTCTCTGTTCAAAAGGGAACACAATATCTGGGGTTCTTGGGGATTTGAGGAATCGGGAGTCAACGTGTGCCTTGCTGGTAATAATCAGGAGGAATAATGTTTTGAAATATCAAAGGACATGGGAAGTTTCAATCCATGGCATGGCGGAGAGAGAATAATTTCTGTTGGAGAATGTGAGGTATCTTTAGGTTTTTGATGCTGCAAATCTGCCAGCCTCATAGCATCCAATGAAAATATTTTGAGAGGCCTAATTTGGTTGTGTCAATTAGTTAATACCAGAATATCTTTTATTTTGTTTGACCTATTCATTGCCTGCTAATTATTGCTTGATCTCTGTTGATGTTAGTTTGTCTGTTACACTTTAAAGTTCAAAAGTGAAAATTTTGCTCTTCAGTTCTGTCAGTTATTGAGAAATTCATTTATTTTTAACTGCTATCAATTTCTTTTGGGAATTCAATAACTGACAATGTCAAAATGCAAAAGTCAAAAAATCTTGAGGGATAAGAAATGTTCTCTGATTATCATGAACCCACTTGTAGCAAAGATCACACCATGGTATTGAGGAAATACAGTTTACCTATTTTTTTTAACTGAAGAACAGTCTTATGATAAGAAACAGCAATAAACATGGAAGAAAGATGGAACTGAAGAGTCAATCTACTATCTCCATCCAAGCATCAAAAGGTAATGTAGTTCAAATCCTGAAGATGGCTTTGATCTGGCTGCAACTACCACCAGCTTTTTGCCGCTGCAAAGAAGCAAACTGGAAATTGTGATTGGTAGGTTAACCAAGCATTTGAAATCATCAAATACCTGTCCCTGCAAAGAACATCATCACCTTCGGAAACCATTGTGAATGAACAGTGGCACTGACTTTTGAGTCTAATGCTTTCCAGAGTATTGGCCATATCAGCATGTTCATTCCGTATGACCTACAAAAGAGTCCGACAGTAACCCTGCACTTGAAATATGCTTATCAGAATAAAAAAGCACATCTCACCATCTTTCCTGGCGGTGCTAGCTATTGTTCCAGGTTACATAAAATGCACTAAATAGCACAGAAACAGGTAATTAGTGCAACCAGTCAAAGCCAATATTTATGTTCCACTCTCACCTCCTCAACTGGAACAACCAACTCTCTATTTCCTTCTCACTCATGTCTTCTTGACATAGAAGCACTATTCTTTATACAGCTTATCTGGTCTCCCTTTAAATGCATCTATACCATTTGCTTAAACTGACACCCATGGTAGCAAGTTCCAAATTCTCATTACTCTTGGTGTAGAGAGTTTCTTTTGAATTCACAGCAGTTATTGCCCTGGTTTATGTCTGTTCAAAACAGCAGCCTTCTACAAGAAAAACATTACGCAGTCTAAAAGTGTCACATTCTGCAGAACTATACAAATATGTTGAGGATTGCCTAAATAAAAGGATGGAATGAAAATGCATGTCTTGCAAAAGCAGACTCTGATATTTATTTTAAATCTGATTTAAATTTGACTTGCAGCAAGAATTAAGAATTCAGCAAATTTCACTTAGTTGTCTCCATTTTCCTTCTTTGTTTCAGCTGGTCTGATGGTTTAAGAGCATTTTCCTTCCAGTGATGAGCAAGCATTTACACTGGAAATACCTTGCTTCTGTTCACAAGCTGGTAAGTCTGACAAACATAAAATAGTGAAATTGCTCAAGGTCAAAAGACACTTGTTTGATCAGTTTTAATCTTTGATGCTTGAATACATATGTCGACTACACCAAATCTGGTAAGCTTGTACTATTATCAAAGATGACAGGGTAAGAAAACTTGAAACCTATATTTCCTGTTATAAGGTTAGCAGTGAAGTTATTTTAAGAAAGTCAGTGGACGAGTTTGCCGTGTTGAGTGACTTCAATAGCAAACTTACATTTGTTTTTGGGAGCAGAACAGCCCTACAAACTGCAGATCCAGACCTGCGCCGATGTCTTCGTTGATTTCACTGATGACGCACATGTGGACTATATACACGTAGCACCCAAACATTCTGGGTACGCTTGGGGAACTGATGCAGTGTGTGCAGGGCTCAAGCAAATCTCCCCCACTGACTTCGATAAATCATTTACTTTGGCAAAGATGATGGCATTATGGTAGTGTCAATGGATTACTAAATCCAGAAGACCAGCATATTGCTCGGGGGACTTTGGTGTAAATCGCACCATGGCAGCCAATGGAATGTAAATTTAAATTAACATATCCAGAATATGAAGATAGGTCTTAGTAATAGTGACCATGAAACTACCATTGATTTTGACTGGTTCACTAATGTCCTTTAAGAAAGAAAATCTGTCATCCTTTACTGATCTGGCCTGCAAGCGTTTCCTGATTCACATGAATGTTCTTGAAAGGGGAGGCAAACAGCCAGAGATCATGCTCCGTATTGGAACCAACAACAAAGATGGGGGGGGGGAATGGGGGAGGTGGTGGCGGGGTTATGGGGGATATGGTCCTGCAATCAGAATACAAGGATGTACATAAAAAAAACTTGGCAGTGAGGCATCAGAAGCAGTAATCTGCGGATTACTCCCAGTACCACATGTAAGTGAACACAGAAATTGGAGGATAAGGCAGATGAATGTGTGGCATAGCTTTAGATTACTGGGCACTGGGGCTGGCTCTATTCCTTTAGCAATAATTGCTCTAATTCTATTTGCCTTCCTTATTACCTGCTGTAACTGTGTACTAGTTTTCCGTGATCCACTGGCAAAAGAATCATTGAAATGACTGCAATAGTGCATCCCATGAACAAGAGGGTTTTTCTAACAGCAACTCACAACTTTCTGTATTTAATTACACTTTTGTGGCAGCAGGAGTCAGCCACTCAGCTCCTCAAGCCTGCTATGCCATTCAAAACGATTAAGGATGATCTCATCTCGGCCTCCATTCCACTTTCCTGCCTGCTGTCCATCACCCTTCGAACTGTTACTCATTAAAAATCTATCTCCTCCTCAAATTTACTCAATCTCCCAGTATCCATCACACTCTGGGGTAGTGAATTCCATAGATTCACAACACTTTGAGAGTAATTTCTCCTCATCGCTGGTTTAAACCTGCTTCTCCTTATCCTAAAACAATTACCTCTTGTTATAGATTTCTCCAGGCGAGGTAACATCCTCTCTACGCGTACTTTGTCAATCCCCTTTACCATCTTGTGTCCCTGAATCAGATTTCTGCTCATTCTTCTAAAATCTAGAAAATATAGGCCTAGACTACTCAAGCTCTGCTCTTAAGACACAGCCCTCACCTCTGGAATTAATCTGGTGAACCTCCTCTGAACTGCCTCCAACACAACTACATCCTTCCTCAAGTAAGGGGACCAAAACCTGTACACAGTACTCCAGGTGTGTTCTCATGAATAGCTTGTACTATTGCAGCAACACTTCCCTACATTTATACTCTATTCCTTTAGCAATAATTGTGAAAATTCCTTATCACCTGCACATGTATATACTAGTTTTCTGCGATTCACTTTTGTGGGTACTGCAATTTGTTGAAAGATTTAATCCTTAATTACGGTAAGTGTCAAAAATCCTGCTGTCATTAATGTCTTAAGTTAAGGACCAAAGTTTGCCAGAACTGGAAAGTGTTACATATATAAAAGGGTGTGAACAAGCACTGAAACAGGGGGAAGGGTGGGATGGGAGGAAAAAACAAACAGAAATGAGCAAAAGGCAGGAGAGCTTAAGCGACTGTGAAAAGTATAGTACATGACAAAAAAAAATGTTGGAGTAAGGAAACAAAAGAATCAGTCTGGAGAAGGTGCCAATGGCAACAACAGCACCACAGCCATTCCCTTATGCCTGACAAAATGAGAGCAATAGTCAAGATCTTCAATTCTTGAACTCAACATTGAGACCAATAGATTACCAAGTATTTCATTAAAAGATCAGATGCTGTTCTTAAGTTTTTGTTGGGCTCCATTAGAACAATATGAGGACAGAGCGGAGAATGATAATGGCATCAACTGGAACTGAATGGAGGTGTTCTGTAAAGCAATCACTGAGTGTGTGTTTGGTCTCTCTGATTTAGACAGAACAGCTCTGTAAAAGCTTTGCTCAGATACATATTTCATCCACTTTACAGGATTTAGAAATCTCAGGGCTTCAAGATTTAAATAAATCATTTCTAGGACAAAAAGCACTGGAACTAACAAGAAATTAATTTTATCACAATTTTCTGCACAACTTCACATCTTCTAAAGAAAAGCAGATTCAATGTTCTTTGAAAACTGAAGTTGATAACACTCAAGTACAAATACCCGATGTCACAGATCGGAGAAGCCATTACACATGCTGCGAGGGCAAAGTCAAAACAGTGATACAAATGATTAGCTCTGCTCCATTTCCTGCACTTTGGAGCGATATTCATGTCCTTGGCCAAGTGACTGATCAGCTGTTCGAGAAGGCCAAAATGTGGACCATTGAAATCACCTCTGACTGGCCAGCTTACTGCAGTGAGAAGAAACAACCTTACAGAATGAAATCACCTAGTTGAAAACAAATAATTTGATTGCGACTCACTCCCCTCAACTTAAACAGAAACTAGAAAGATTTACACCCTGTCCATTAAGACCCCTCAAGATTTTCATTTTAAATTATTTTATGGAATGTGATTGTTGGCAATAACCACCATTTGTTGTCCTTGCCTAATTATCCTTGGGTAGGTGGTGATAACACATTTTCTTGAACTACTGCAGTTGATCTGGTGCAGGGACATTCACAGCGCTGTTAGCTAAGAATTTCAACAAGAGTGACAGAATGGCAATATCGTTCAAATTCAGGCTAATGTGTGATTTGGAAGGAACTTGCAGGAGGAGGTGTTCTTATGTGGTTGTTGCTTATCCTTCTAGCTGGTAGAGGTCACAGATTTGGAGGGTGCTATCCAGGGAGCTTTGCTGAGTTACAACATACATTTTGTAAATGCTACACACTGCTGTCACTGTGCATTGCAAGCAGAGGGAATGAATGCTTCAGACAGTAGACAAAGTGCTGATGGAGTGGGCTGCTTTGTTCTGGAATGGTATTAAGCTTCTTATGTGTTGTTGGTGTTAGACAGTCGAGTTTGGAGAATCCTATATTTTTCAATAAGGTGGCCTCTCATTCTACTGAACTTCAATGAGTACAGGCCCAAACTGCTCAACCTTTGCACATTAGATGACCTCTTCATTCCAGTAATCAGCCTAGTGCAATTTCTCTGAATTGTTTACGATGCCAATATATCCCTTCTTTAATAAAGAGGACCAAAACTGTTTATTTAGCAGTTATATGATACACTGATAACAGTGTTGTTGACAAATCATAATAATCAATCTCCACGAATTAGTCTGCTATAGGCTCAAAAAACAAAGACAAAACTGTCAATGGTGTACCATAAGAACATAAGATATCAGAGCAGAATTTGGCCATGCAGCACATCATGTCTGCTTTACCGTTCGAACATGGCTGACATGCTTCTCAACCTCATTCCCTTACTAATGAAGAATCCATCCAATTCTGTCTTAAAAACATACAATGACTTGGCCTCCACAGCATTCTGCAGCAATAAGTTCCACAGATTTACCATCTTCTGGCTGAAGAAATACCTCCTCATATCATATCTAAATGGTCATCCCTTCATTCAGAGGCTGTGCCCTCAGATCCTATTCTCTCCTACTCGTGACAACATCTTTTCCATGCACACTCTATCCAGGCCTCTCAGTTTTGTGTAAGTTTTAATGACAGCCTCCAATCCTTCTGAACTCCATCGAATACAGACCCAGAGTCCTCAACTGTTCTTCATAAGACAAGACACCAGTAGCACACCAGAACTTCAAGAGAGTCAGAGGCAGAGTTGAGCATAGTGACCTTCACTAAGGAGAAGATGCTGAGGAAGCTGAAATTGGATAAATAACAGGGACCGGATAGAACACACCTCAGGGTTGTGAAGGAGATAGCTGAGGAGATTGTAGAGGCATTGATGGTAATCTTTACTAGAGTCACAAAGGGTCCCAGAGAACTGGAAGTTATAGGCCAATTAGCCTGACCTTGGTAGTTGGTAAAATTTTAGAGTCCGTTATTAAGGATGAGATTGCTTGTGTACTTGAACGTGCGTGGTACAAAAGGGCCAAGTCAGCACGGCTTGTCAAGGAGAAGTCATACTTGACAATCTGCTGGCATTCTTTGAGGAGGTACAAGCAAGTTAGACAAAGGAGATCCAGTGAACATGATATGTTTGGATTTCCAAAAGACCTTTGACAAGGTGCTGCATAGGAGGCTGCTTAATAAGATAAGAGCCGATGGTGTTAGGGCGAAGATACTGACTGGCATGAACAGAGGAGTGAATGACTGACAGAACACAGAGAGTGAGGATAAAGGGGCCTTTCTCAGGATGGTTGCTGACTCATGGAGTTCCCCAGGGTGCATGTTGGGACTACAACTATTTACGTTATACATTACCAATTGGAACAAAGGAACTGAGGACTTTGTTGCTAAGTTTGCAGCTGACACAAAGATAGGTGGAGGAACAGATAGCTTTGAGGAAGCGGGGAGGTTGCAGAAGGAGTTGGACAAGCTTAGGAGAGTGGGCAAAGAATTTGTAGATGGAATACTTGTGGGAAAGTTTGAGATTATACACTTTAGAAGAATAGAGAACTAGAGTATTTTCCAAGTGGAAAAGGCTTCAGAAATCTGAAGTACAAAGGGATTTCAGAGTCCTAGTTCAGGATTCTCTTGTGGTTAACATGCAGGTTCAGATGGCAGTTAGGAAGGCAAATGTGATGTGAGCATTTATTTCAAGGAGGCAGAATAGAAGAGCTTTGACAGAAAGTCACCATTTTCGCCAAAGAATATGACACTTATCATGTCATGAAAAGATATCTGAAATCACATTAATTTGAGTGAACTGCAAAAGGTCAGGATTCGTCAGAATGAGGTATGACTATGTAATAAATGAACAAATATTCAGTGTGCAAAATGGCGAATAGTTTGCTGATTATCGGTACTGGAGTTTCAGGAAATACGTGCTGAAGAGAAAATTTTAATGTTTTTATCAAACAAGTAATCAACAACTGAAAGTTATATGTACCCTTCGCCTTAAAATATTCCAAGGCACCGCACAGATACATAATTAAAAAAAAATTGGTTGGACGCATATAGGAAGACAGTCAATCAAATGAGCGAATAGTTTATCAGAGACAACTTTAAAGGAGTTAGTTTAAATAAGAGGAAAGTGAAGTTGAGAGGAAATTCCAGAGCTTAGGCAACTGAAAGCACAGACATCAGTAGTGACAGTTCAAAAACAGGAAACCATTGCAAGGGACACTGTGGCAATGTGTCAAAAGCTAAGCCTGACACCAGTTGAGAGCAGGAGGATGACAATGAAGAGGGATTGAAGGAGGATTGTCAACTATGTCAAAAGTTGCAGATAAGGAGGCAATTTTGTCACAGTGATGTCAGATGCAATTTGTGACTTTGACATTTTGACGTTGTGATAGAGGCAGAAACATGAGTGAAGGGATTCAAGACATTGGGATCAAGAGTAGGTTCCTAAGCAATGGGGATAACAGCACAATTAAAGGGGAAAAGGACAACATCTGAAGAGAAAGAACCATAAATAACACGGGATGACATCAGACCAGGATCAGCCCACAAAAGTGGGGTCATGATTTCAAATTTTAGGGTCGCGAGAGTCAAGCCAGTAATGCTGCTACGCAGTTCAGACCAAGTTACAACAGCCAAGCTCTGTTTTTCCAGACCCCATGCTCTCAGTTCTCACTGAGGGGCTGCGACAATTTTCAAGCTCGGAAATGAGGTCATAGTGAGAAAACATTTGGTAAGCACTGAAGCAGAAAGTGGATTTCATGGACAAAATAAGCTTGGAGAGGACACTGGAGAGAAAGAAGTAAAACAGGAGAAAGATGAGAGTACAGGCTGAGGCACAGAGGAATTTTACCTGATGTTTGGCTCATGGGCTAGCAGAAGGAAGGGACACGCCAGAGGCAACTGATCAGATGGCCTCAATTTTAGCGATAATGGTGTCTATGAACTCCTTGCATTTATTGATGGAGGTTAGGGTGTAAGGGGACAAGGGTGAAGCAAATTATTTACAGGAGAAATGAAATGGGAGTTTTCTCTGCATTCCAGGATGACTCTGGAGTAGTTAGTAGCTTTGGCAGATGAGAGCAGGACCTAATATTATTTCATGCAATTCACTCAGATGTGATATCTGCCATATCTTAGCAAGTCTGTATCCCTTGGGCTTAAGACAGTGGGGTCACTTGGCTTAAGCAGGGGTTGTGAATGAGAAGAGAGAAGAATGATTTTATTGGTAACAGTAATGCATCAAAGGCAGAGGTAAGAGAACAACTGAGCAAATTCAGTACCTGCTGAAATATGGCAAACTAAAGACAAAAAATTAGAAAGCTTACATTTGAAAGGGTGGTTATAAGTGATATAGGGAATAGTTCTTTTCAAGAGTCAGATATAGATATGAATTTGGAAGTTATGATAGAAGGTGTGTGATTTATATATATTTTAATATCATTTATTTTCGATTTGGATTTGACCTAGTGGCATCTGGGTTTTGGTCTGTATGTATTGAATAACCTGTAAGTATTTCTATAGTTATGGTGATCAGTGATTTCTCTTAAAACACAGTATTAGAGAAAGAATTCTTAGTTTGTAATGGTGATTTGCTTCTGTTGGAAGAATTTAGGAGCAAATAAGGTATACATTTTCAGTTCAGAAGGTCAGAAACTGATTTTTTTTTTTCTTTTGATACAGGAAAACACTTTGAAAAATTCTTTTGGGTTTCAGTTTGGAAGTTTGTAAAAGACTCGGTTGCATTTGGATATCTAAAATAGTTGCTGTTATTGTTAAGAAATTGAGGTAAGGCATTCCAGACCAGAAGTGTTTGGTTAACATGCTGAAGATGTTATTTGAACCTGAGAAAATCTACGCTTAGCTGGAGGGAGGCTTAAGAGAGAGAGACTGCAGATTCTCTGCACCGGGAATTTTTGCATCTTTGGAGTAAAATCCTATGTTTGCTAGAGAAAGGAATTTTTTCTCAGTGTGCATACTACAAAGGACTGCTGTTAGGATTAATGGGATTATATTTTACCACGAGTTTCAACTCTTAATCTTGTGTTACAAGCATATAGTTTTATTCAATTTATTCCTTTTTTTTCCTTTTGTTTCATTACCTTCTACAGCATCGTGCACTTGTATTTCGGTGGAAGAGTACAAAAAACAAAATATGAAATATCAAGCCAAGATTTCAGTCTAGGATGTAACTTGTCGAGTGATAATATCATAATCATAATAGAGTGGAAAGGGGATGTAGGTCTAGAATGATGCAAGGAAATGATCAGAGGTGGCCTTATTTATAATTGATACAATGGGACTAGAAATCTGATATGAGATTATAACTCTAAAGGGCAGTTCTCAATATGGGTCGGGGAGTTTACATCGAAATACAAGTGCACGATGCTGTAGAAGGTAATGAAACAAAAGGAAAAAAAAGGAATAAATCTAGTGAGGATAAGTAGAAAGTGAACTCAGGGGAAAGAGAACATGATAAGTTGAGATGAAGGCTAAAATCACAGGAGGATGATAAGCTGTTCAGTGCAGAGGCTGAGGTGGAAAGCAGTGAATTTGTATGATAATTCTAACAAAAAGTCATTGGGAAAGGATACAGGACAATCATTTTGAATGAAAGGTCAGAAGGGTGGAAAAGGTGAGATGTTTAAAGGAGAAAGTACTAGAGAAACGATAGTGGGCGGGGAAGGGGGGGTGGGGCCAGTGTTGGGCAAGAGGTTGAATCCATTATCAGGCAGGGAAGCTTCATTAAGGTGAAAATGTCATTATCTCTTAACCAAGGACTGTGACAAGGCTTCCGAGATAAGTGGATACGCCAAGAGTACTTTGGAACTTAAGCTATCGTTTTGATTGAGGGGGCGACTTTGTGTAGCCTGGTGAATTATGGAATGGAAAGGGCAGGAAGTGGTAGGCCTAAGACCAGATGGAAAGACACGTTGGGAATCACAAAGAAATAGATGACTGACAAGAAATAGACGGGGTGATCAATCAGCATTGTGGAGAGGCCAAGCAAAGTAGGAGAAGCTGAAAGAAAAAGAAGTGCCATTATAAAATATTTACATACAAACGACCGCAGTGACAACTAGTGACGGGAACTGTCAGCACTGGAGAAAACGTTAGGAATGCAATTTATGTTTGATAGCAGTTACATAGACGGCAAAGCCATTTAAACATATTCATTTATTTTATCCATTTATTTCTCCATGACATATATCAAAACATGTTAAAATTTTCACCCAAAACGAAAGCCCGTCACTCCCAATGAGCGACAGGTGGCAGGTCTATTGGGAGTACAATTACACAGCTGCATTACCAATCGCATCTGCCACTAAAAGGTATTTGTCTTTGACTTAATCTAACAGTAACATATGAAACCTGAAACTGTTCCAGAAACAAAGCCTGCCCAAGGATTTGCTACCAAGTTGACACCGCCCCTTAAAAATGTTCAAATTTGGTGTCTGGGGGGAGGAAGGGGGGAATAAAATTGCACTGAATTGTCACTGGCTCCTTCATACACAGTAACCAGGGAGACACCACATATGGCTTTGCAGCTTTTGTACATAAACTAACTTGGCTTGGCTCCTAAAACGTTACTGCACTTCTTGGAACCAGGCACACCCAGGCAAAGAAATTAGCTTAGATGGTTGAAAAAGCGCAACAAAGAAAAAACAAATCCTGAGCAGCACCTAGATACTGTATGGCCAATGTTGCTGGACTTCAGTGGTGGGGATATGTGCAACTTTTTCACGTTAACAACGATAGAGCAAAGGTAAATTATGAAATCAAAGGCAGCAGTTTTTTAATCCAGATTACACAGATTTTGCGTTTATAAATGGAGATCGTGCGACAAGTTGATTGCATCTGAAGTTTCCAGACAGAAATAGGCTGTCACTTATTATCTCTTAGAATTAACCTATTCAATGAATTCTCTGGTTCTTGAAAATAACAAATAATTATCATCCAAATTTGGAATATTTTACATCTTTAATGACTGTCATATTTGGACCAAAGGAAGCCACAACAGTTGGGGCAGATGGTAATCACACTTTGTTTTGACTCATTTAGATTTTCTCTGAAGAAAGGAAGGAAGGGTGTATACTGTTTGAGAGGCTCCATGATTATGTGTTTTGGAGGATGTAGTGGCACACAGCAAAACAAGCTCATTCACCTCAATTTGGTTGGTCTTTATTGAAGTTGGTTCTTAGGAATTATCCAAGATCGTGTGTTATCAAAGAGAGGAGGGGGGAGAAGAAAAATATGATTACTACGCTTTCAGATGGTACAACTATAAAATATGCTGTGGCTTTATCATAATTAAAATGGTTAGCCTAACAAAGATTATATTTCCCAATTTTCTGTCAGTCAGATCTGCTCTTGGATTCTGAACAAAATACTATTGGTATTTTCATTTTGTGACAAAGAATGCCAGATTTTAAGGCATCAAGTTTGAGAATGGTCAAGGTAAGATGCTGACTGAGGAAGAGGCTTTGATGTTCCAGTTGGACTGTGTACCAGCTCACCTTCCATGATCTAAAACAAAGGTAAGTAACACCATTAGATTTGGGTTAGAGAATAAAATGGTCAGCACTGCAAGACTTCAAATTAATCTAAAATTGTCTGGTGCTCACAAGGACGTACCATGGGGTTGTCGGATGTCATTCCCGCAACGTTACACAGTTCAAAATGTTTCTGGTCTGGCATAAACAACATGAAATGGATGGCTACAGCATGATATTGAATATCATAGCGAAGAGATTCATGAGCTACAATAATCTTTTTGTCCTGCTGATAGGACTATCTGAACTATGGGAGAATGGCTGAGAAAATTACAGATGTGCAGGTATAATATTCAATCTTAAAAAAATGTTCAGAACAACCAAAATGAATATTAAGGGGATTCCCAAACCAATGTAGAATTGTGGTAACTGAAAAAAATCCTTTGTTAAACTTCCCGCATGAATTGGCTCAACGCACTAAGTATCAGGAACAACAGGCTCAGATGAGATGAGTATGTGTACAATTGCAACTTGGTATTAATTATAAACACAGAGCTTTTATCTTGACCATTGAGAATTGAACTAGGCTCAGGGTTGTTGTCATGATCTCTACGACACGCGCATCGAGAAGGTCCAAAGGTTCCATCCCTAGACAGTGCTGATTTTGGCGAGCTCACCTAAGGCAGCAGAATGGCCCTACAATTGGCCCTGACACCTCAGGTTTAAGAAAGGGGGAAAAGAAATGGGCAGGTTTCCCATTCCTGCTTAATATACAGTGATGGCTATGCGGGTATCGGCCGAGGACGGGATCAGGCTTGGCTAATACGTCCCCTCCGCAGTTAGATATTGGGCCTGCATTCACGTCAAGGATCGTCCTTGAATAACAATCATTCGGATAATATATCGGAGGGCAATCAATGTCCATGGAACCATACACTAGGAAAGAAGGTCAAGTCCTTCAGGAAAGCAAAAGGGAGAGAATAAAAGGATTGGATTAGCCTTGAGTGGGAATGACTGGAATTGAACTAGATTGGGAATGCTTTTACTCAGTGGTTCAATTGGCCAGTGGCTGTACAAAATTTCAAACCTGAATTTTAAAATTTTCAAAACCCATGAAATCATCCAAAAACGAACACACTGCATATTCATGTTGAGAATTAAATGGCACCAGTCACTGAGCTAATGCAAACACATCCATTTTCTCATTGCAGGATGTGTATCCAGGTGCCATAAATGTAGTTGAAAATTTCATTATCCATTGCTAATAGCTCCACAGACATCAACTGTGCTGGGTCACAAAATCATTTCTTTACATTACATGGTTGACCAGCTGTAGTATCCTGGCTTAGTTCTGCGTCCAGATCCCTTGTGCACCTTGGTGGTCTAGAAAGACCCATACTGCCCTGAAGCAAACATCTCTGTTTTACAGATTCTTTTTTCAAAATTACAGACATTAAAAAAATTCTTTCAACCTCCGAGATCCATTACGATCTAGAAGACCAAAAGTTCACTTATCATTATTTTCAGAACATGAGATAAGCAGTAGTCCACCATGGCTACCATTTCTCAATATGGCTCATGTAATCCTCTGTGGGTACGCGTCCCTGCTCTTCCATTTCCTCTTTGGGCAGTTCCTCGGGGATCTTCTGTTGTTGCTGCTCCTTCTGATTCCGTATCCGTCGCTCCATCCTTTCTAGTTGCCTTTTGTACTGGAACCGCTGTTGGAAAAGGTCTTTTGCATAGTCATACAGTTGCACATCTAGGTCATTAAGTTCCTCAATCCTGTGGATTGTCTCATTATCGATCTCCACACCCGATGCGCGGGTACTGTTGAACTGTATGAAGGGCTTAATGAACTGTAAATTAAAAGTCCGCTCAAACAAGTACTGCGTTTTCCTTTGGAATTCAGTCAAACCAAAGAAAGCCATATCTTTGAGGTTCTTCTTGGCGCTTTCCAAAAGCATCTGGGCTCTCTTCCTCTCGGGAATGAAGGACATATTGTAGCAGCCCACCAGACTGAGGTCTGCAAGCATTCTCACCTGCCGGTTGTTTGCCAGGTTAAATGGGCAGTCCATGAATTGTTGAAGTGTGCAGCCTGACCAGTCGTTCCCCTCGTAGCACGGCGGCAGTTCCTCAGGCGTTGGTGTCCTCCCATCACACATGTGGAGTGAGGTCTTCCACGTGGCTCCTCGTTGGACATGCCTCCATTCACTAAGGTAGCGTGAGACGGGATCTCTTAACATTGTGATGTAGTAGAATTTCCTGCAAGACAAAATAAATACAATATGTTTCAGTTTCTTCATTGACTGGTCAATATTGAAGACAACATTATCTACCCAAACGTTTAAAATTTCGAAGTTAAAATTTCTGCTGCAGCCCTATTAATCACATAATATCAAGTACTGCTGTATAAAGGACAAATTTTATCAAAGCTTTTTGTCTTGCACTTAACTAGATATTTACAGGAACACCAATACAAAAGGTAACGGCACTTTTTTTATTCGTGTGTGGGATGTGGGCATTGCTGACTAGCCAACATTTATAGCCTGTCCCTAATTGCCCTTCAGAAGGTGTTGGTGATGAGCCTCCTTCTTGAACCACTGCAGTCCACTTGCTGCGGCTCGACCCATAATGCCATCAGGGAGGGAATTCCAGGAGTTTGACCCAGTGACAGTGAAGGAACAGTGATATATTTCCAAGTCAGGATGGAGAGTGGCTTGGAGGTGAACTTGAAGGTGGTGGTGTTCCCATGTATCTTCTGCCCTTGTCCTTCGAGATCACGATGCTCGTGGGTTTTGAAGGTGCCGTCTTAGGATCTCTAGCGAATTTCTGCAGTATATCTTGTAGATAGTACACACTGCTGCTACTGAGTGTCGGTGGTGGAGGGAGCAGATGTTTGTGGAAGTGGTATCAATCAAGCGGCCTGCTTTGTCCTGGATGGTGTCAAGTTTCGTGAGTGTTGTTAGAGCTGCACTTATTCAGACATTACTGTATGACAAGAGATTGCCAATTGGTTGACAAGTGAATACTGATTGGTATTGGTATTGCAACGGAGAATGCACCAGTTAGATGATAACTGACAATTAAATGTCTATGGCAATGACAGTACATTTGCCAACCAAACAGTGCTTTCTTCTCATACAGTATAAAATGTTGCTCCTGTTTACATTGATATTCTTGTGAATGTCCTGATGAATGAAAAATTAAACATTTTGACAAAATGTCTTTTCTCACTGATACTCAAGGTCTGTACTGCTGTCAGCTAAATGCATTATTCATCTTTGTATTGTATTAATCACTTTCAATTATGTGACTGTTCTTTTATTCTTTTCACGTTAATAAGGTAGACTGGTTGTGGTGAAATCCTATGTGCAGAGTTTGTCTCATGTTGTTGATAAGAATCAAGGAAAGAGAAATGGTACCCTGATCGAATAACCGTATTGTCAAGATTTGATGGAATTCAAACTTTCAGACAGCACAAAAAAGAACTTATTTGATTAATTCAGTTGCTCCAATTAAATATTTTATCTGTGGATATATAATGGGACATTTTTCTATAAATATTGAAAAAAAACTTTGCTCAGAACAGCAACTCATCATCATACAATTCTCAGACTGTTTTAAAGCAAATGGTGGTTTTAAACTGAGTGATATCAGACTGGCCATTCATTATATGCCCTGTCCAATTTCCCTTCCTGATGTCAATGGTCAGGAACATTGGGTGTAATTAATAATAAGAGGCAGTGAAATGGATTAATACACCAATGATAAAACTCATAATAAACCCACAAGACCAAAATGTTTGAATGCCCACAGAATCAAAATGTTTCCTTCCAGAATACCGGACATCACTGAACGAATTCATAAAGAGAGACAACAGATGGATAGCACTCCCTCTGCTCTGAGTAACAAGGTTCTGAGTTGATGTCCCACCTCAGGGTTCAAAACTCAAGCCTGACACTCCACTGCAGTATCGATGGAGTTCCCCTCTTTTGGATGAGACATTAAACCAGATGTCACTTGCTCGTTTGGGGGAGCAGGGTGGGGAGGTGTAAAGGAAGCCTTGGCACTATTTTGAAGGAGAGTTATTCCCAGTATTCTGGCCAATATTTATCCCTCAATCAACATCACACAAAAAGAAAGTTATTAGATCATTATCAGATGGCTGCTTATGGGAGAATGTTGCACACGGATTGGCTGCCAGGTTTCCTACATTACATCAGTGACTACACTTCAGAAGACATCTCGTAAAGCACTTTGAGGCACCCAGTAACCATGAGAGGCGCGATATAAATGGACTACATAAAAACACACATGCTAATATCCTGGTTGGCTCAGCTCCTGACCGCAACCATGAACTTGGGAAGATGTTGAGCGGCTTCAGACGGTAGTGGGAGGCGGCACTGAGAATCCACGGTGAACAGCAGCGTGTCAAGAACTTCTGGCACTCACAAGTTTAAATCCCTCTTGGAGTTTCATCAAAGAATTCAGAAAATGTGCAAATTCCAGGAATGATTGCCTCCTGTTCCTCTGTGCCTCTTAATCTAGGCAAACATTCAGTAATGAGGGCCTGATTTCAGAAGGAATTGCCAGCAATTTGGGCTGCTGCTTTTATCCGTGAAAACACACAAAGTCAAAGCCTACAGGCAACATTTTGAAAGAAAAATAGAGATGAAAATTAAGCTGATTGTGGCCTATCCCAGAATAAATTGAAATGAAAGCCAAAGTGATTACATAAATAATGCACGATTCATTATCTGTCAACAGTAATGCATGAATGTAGTTTACCTCATTACTGCCTTACAAAAGACCAGTGTGTTAGGCCTGCTAGTGGGACAGATATAATCTCCCCACTTCACAGCACATGAATTAACTAGTATGAACATTCAACTTATTTTTCCAAAATGCACAAGCAACTTAATTCCAATGGATGCACTGTGGTTCTTTGCTGCTTATAAATTGAAAATTAAGTAAATGTTTACTCAGTTTCACATGGCTCTGTGACAACTCATTTTATCAGACAGCAAGAATGCAAGAAACTCAGAGAGTTGGCCCAGGGTACAACAATTGCTGTGTAAATAAAAGATGCCACTGTGACACAAGTGCATTGGAAAACTTCAGAGTCTATTATGCAACAGGCATTTTATATCACTGAAGGGGAAAAACTTCTCCTGAGCTAGATTCACCCATTGTTATTTCAGAATACAACGGCACTTGGTTCAAACAATGTTAGGTGAAAATTTTGGACTGCTTTTGGATTTGTGGGCAAAGATCTTTCATTCAGGCTGCCTGATGCTCCAGTAAGTTAGAGATATAAAGACATACTGCCGTTGGAGGCATGGACTTTTGAGAGCTGCACTGAAACCAGTCGTGGGCATTGGTGAGGCCTCACTATGAATACGGTGTGCAGTTTTGTTGTCTTTATTCAGAGAAGGATATCAGTGCATTGGAGGTTGTTTAGAGGAGGTTTACTCGATAGATACGTGGAGTGAGTGGGTTGCTTTAGGAGGAATAATTGGACAAGCTGGGCTTGTATTCACCTAAGTTTAGAGCAGTGAGGCATGACACAACTGAAGTTCATTTGATATTAAACACAGAATGCTGGAGAAACTCAGCAGGTCTGGCAGCATCTGTGGAGAGAGAAAGAGAGTTAACGTTTCAGGTCTGGTTTGACTCTTCTAAGATGAGACATACAGCACTTTACATTTATGAGATAATGAATGGTCTTCAGAGGATGGTATGATATGTTTAGGTTGCTGATAATCTAGAGCCATTTTGAAATTAGGGTTACCCTTTTATGATGGAGTTGAGGAAGAATATTTCCTCCCAGAGATAACATCTTTAAAGCGGAATTAGATTCATTCCCTTGCTTAACAAGATTCTCAGGTTATTGGGGATAGAGGGGAATGTGAGATTCTAAACACAAACAGACAAGCTATGGTATCATTGAATGGCAAAGCAGGCTCCAAGGGCTGAATGGGCTACTCCTGCTCTGAATTCTTCCATTTGTGACATGAGAAAACAAAGGAGGTGCTAAATTGAAGAAAAAAGCTCCTTCAGCATTTGTGAGCAGCGTGACTGATGTTGCTCACTTCATCAACACTCCAACAATAAGTGCTGCAAGAGGGTATCTTGTAACGCCACTGTACCAAGTGATAAGGCTACAGATGGATGTCAAAGGAATGAAGTTGGGGAGCCTTGAGAAACAATGTTTATTTCCAACAGACAAAGCAAATGTCAAGAGCTGATGACAGGTCCCTTTTAGCCTGGTGTGCATTTTACACAAATTTGCACTGTTATCCCTCTGATGCCAATGTCACAAAGAATTTACAGCAAAAACAGGCCATTCAGCTTAACTAGTCTATGCTGGTTATTCTGCCCCTAATAAAATTTCTTGTACCTTACTTGATCTTATTAAAATCGGCACATCCTTTTACTCTGAGTGACACTCTTGACATTTGAAAAGAAATCCATCATGCAAACTCCTTCTCCTTCCACCTACACCCCACCCCCGTCAAACTTACCCGAGCCTCTAGATTCGGGAATCAATGCACAGCCATGGTTATGACAGAAACAGAACGACTTGGCAAAACAGAAAGCTTGGAAAGACTAAATGCATCCGATTAAAAAAAAGTCAAAATTGAAATTTGCGCAATTTAAAGATGAAGTCAGTCCATTCCTGGACAGCTAAGGTACTGGTAAAAGGTGCTGACCAAGAGACTAAATCATGATGGCATCATTGAGGAGGGACACCAGGAGCAGTACGATCTGCACCCAGCCTTTAAACCGATGGACTGATAAATTATGACACAGTCTGAGACCCACTACTTCATTCTCCTCAATGGCAATTTGACAATAGATGCCAAGCAATCATTGAGAAAAATGCCAGATGCTAACTCCTGTGTGCTCCGAGGAGTGAATTTCCGCAAGCATGAAGTATGATAGTCAGCAAACTAATTGAATTTGTAGCACCAGGCAACCTTCCAATGGTTTCACAAACAAATAACACATACTGTCAGACCTGTTGTCAGTTTAAAGCCAATTACGATTGACTGTTAGAAATAGTTGCAAATATGAGCATGCGCAAGGGAAATGGCATGACGTCTGGCACTCGGAGATGTTGAATGGACCAGAAACTACCCTAAAGGGGAGAAAGACTTTCAGCAATGTTTGAGAAGTTGGAATTATGATTTTCTGAGCATAACTGAAGTGATTTATTTTGATTGAAAATCTAAGTTCTCTCCAGAGGGCCGAGAAATACAGTGCATATATTGATCCAGTAAAATTACACAATCATAAAAATTGCACAAATTGGCTCTTCAACTGGAGATGTTTTTCCATTCTTTTCCTTTAACCCTCAACATTCTTCTTTTCAAAATACTAATCTAGTTCTCTGTCGTATCCATATTTGTTTGTGTTAAATCTATGTTTGAAACAATTTACAGTGCCTTTGTCTTTTTCTCACTCACAGCATGGTGAAACATTCTTGTTTTCCCTGATGCTGTCCATGCAACAGCTTTAGAGCTCTTTATACAATCGGAGCACTTCCAGAGCCAAACATGGAATAAAAGAACTTCCGTGGATGAAGCTCGTCAGTGAGTGTGCCTCAGGAGTTTCAGAATATCACTTCCTAAAATGTTTTAATACCATGGCAAAGCAATGCCAGCAAGCCAAACAGACAATTGGAGGTGTCAATTCTATTACGGGAGGTGGAGACGGTAATAGTGATTTTGGTTGTGATGGTAGTAGAGGAAGCAATGGCAGTATAGGGAGGAGAGTCAGTGAAGGTTCATGATGGAAAAAGTGGTGTTGATAAATGAGGATTGTGATTGAGGAGGGAGTGGAATTAAGGGGAGGAAGTAGATAGGATGGGGTAAGAATGGGGGAAAACAAGTGAATGCCCAGATGAATTTTGTTTGATCTTCAGGCAAGCTTAGATTCCGATCACACACCGAAGGGTCTGTTTCCGTGCTGTATGACTCTATGACAATCTGTCCTTTCAAAATGCTATTTTCACAAAGCTTCCTCCATTACACCCAAGCTTGTAAAATCACTCAGGCAGCATCTGAGTAGCTCTGCCCAAATGCAGTGTAAAGGTAGTGACTTGAGATTATTAACAATCTCAAAACAGTGCAGAGTCAGTATTTGGCTGGGGCGAATATAACTAGCTGCTGAATCAATACTGAATAATGGTGTAATAAAAACAGAAACGGCTGGAAAATTTCAGCAGGTCTGGCAGCAGGTGTCTAGAGAGAATCAGTATTAAAACATGTTGAGTCAAATATGAATCCTTCAGAATTTTTCCTCTTGAAGATATAATCGGTTTCTGTGGCACTGTCAGACGATGTGTAGTTAAATGTCTGCTTGTGGGGAAAAGTTCATTATCTTTTTCAAAAAGGATATTATCTCCTCCATTCCTAAAAAAACCCACTCCAATATTGCTCTGCAATAATTATTCTGCAAAGGTCAATGGTATTTCATTCCAGAAACTATTTTCAAGAGGTACTTAGACATAGTTTCTTCAATTGATAAAAGCATGCATGCAGACGCATAAGAATGCACAGACACAGGCACATACGGGACACTTGCTTTTATCCAGTGGAGCTTCTATTTAAAAAGCTCTAATAATCTATGACACGTTGTAATTACAAGAGGAGAGAGATTATGTTGGAGCTGTATGGGAGTTTCGTTAGGCCACAGCTGGAGTACTGGGTGCAGTTCTAGTCCCACACTTTGGTAAGAGTGTGACTGCACTGGAGGGAGTGCACAGGAGATTCACCAAGATGTTACCTGGGATGAAACACCTTTGCTACGAAGAGAGGCTGGGTAGGCTTGGGTTGTTTTCTTTGGAGCAGAGAAGGCTGAGGGGGAACCTGATTGGAGGTTACAAGATTATGAGGGGCATGGACTGGGTGGATAGAAAGCAGCTGTTCCGCATAGTTGAAGGGTCAGTATGGAGGGGAATATAATTTTCTGGAGTTTAGAGTGGATTTGAGGGAAAAAGTTTTCACCCAGAAGGTAGTGAAAAACTGAAATGCACCTTCTGGGAGGGTCGGACAGGCAGGAAACCTCAAAACCTTTAAAAGGTACATTGGGAGCATTTGAAAAGTCATAACATTGAAGGCTACAGGCCAAATGCTAGAAAGTGGGATTAGTGCAGACTCAATGGGCTGAAGGGCCTCTTCTGTTCTGTATTATTCTGTGAGCTTCACACACACACACGCATAGACACACGTGCACACACACACACACTGACACCATAGTAACCCCAGGTGAGGGAGCTGATATTGTTTCTCTTGCTGAGCCAGGTGGCAGGACTGAGCTCTGTGGTTTGGATCTCTCTCTCTGACACTCACTGTTGTTGCTCATACTGACAGTGAATGGCTGTTTGATTTTCTTTAAAATTGGAGTTTCAGGTCCTGAGGCTTGGCACCTCTGAAGAAAACATAACAAGCTGCTCCAGAAAATAAAAATCTGAAATCAATTTCTTTTGTTTCCTAAAACATAGGGAGAAAAATCTGTCAGCAAACCAGACAGCATTGGCAGGACCCCTGGTGAAGTTTCCATTTAAAAACATAATAATTACAATACCTTCTAGAGGTTTAAAAGAAATTTTAAAAAATCATTACTTCAATAAAATATGCCCCCTCTCCTTCTTTTAATTGAGCAGTTAGGCACAATTTAGGATTCTGCCACTGAGTCCATTCTGTTCTGCCATAGCATTGAGGAGGTTTGCAGACTTTGCAGAAGGAATAAAACTTTCTTACTTTTCCTCCAACATCAACAACTTGTGATTATTTTGAAGATGTTGACTGCCAATGCAACTTTGAAGTAGTGTTTTATATTTGATATATAATCCTGCGAATGGGACATTAACTTTTAGATCTTGCCTGTCCATTCTGTTTGGCGGAGGTGCTGTTTGGATTTGTTTTTCACTGGGGTTTCCCTGTATCTTGTTAGAGAGTTCAGAAAGTCAGCCAGGAGGACAAACACGCAAGAAACACATGGGCCAGCTTTAGTCAAAATGCTCCACATCACTTTGCTGAACTGTTCAGAGGAAGTTAAACAAAGTAAAGGGAAAGTTGGTGCCTCAAGCAAAAGGTTGTGTATTCCATAAAAATCACAAGAAAGTATACAGAGAGAAAAAAGTATTCCAAGAATGAGAAGTTCTTCCGATGCCCAGGCCATTTCCTTTCTCAGCCAATGTTGCTGAAAGAGAAAGAAATCAACTCAGAATTGCCTCATTGAAGGAAGGAATGTCTCCCCTTGGTGGAGTGAGCAATGACCAGGGGCACAGATTTCACATATGGAGCAGGAAGAGCAGGGGTTATGAGGATCGGTTTTTTTCACCCAGAAGCTGGTGGGAATCTGGAACTCTCTGGCTATAAGAGTGGTAGAGTCAGAAACCCTCATAATTTAACAAGTATTAACGTGTTCACTTGCAACGTCAAGGTATACAAAGCTATGGGCCATGTTATGGAAAATGGGATTAGAATAGTGTGGTGCTCGCTTTGACAAGCACAGACTAAATGGGCTGAACAGCCTATTCCTACACTGTAGACCTCTATGATTTTGCGAAAATTTGCAAGAGACAAAACACCTGCCGTATTTGCCTACGTACGACCAGTCCTCCACTGCAAATGGTTTTACACTGCTTAAACTACACTACTAATCCCTACACTACATTACAGATGCAAATCGAGACCTTTTGCTCTTCCCTCCACTACTTTTGCCACGACATGCTCACTGTACACTTTACAACATGGTAACCCAACAATCAGAATTATTTTACTGTGTCAGCTCATACCTCTGATTTACTCGTCCTTTCTCCTTCGCATCCCATTCAATACATCTATACTATTCTCAACTTCTGCTATGGAAGTAAGTTCCGCATTCTAACCACTCGCAGTAAAGATGTTCCTCCTGAAGTTCCTACTGAATTTATTGGTGACCATCTACATTTATGCCTCCTCATTGTGGAAATTTATGGGATAAACAAGTAGACATTACCTCAAAAGTAGCCTTTGTGTCACAGAATTAGAATGAGAAAATATACAAATGTGATCGATTACTTTGTGGGAAATCACCCACATTTGGAAAATCCAAGGATAAATATGCGGAGAGGCTAATTTATTGGTCAGGACACCAAACTGAATGGACTATTGGGAAAAACCCATCTGATTTACTCACGTTCTTTAGGGAAGGAAACTTCCATCCTTAGCTGGCCGGGCCTGACTCCAGCTCAGATCCAATTATTATTTAAACATTCCATAGTTTGCTGGTGAAACTGCAATAGCCATTTTGGACACATCAACATCCCACACAATATCACCCCAGTGTTGGTTGTCTATCTGTTTTTGGTGGTGTAGGTTAAGGCTAGTAGAAAAAGTAACAGGGAAAGCATAACTTGATATCATGTTAAACCAAGTGCCTTCTGCCAGCTCAGGTAAGGCAAAGATAATATGGGATTAATCTAATGAGAGAGAAGAATCCAGACAACATTCCCTTCTCAACCAGTGCCACCAAAACAAATGAGCGAGTAATTTCTCCCAATGCTGTTTGTGGGATCTTGCTGTGCTACAATGACTACTGTAGCTGCAAATATGACAATAACATCGCTTCAGAGATAATTCTTGTGAAACATTTTCAACGACCCTTCAAACTGTGATAGCACATCTTTAAGGCAGATATTACAATCGTGTGAAACTAATTTAAAGTTATTGTATCTCAAATATAGGTTATCCAATCCATTGTACTTGTACCAAATCTTTCATAGAGCTGCTCAACTAGCACTCCACCTCCTTGTCCTGTCATTCTCCACCGCCCCACCATTTATCCAATTCACATTGAAAGGCGTCAATAAATTGGCTTCCACAATACTTTCCAGCAGGCCACTGCAGATCAGAACAACTTGTTGCATAGAAACAGTCTCGATTCCCTTCTAGACAACAAGGTGCAGGGCTGGATGAACACAGCAGGCCAAGCAGCATCATAGGAGCAGAGAGGCTGACGTTTCGGGCCTAGACCCTTTTCTGATGAAGGGTCCAG
>NC_063344.1:59142419-59147316 GCF_021869965.1 Rhincodon typus
CTGTGTTCATCCAGCTCCACACCTTGTTATCTGTGAGGAAAACTCCTATCTTTCAACTTCTAAGGTAGAGATGGTGCCAATTACAACACCTTTCATTACTATCACAAAACATGGGTGAAGGATAAGAAACAAAGTGTAACATTTGATTTTATTGAAAATACTGCTAAGAAACCAAATTTAAAATAAAAGCACCTAATATGAAATTTTAATGTGGCATATTTAAATGAATCCCTATCCAATGTAACCTCATTGTGCGCATTTCAAAAGGACATATTCAATATTTCACGGTTGACAGGTGACAGTATAATTGAAGGAGATGCATATGCATCATTAAACAGACAAGCTGACTTTGCAGATAAAGCATGCATCTTTCAGCTGGAAGAGAAGTGAATAAAATGGAAGAGAAACTCCTCCTTTCACCAGGTGGCAGTCACCTGTCCTTTATCTCAGTTCATGCCTTGAGCTCGTAACTCCTTGTTCTGTTCCGACACCAGTGCCAGAGCCTTCAAGTGTCACACTCCAGAATTCCCTCTTTGAAGCTCTACACTGGCAACATCTGTTACCGCTTTCAACCTGTTTCCCAGTGACTGCTTTTGCTTTGGAAAGAGCCTCTGGGTGTTGTTCCTAGCTGTTATGAAAGTAGAAGTTATTATTGTGTTTCTACCTCACAGCACTATGCTCCACCCTTGATGATCCTCCCTATTTCATCTGCATTCTTAGTAACTCACGATAATATTTCTGATCAGACTAGGCTCTTTTGTTGAGATATTTCATATGTTGTACAATATTCTCGAAAATCAAGCTCTTTTCCAGCAAAAGACTGAGGGGGTGACTCCTGACACAGGCTGTGAAAATTATGATGGAACTTAATAGGATAAACAGAACGGTTTTTCCACTTGTGAAAGAGTTCAATACTTGAGGCCTTAAATAAGACAGGCACTGATAAATCCAATAGGTAACTCATGGGTTTTTGCTCACCCAGACAGCAGTAGGAATATGGAATTTATTGGAATCACAGAATCCCTACAGGGTGGGAGCAAGCCATCTGGCCCATCAAGTCCACAGTGCCCCTCCAAAGAGCATCCCACCTAAACTGTCTTTCCCATGGCCAATCTACCGAAACTGCACATTTTTGGACAGTGGGAAAAAACTGGAGCATCCAGAAGAAACCCACACAGACAGAGGGAAAGTGTGCAAACTCCAAAGAGTCGCCCAAGGCTGGGATTGAACCTGGGTCCCTTGCACTATGAGGCAGTAGCGCTAACCACTGAGCCACCATGCCACCCCAATTGCTGTAGGGAATTGCACAGATGCATTTCAGGGGAAACACAATGAAATTAATATGCTCAGCTAAATTAACATGGAAGAAGGCTCATGTGAAGCATAAAAGCTAGGAAATATCTAAACAAGAAAACAAACTGCAGGTGCTGGAAATCAGAAACAAAAACAGAAACGCTTGGAGAAACTCAGCAAGTCTGGCAGTATCTTTGGAGAGAAACCAGAGTTAACGTTTCGGTTCCAGTGACCCTTCTTCAGTTCTGGACCTGAAATGTTAACTGTTTTCTCCCCACAGATGCTGCCAGATCTGATGAGTTTTTCCAGCAATTTCTGTTTTTTTGTTACTGGGAAGGACCTACTGGCCTAACTGGCTTGTGGTTTCTAAGAAACTGTACGATAATCAGACTAAATGATGATGTTTGCACTGAGTATACCATAATTTTCTAACAGTCTCTAGCTGTTTCCACCCAGTGTACAGAACATGAGGATGGCAGCTTCTTGTAATCTGGAAATAAAACTGTTGCAATTGACCAATTTGGAAGGGGCCACCCAATATTTATCACTACTTTCTCGACTGGTTACATTCGCAATTGCAGGATATAGTCTGAAACACAGCAGCCTATAGAAGTGAGAAATGAACCTCCTCCTGTGAATAAGCAGTTTCACACACAGTTTGGCTGAACCACGCATAACAGAAGATCCAAGTAAAGATTCTGGGGCTGATGTCAAGGAAGGGCATAGTGGACGAGCAAAAAAAATCAACTCGTGCTCCTACGCTTAGTCATAATCAACAGCATATCCCCCAGCATACACTAGCATAAAGGTTAAGTTCTAATTGAGTTCACCTTTCCAATACTTTACAGAGGCAAACAGGCTTTGGACACTCAATATCAAAGCTCACATGATAATAAACATCATTTGGACAAGGGCAGTCAGCTTCCATGGAACATTACCCAATGAGAAGTCAAGCCCTTTGGGAGAAGGAAACATTAACAAAGGAAAGGAGGAATTAAATGTTCTAAAACTGACTTCCAATATCCTGGAAAGGCTAGTGCAGCATACACAGGGTCTTCTATGGGTACTGTTAACACAATCACTGCATAAAGCTTTGCAAATCAGCAATGTGAATTTTACCCGAGCAAGACTTGGATAAAGTTAGCAATGGAACTTGAACATCATTAACAAAACACAAACTTGTCAGCAAATGGCTATGGGTCAGTACCTTGTTCACTGGCGCATAGACAAATTTGAGAATCATCAACATTTGCATAAATAAGCTGCAATCGGTGAACATTTGCAGTGCATAATTGGCAATTTGCAATGGCATTGAGAAAGCCGACAAAGTTCAGTGAGGGAGATGAGACGATAGCGTTGCTGTTATCTGCCATGTGATTACAAAGTTAATAGGAATCAGGAGAAAGAACCATAAATTAACTTCCTACCCCTATGGTGTTTTCCCAGGTGACCACTTACGGTATCTGCCACTCTACCAGTATGTGGCACTGGGCCGAGTTGGTTTGTGGCAGTGCACTGCTACCAATTCTCCACTGTCTTTGCTTTACCTTGGGCATATCTGGTGATTATTGGTAAAGGGTACACCAGTATCTTGAGAAATGGTACTATTCTTAGATAACAAGAAGATTTATTACATGACAGCAGTAAATACAACGACATTTGGTCAGGCATTTAGGCCTTAGATAGCAGGTGCTGATACATCTGACCCTCCAAAACTCTATGCTATCAGTTATGCTACTCTCTTGGCTGATAGCAGGTGATCCAACACAGATTGGAACATGAAGCTGAGCTTTACAGTGACAAGTTGAGCAATGTAGGTACCCATTGCGCCATTGGAAAAATCTTTCCATTTCTCAGACGTTGACAGCACACCAGGAGGCCATTTGGCCCATGCTGGTTACTAAAGACCCGACTATAGTAATATCATTTTCCAGCTTTTGGATCATAGCCCTGGAGGCAGCAGCAAAGTAAGAGAATATCCAAATACTGCTTACATGTTTCAGAGTTTCTGAATTAACCATCCTTTCAGGAAGTGGATTTCAGACTCTCACCACTCTCAGAGTGATAAGAATTGCCCTCAACTCTTCTCTTTGCCTCCTACCTCTTAGCTTAAATCTATGCCCCCTGGGACCTGACCCATCTAATAATAGAAAAACTGCCATCCTATCCACCCTATTGAAGCCACTCAGAATCTTATGTACCCTGATCAGGTCCCCACTCAACCTTCACTGCTTCAAGGAAAGCTACAGCGATTGTAAGAAGGTCAGCCAGCTGGACCTCATAGAATGAGTTCCCTGATTGTACGTGGTTAACAGTCCCAATCAGGGAGCCCCGGCTGACAGATAAAAAGGGGAGTGTCAGAGATACTGCCACTCAGAGCTGAGTCCAAATGAGGCAGTACTAAAATCAAGGACTGTTCATGTGTAAATAAAGGATGTCTTGGTGACTGGATACCGGCCTCTCTGGAGTTATTTCAAAGGCAACCTCACCCTATCCAATCTTTCCTCATAGCTCAGGCCCTCCTGCCCAGGCAGCATCCTGTTAAGTTTCCTCTGTACCTTCTCCAGGGCAATCCCTTTAACGCAGTGACCAGAATTGAATGCAATGGTCCAGTGGTGGCCTAACTAGCATAACCTCCTTTCGTTTGTATTCTATACATTTGGCACAGTGGCTCAGTGGTTAGCACTGCTACCTCACAGCGCTGGGGACCTGGCTCGACTCCACCCTTGGACAACTGTCTGTGTGAAATTTGCACATTCTCCCAGAAACCCTGCAAGGGTTTCCTTTGGGTGCTCTGGTTTTCTCCCACAGTCCAAAAATGTGCAAGTAAGGTGGATAAATCATGCTAAATTGCCCATAGTAGCCAGGAATGTGCAGGTTGGGTGGATCAGCCATGAGAAATGCCAGGTTACAGGGTTTGGGTAAGATGGTCTTCAGAGGGTTGGTGTGGACTCAATAGGCTGAATGGCCTGCTTCTACACTGTAGGGATTCTATGATAATAAAGGCAAGTACCCCATATGCCTTCTTAATCACCTTATCTATCAGCCCTGCTACCTTTGGGGATCTGCGGATATGTACACTGAGGTGCCCCGATCAGTACTTTCCGGGGTTCTACCATTCATAGTGTAATCCCTCACCTTATTTGCCCTCTCCAAGTGCATTATCTCTCACTTTTCTCGGTTGAGTTCCATTTGTCACTTGTCTGGCCACTTAAACAATCTTACGCCTCACCTGTGGCCAGAGAAGATTTTAAAATTACTTCTCTGATATCTCCTTTGTCTCCCTCAACAGCCTGGGGTACATCTCATGCAGGCCTGTGGATTTATCCACTTTTAACGCAGCTTGTCTCTTTCTATGTAATACTCCACAGTCCTCCACCCAGATGTCTACACTTTCAATCTTTTCCATTCCTTAATGCCTATTGCTTTCTCAATTCTAAAATATGTTCACTGGTGTTTATATAAGTCATACACAATATATTTTTTCATAAAACACTGCAAATCCACAATTCCCTGAGTGTGTGGAGGAAAACAATGGGACTGAATGGAAATTACTGCAGTTGATGGGACATGAAAGGCTAAGTGGTTGGAAACCATTCCCACT
>NC_063344.1:59147816-59160804 GCF_021869965.1 Rhincodon typus
GGGCCTGGGCCCGAAACGTCAGCCTTCCTGCTCCTCTGATGCTGCTTGGCCTGCTGTGTTCATCCAGCTCCACACCTTGTTATCTCAGATTCTCCAGCATCTGCAGTTCCTACTATCTCTGAAACAAGTTTTCCTCACACTCTGCTTTCTCATTCCTCTCCTCAGTGCTCCTGGTAGTGTTGACTTTGGGGTAAATTACTGCTGGCATCCAGCTGGCCATGCCTTGGGTATGAGCCCGGCAACTTGCAGTGTCGGCGAAGACTTCCATCAACGTACCTGGGTTTAGATTCCTCCACTGGTTTCAAGCACCTGAGGGGACCGGAGGGGCGTTTTCCAGTTACTCTTCTTGTTTGTTTGTCCTGGAAATTTTCTTTGAATGTTTTTGCCTCTCTGAAGAGGTTGTATGTTGCAGGGTAATGAGAGGTTTCTGATAAGTTGTTTCAGCCACCAAAGGTAGGCTTGATGGACCAGGACAGGTCACCTGCCTGTGAGTTCTGTACTCTGACAGAAGCTGCACATTTTGTTCATTTTTGCAGACAGCTGATGGAGTTTATATGTTGCTGGGATGTCAAACTTTTCGACACTGGTTGATGTTCAGAAGAGGCCATTTGGCTTTGAATGACGCACAATGACTGTGGGAGCACTACACTTCTAACTTGTGCCTTAACCTTTTGTGGCTTGTAACTCCCCTAACCTTTAGAAAAATATCTAGCATTGTTGTGTGAGTCAATGTATTATTACTATAGAAAGTATTCCAGCTGAACTCAATTCCATGTTCATCTAAATCTGCACGTGTACATTTTCCTTCTGGAGTTACTCACTGTTGTATAATGTAATGAACATTCTTAGGAACAATGTGGACTCTCATACAATAAGGTACAACTTATTGAAGACCAAGATCCTTTTCTCATTGGACTATTTGGTGTTTTTTTCTCTTCTGCTGCAATCCAAGTACACCCTGTAGACTATGTACTCAAACACATATTGGCAGTCATTGGCATTGGACTCTTATCACACACGTGTATGACACTCTGTAGTCACTGAATTTTCTACTGTGTATCTTTGGGCCTCTATGTCTGGTTGTTTACAACTTTGCAATTGCTCTGTTTGAGGTCAGCTTGGCTAACATGTTGACAGGTGACAAAACCTTAGTTCAATCCCATGAAATAAAAGGACCTTTGAATTTTTGATTCTAAGCAAAGCAAAGCTGGCAGCTGGAGCCATTTAAATTCAAATTGAAATGAAATTCAATTAATAAATCTGGGTTGTAAAGCTCGTCTTAGTAATGGTGACCATGACAACTATCACCGACGTTTGTAAAAACCCATTTGGCTTGTTAATGTCCTTTAAGGAAGGAATTCTGTTGTCCTTACCTCAGCAGGCCTACATGTGACTCCAGACTTTCAGTAATGTGATTGACTCTATGTTCTTGAATTAAAAATTGTCCATGGCCCAGCAAGTCACTTCGTTCAAAAGCAATTTGGATGGACCACTTGCATGAACTTCACATGAACAAATAAGAAAAAAAACTGGAATTGCCTAAAATCAGATATTTTTTGAGGTATTCCTCATCCTTGAGGAGCATTTTGCAGCCACTGAACTGTAGCTCCTACTTAGTGCTGTTTTGTACTCCACATCACACTAGCTATACTAAACACCATCATTTGTGTTGGAGAGCTGGTATACCACCCTCCTCTTATCAATTGTCTGCAGTTTTCATTGGAACCAGCCACTGGCAGAGGCTGGCTGTGGTAGAAAGCTATTTATATTTGACACATGCAGCTCTCGGTTCTGGCCCACTGTACGCAAATTGATTTGCTTCCAAGTTACATGCTGGACCACTAGTAGGCAACCATATTCTCATGCCAAAACCATTACTGTTTAAAGCAATCCGTGAAACTGAGAAAGAAATGAACTATTCTGTCCATTAAATATTGGACTAAACCTCGATGCTTTGGAAATGGTGGATATTGCCAAGAACTTTTCATCCACCAGTGAATCCCACATCAGCCCTGCCACAACCGGGGAGGTGAAGGAGCACTGGGACACCAATTAACCCTATCACCTCGTTTTCGATACTTAAATTTGTGTTCCTCATTCCTCTGTTTTTCACAGTATCAGCTTCTGTTGCAGCAAGACCCCTCAGCCAGCCCTTCAGTACTTTGTCCACATTGTGGCTTGAAAGAGTGTAGAGTGAGTCTTAGCAGGTTTCAGATCCTTGAGCAACATCCACTCCAAGTAGGGGAAGCAATGGCCTAGTGGTATTACCGCTAGACTGTTAATCCACGGACCCAGATAATGTTCTGGGGACCCAGGTTCGAATCCCACCACAGCAGATGGTGGAATTTGAATTCAATAAAATATCTGGAATTAAAAATCTAATGATGATCATGAATTGATTGTTGGGGAAAAACCCATCTAGCTCACTAATGTACTTTAGGGAAGGAAACTGCCATCCTTACCTAGTCTGGCCTACATGTGACTCCAAACCCACAGCAATGTGGTTGACTCCTAACTGCCTAGCCAGTGATGCCCTCATTCTGTGAATGAATAAAATAAAAGTCTGACCCCATTCTCAGTTGTTGTTTGTGTATGTTCCAACAGGGGTCACTGAATGGATTAAGGACTCTGGATGCTTTTGTTTTCTTGTCCTTCCCAGCGATGGCTAGGTTAACTGAATCAACCTTCTCCCCTTTCCTGCTGTTGGCCAGCTTGGCACGAGTCAACACCTTGGTACTTTTTGAATTGTGCATCTTTATTGTACACAACTGAGCACTTTAGTACCTCCTTAGGGCAGTCACGTAGCAGGACTGAGTGAAGCCTTCAAGGTCGTGGATGAAGCATCTTGTTTAAATATGCATCAGTCATGTTTTCTGACTAGTTGACTTTAGATGGCTCAAAATCTTGGAACCCCCTAATAGCATGTTGAGTATACTGACACGTCGAGAACTGCAGCAGAGCTAGGCAATAAATGTGGGATTAGCCAGTGACACCCACATCCCATGACTGAATAACAAGAGAGATGAAAACCAGCATATTCCACTTTAGTTCACGGTGGGGGTTAAGAAAATTTCTGATCAATTTTTTTTCGAAGCACATGAATGTTCTGTGAAGTCGCTGCTGCTTAATGAGTATAAGGTTAATGTTTCAATTGGTGTCAGACAAAGAAAAGCAGCAGGTTGCTTCCTCAGTCTGAGTTAACTGACCATAACCAAGCATCATGTTTCGCAATGCACTCTCCAGTCTGACAAAATGGAGTCAGCCAGAGATCCCCCTTCTGATATGTGAACAGAAAATGGTTGAAATTTTCTCGATTCGGGGAGTAACTTTGGAAAGGGAAACAGATTTGACATTTCAAGTCAATGTACTTTAATCAGATGAAAGGTCACTGACCTGAATGTTAACTCTATTCCTCTTTCTCTCTCCACAGTTGCACTCTGACTTGCTGATTGTGGCTTGCAATTTGTTTCTATTTCAGTTGCACAGAATATTTTGCCTTTGTATTTCTGCCTTCTTTTTGTCATTTATATAAATGATTTGGATGCAAATTTTGGAGGAATGTATTGTAAGTTTGCAGATGACACCAAAATTGGTGGTGTAGTTGACGCTGAAGAAGGTTATCTCAGAGTACAGAGGGACCTTGATCAGATGGGCCGATGGGCCAAGGAGTGGCAGATGGAGTTGAGTTTAGGTAAGTGTGATGTGTTGCATTTTGGAAAGGCAAATCAGGGCAGGACTTATGCAGTGAATGGTAGGGCCCTGGGTAGCGTTGCCGAAGAAAGAGACTTTGGGGTGCAGTTTCATAGTTCCTTTAAGGTGGAGACACAGGTAGACAGGATAGTAAAGAAGGTATTTGCTACATTTGCCTTCAGTGTTCAGGGCATAGAGTATAGGAGTTGGGATGTCATGTGGCAGCTGTACAGGCCACTTTTGGAATACTGTGTTCAAATCTGGTCTCCCTGCTTCAGGAAAGATGTTGTTAAACTTGAAAGGGTGCAGAAAAGATGTCGATGGGGTTGGAGAGTTTGAGCTACAGGGAGCGGCTGAATATGATGGGGCTTTTTTTTTTACCTGGAGCATCAGAGGCTGAAGGGTGACCTTATGGAGGTTTATAAAATCACGAGGGGCATGGATGGAGTGAATAGCCAAGGTCGTCTTCCCAGGATAGGGGAGTTCAAAACTAGAGGGCATAGGTTTAAGGTGAGAGGGGAAAGATATAAAAGGGACCTAATAAGAGGGGCAACTTTTTCACGCAGAGGGTGATGCGTGTATGGAATAAGCTGCCAGAGGAAGTGATGGAGGCTGGTACAATTACAACATTTAAAAGGCATCTGGATGTGTATGTGAATAGGAAGGATTTGGAGGGATATGGGCCAAATGCTAGCAAATGGGACCAGATTAATTTAAGATATCTGGTGGGCATGGATGAGTTGGACTGAAGGATCTGTTTCCGTGCTGTACAACTCTATAACTGACAGCTAGCTGACACTTTCTGGCTGGGAAGCATACATTCTTGAACATTTGTTGGGAAGAGGATCAAGTTTGCCCTCTCCCCCCGTGCTAATTCTGTTCCAATGCACAGGCTGGTGACCTGGCCAACTTAGTAGGAGACAGCCAATGTATGTGGAGCTGTCTTGTAGCCTATCGGGTGGAAAGGAGAAACAATATGTTTATCAACTAATCTCCCAACTGAGACTGTTCAAGATTATTCAATATTCGAGCAGTGGTACAGTGAAATAGGGAATAATGTGAATTTGGATCCTGGCAGTTTTAGATTGACATTGATAACCTTTCACTATAATAAATCAATCTTTGCACCATTTGCCATTAACCTGTCTCTGTGGGCTTTGCCAAGCTTTTTTTTTGTGTAGCAAAATGTCGCTACTGTTGTATTTCTAAATGAACTTGAGGCTGTTCTTTATGTTCTTGGTTGTATTAACCCCACACACACAGGGTATTTTTGTATTTGTGATTTCTCATGATTTGGAAGTCAGAAGTTGTACAGAAGCAACCAAGACAATTCAACCTCTAACTTCACCATTCAGAATAATTGCTGATCTGTACCTTAGATCCATACTAATTAAATAGTTTATTTGAAGAGCATCTGAGCCACAGTGGGCCAAATGTTTGCCTCCTGTGCTAATTAATTCTGGAACGGAAATCACTTAGTGCCATTATAGCAACATTAACATATCTGCTCAGTGACTACTCAATAATGGATTAACTGGACTTACTGGAAATAGTCAAAGCATCCTAGGTGTGCATTTACACAGAAGGACACTGGCATGCAACGCTGCAATAGTATTGCGTAATTAGTGAACTGTCCTTATCCTTTGCTGGTTGTTCTTGTGGACAAGTAGAGTTGGTCAACCATGAATAAGTAGTGCTAGCTTTGCATTACACTGGCACTTGGCCACAGACCTTTAAGCTTTTGCACTGGAACCTATTTTAATCAGAAAGATTTTGGCACCATGCCTACTGCAGGAGATCTGGCACCTCAGCAATGGAGCAAGCACTTGTGTACCACATTAGCCAGTGAGATTAAAAAATTTCCTTTCTTGGAGCACACAGAGTCTGAATCAGGAAGCCTGGGTTAGTGTACTTAATGGAATGCCAAATCAGGTTCAGAGGATTAGAACAGTGTGATTTAGAGAATGTGATAAAAGAGACAAAGGAACAGGTGAAAAAATGTAAAATTGTTTAAATCTCCAACAATAAATAAAGTCCAAAGAAATGGGACAGTACGATTGTATAAGTTAATTTTCAGTGCCAGAGAGGTTGTTTGTGTCATCTTTTAGTCTTAGTCTGCAAAAACTTATTTGTATTGGAATGGAAAAGCCCTAATATTTTCTGGTGTTGTTAATCGGTATGTGTTACGTAAGTACAGAACCTTATGTTGTAAAAGGTAATGGTTATGAAGGGCTCATGCTTAAGTTACATCGGCTCCACCAATTCTTCAATATGTCACATAATCTGGTGGATGACGACAAAGCATTCTGCTATAGCTTTTGAATTGAGAGATGTATTCCTATCAGCTCGCTAAAATTCTAGAAACCGCGCCTGACCGAATGTCATTGTACTTATTGCTATTAAGCAAAAAATCTTATTGTCAAAGTACAATGTGTTTTCTGTGAATACTCTAAGATGGTGTATGCTCTATCAATAAATCAGCCAAAAGAAAGAAGGATTAGTGGCAGCAAACTATCCAACAACTCTTACCCAGAACCAAAATACTGGGAGAGGTAGAAAATACTGCAATTCATCAGGAGTTGTCATCTGGCAAAAATATCCCATTTCACACTTTTGGTGTTTTGCAGTGCAGAGTTTCTTGAGGAGACAGTGGTATAGCGCAATACCTTCTGAGGAGCAACACAACTCAGAAAGCAACATCCTGATTTCCACATTGTTGCCTGGGTTTCATCCGGTTTCCACTTTAATAGCTATTCACTTGCATTGTAGCTGATCTGCACTTAAACTGTTTTTTCCATCTTATCCCTCAATGTGTTTATCTAAAAACTAAAATCTTCCTATGTCTGTCTTCAAAGATCCAGTTGTAGCAGCATTCAAGCCAGATGGGCTAGCTTGAAAGGACACGGGATGGAGATCCATATTTCAACTGGGTTTAGTGTAAGAAAAGTGGTCTCTAATTTTACTCTGAAGTGGACAAACTCCTACTTTTTCAGTTTGCGTACCTCGGCCTCGCAAGACAAAATAGATTCTTTGTACACATTATGTTAGTTTTTCTTCACATTAACAATGGTTTTAGTATGGTTCACAAAATTTATACAGTGAGAAGGATTTTTCACAGTCAGCTCTTAATTCTTCACTCGGTTCATAGAATCATGAAGCATAGACAGAGGTCATTTGTTCCATTGTGCTGCTTCGTTCGTCCTGTTACTCTCTGCTTTTTCCCATAGTCCTGCAGATTGTTCCTTTTCAATTATATCTTCAATTCCCATTTGAAAATTACTGCTTAAACTATTTCCACAACTTTTTCATCTCATGCATTCCAAATGGTAATGATTTGCTACGTTAAGGAAAAAGGCTTTTAATCTCTTTAATCTATATCCTGTGGTCAATGACCTTTGTGCTGATGGAAATGGTTTCTCTACACTTCTCTATTAAATCTCCTCTGCTGGAAGGAGAACAATGCCAACTTCTACAATCTTTCCACATCACTCGTGTTGTTTTGTCTGCTGTGGGATTCCCATTCCTGAAAGCCTGTAAGCAAAAAAGGATTTGTTTCTATTCGATGAGATTTTCAAAACAATAAGAATATATTCCATTGGGTAGCCTATAAATCAGTTATTCTGTGCTGCTTTTAGACTTCATGGTTGTGCAGGTGCAGTTCTTGCTGACTCTCCAGATAGTTGTGTTAACAATGCTGAGACTTTATTATTTGAGTTGCATAAAAGATGTGCAGATTAGGTGGATTGGCCATGTTACATGGCCCATGGTGTCCAGGGATGTGAAGGCTGGGTCAGCCATGGGGAATTGAGGGTTACAGGGATAGGGGAAGGGGGCTGTGGTTGGAATGTTCTTCAGACACCCCGGAGAGAGAAAGCAATTGAAGGACAAACTAATTGGGATAGATGTTTTGGGGTGGAAAGAGACTAATGCGAAATATGGACACCAGCGGAGTGCAGTTGGGACTATGGCCTGTTCCTGTGCAATAACCACTGTGGAGTTTTAATTGTGTAACCATCTGAAGCCCTTGAAGATGGAAAGGCCCAGAGGTACACATTCCAACTTGAAGCATCACCACTTTGGAGAGAGAAAATTGGTGGTGTAGTGCCCTGTAACTAAAAGAAAGCCTTCCATTTATATGGCAGCTTTCACAACTGCTGGACATTTCAAAGCATTTTACAGTCAATTAAACACTTTCCATTTAAGTGCAATGAATGAAACACAACAGTCAATTTAGAGCAAACTCCTATAATCAGCAATGTGACAATGACTAAATAATTCTTCTGGTAATATCGAATTTGTCAGATACCTGTTTTGGTGGAAAAAGGGATGGAGTATAATCTGGGACCTAATGAACCTTGACACCAGCTGGGTAGCTCAGAATAGTCTCCCATATGTTCTGGTACAAGCCCATTTCGGCTTCAGAATATATTCAGCAGCTAGGTTCAGCCTTGGTCACTGCCCCACACACAAAAAAAAACATATGTACAAATTGGAGAAGGCTCAGAGAAGAGCATCAAGACTGGTGCCAAGTACAAAGGTGATCTCCAACGACAGGTGTCAGAAACCTTGCCTTTGCAAATCTTGAAAGAGGATATTTAAAGGGGAGAGGGAGAACCTTATGAGGGATTCTAAAGCGTTAAGTGCTGACCACTCCTACAAAGTCAATAAAATAGAACACAAGATCACTAATGCAAGTCAGTGAAAAGAACATTCAAATCCAACATCAAGCAGAGAGTTCTGTTATTTAAAGGGTGGTAAATGTTTGGAACCATCTATTGGACAGGGAGACAGAAACATAGGGCTTTTTGGAAATCTGTTTGGATGCTGGAAGGAAGGATGGCTTTCAAATAGCCAAGTCGCCTATTTCCTCAAAAGAGGAAATATTTATGACAGTGCTCTTTTGCATAAATTCACACATCACAATTTTCAACCGCTCTCTGAAAACTATTTGCTTCCCAACAGCTTTAATTCTCACACTATTTCTGAAATTATATTTACATCTTGCTTGGGTCTTTGTCTGTAATCCTTGATGATGAACATTAAGGGGTTCTTCTTCAATATATTGGGAAGGGATTAAGGTGAAGTGTCATGGGAGCTACATCTTGTCCAAAGAAATCCCCTGTCCCCTTCAGTTAAAGCCACCAGATAATGGGGTGGCAGGGTAGCTCAGTGATTAGCACTGCTGTCTCACAGCACCAGGGTCCCGGGTTTGATTCCATTCTCGGGCAGCTGTCTGTGTGGAGTCTGCACATTCTCCCCGTGTCTGTGTGGATTTCTGCTGGGTGTTCCAGGTTCCTCTCACAGCCCAGAAAAGTGCAGGCTGGTTGGATTGGCCACGCTAAATTGCCCATAGTGACCTTTAGCCCTGGGAAATGCAGGGTTAGAGGGAAAGGTTAGGGGCATGGTTCTGGGTGGAATGCTGTTTGGAGGGGCAGTGTGGAATTGTTTGGCTAATTGGCCTGTCCCCGTATGATTCCATGATTATGATCAGATTATCTCCACTTGCATTGGTGGCATTGAGAGCGATTCTGTGTCATCCCCATCTCCGGGGTCAGCCTGTGCTGGATTGAAGCAAAGATCTTCTCGGCCCCCGTAGTCACTGACAGGCACTCTGCAAATTTTCTGTCAACCATGCTGCTGTCCTTTTTCCTCCATTGGTTATTGAGATGACCAAACAGGGAGGTATAATCAGCCATGGGGATACAGCATCCTCTAGTGGTGGCCTCTGGTAAAATAGGCACTGCCTGTTCTGGTTCTGAGCATTAAAATTGCTCAGCTCGGTGTGAAATCATCTCTTTCCTAACAATCTGCATGTGATTATAAAGTGAACAGAAATTTTCCCCGTTATAACATCACTAGTTCACCCACCCAGTAGGTTTTTCAACAAAGTCACTGTCGTGAGAGGAGATGAAAATGTCCCAGAATCTATCTCCACTGTGTATTGAATTGACAAATCTCAGTCAGAGCAGCAATTGAACCAGCTCACCATGGATTCTCCTGAGGCAACTGGGTTTGCAGCTCCCGATCTTCATCCAGTGATTCTTCCTGTTGACTGTGTGTATGAGCTGCTATGCATGGGGCTAGGTTCTTGTGTGATTCCCACATTTTGTAAAATAGGCTGCAGACTCCCGAGGTGGGTGTTTAACGGTTCCCACCAGCGGAAACGGAACAAAATGCAGCTTATAATATACCTCTTCATTTCCTGTTCCATTTCTGCACTGCAGTGATCTGAAGGCTGCTGCATTTTCAGGTTTGCTGAAGGGTCCATTCCAGACACTCAGGGTCTCAGACCCCAGTAGCCCCATGACAGATGCTAGCTCATTGAAACCAAGAGCAAGATTTTCACCCCTAAATCCAATATCGGGGCAGAAACAGAGATGGACGGGCACATGATTTTGCATCACTAGCCTGCATGTGGTTTATGAGTGCCATTTCCCCATGCCAAGCTACTTTGTTGAAGACCAGTTCAGCAGTTCGTGAAGTCAGTTTTTAGAAGACTGCAAGTTTCTCCCACCGCCCAACAGCATCACAACTGCCTGGCTAACAGGCTGAAGGTCTAGCACTCTAGAATGCCTTTGACCAAGTGATGTAGGAACAGAATAGGCCATTCAGCTCATTTTGCCATTCAATGAGATCATGACTGATTTGATCTGAGCCTAAATTCTACTTCCCTGCCTTATCCCCATAGTTCTTGCTTTTTATTTTTATGATTAAAAATCTGTCTATCTCAGCTTTGCAGAAATGTAATGACCAAGTCTCAACAACCCTCTGAGTTAATGAATTCCACAGGTTGACTACCTGCCTCATCTCTGTCTTAAGTGGGCAACCCCTTACTTTGAAATTATATCCTTTGGCTCAAGACTCTCCCACAGGAGAAGAAGCCTCTCTGCACCTATCCTGCCAAGCGTCCCAAGAACAAATTTGTTTCGGTAAGGTTTCTTCTGAACTCCAAAGAGTACAGGTTCAATCTACTCAACATCTCTTCAAAGATTGACATGGAACGTAAGTAAGCGGTTGAGAAAGAATGTCGTGCACTTTCATAGGGCTTTTTGGAAATCTGTTTGGATGCCGGAAGGAAGGATGGCTCCTGATCGAGTATCAGTCTGGTGAGCGTTCTTTGGACTGTCTTTAATGCCACATCTTTCGTTCATTAAGACGACCCCAGCTGGGGTAAGACTCGTGTCTTGAATAGTTTTAGCAGGGCTTCCCTTTTGAAATAAAGGCTAACAGGTCATTTTCCATCCCTATAACGTGCTGCATTTTGAAGCGATCTTTTAGTAATTCGTACAACAAGGATCACCAAATCCTTTCGAGCTGCAGCTTTCTGTAGTATTTGCCCAGTATAATTACATTCGGTTCTTCTCTTCTTCGTGCCCCAAAGTGCAAAACCTCACATTTTCCCACGTGCTAGTCCATCTGCCAAGTTTGCCCTTAACCTGTCAGTATCCCTCTGGTGGCTCTTTGTGTCATCATCACCAGTTGCCTTCCCACTAATTTTTGTGTCACCGCAAACTTGGATGCAAGCACATTCATTTCTGTTGTCCAAGCCATTCTTAGATATGGTAAATAATTGTGGCCTTTGAGGTGTGCCATTCACCTTCTGGGCTACTGCCGCAGGCACAGGAGCTATCTCATTATTTCACATTTGTTCAAATTGCTGAGATGGGACCTCAAATGGGTCCAGGCTGGTGGAGGCTTTTGTTTTTACATGCCCCCCTGACCACCAATGGACCCATCTAGGCCACGTCAATATTAGGTTACCCATCGTAATGCATGGGCAATGCCTGCAATTAATTCCAACATCTGAGATCTGACCTTGAAAACAAACTCCTGTCCTTAATTTGCAGAGAGTTCAGGGTTTGGAAGGGAAATGTTACAACTTTGTTGAACTCTCCTCCAGGTCACCTGAGTACAGTTTGAACCTCTGCCATCCTGGGGTCTCCAAATCACTTGCAAAAGCACTGAATCCACCCCGTACCATAATTTTACCAAGTGCCCATGTTGCTGCTGTTCTCCAGATTGTAGATGGGTAACTGGCCAGCAAGTTGCTTGTCAGTTGAGAATTGACTGTCAATGTCAGTAGAGCCCCCCCACTACAACTCCAGGGTTGCCTGGCCAGCAGCCAGACCTGGAGTTGGAACGCCCCACTCGCACCGCACCCACCTCCCCCCACCACAACTCGCCATAAATTATTATTGACTTTCAGTGCAAAGTACAAGATGGGTGCTGCATCCACTGGAACCACATCCCGGAAAGAATCAGCTCACAGCAAAGGATGAAGATGTTAGTCTCTTTATACGTACAAAGCTGTTTTTAGGTGGCTTGATGAAATCATCGTGTGAAACATTCATTTCTTTTCACTGAGATACATTGTGGCATGTCTGTGGTTAACCTTGAGAGTGCATTGATTAAACTTTTAACCTTGGTGATGGTGCTTTTATTGCCTTCCAATTAGACAGCCCTGGCTTTGGCCCGACCTTGCTTAGTTGATGCTTTCATCCCCAGAGCAGCTTTCCTGAGTGTAGAATATGGTTGTGATTTGTAAAAGTTCACCCATTAAAATTGCAGCCTGCAGTGGGGATTGGGGACATTGTGCGTGCGCGCAGACATCAGAGAGTTTTGAAAGCTCCATTGTCAAAGATTGACATGGAACGTAAGTAAAGGGTTGAGAAAGGATGTCATGTGCACTTTCATATCAATCAACACATGCTGCCATGCTCTATTTAAGAAAGAATAACTATTGAAAAGTTATTGAAATAGTTTGCTGAGAGAAAACGGTTATTCTTGCCCTCAAAAATATTGAAGTTATGGATTTGGTTGTGAATAGCTTCCTTTTTTTTTGATTTAAAGCATACAGTCAAGCAGTTCAATCTGCCACACTGTTGCAGATTTATTTAACAGTTCATGAGCAATTCCACACATTTTTGAGGTAAATTATCTGGATTTGTTTTAATATCGAGCAGACTGCCAAAAAAGCATATGGAATCTGTGGTTTGAAATGTAGAGGCATAGACCATAAGAGCAAGGAAGCTTTATTTGGCCTTTACAAATCACTTACAGCCTTAGCTGGAGTATTGTGCTCCAATCTGGGTTAGGCACTGCAGGCTTTGGAGATGATGAGAGGATGCTTACTGGAATGATATCATGGTTTTGTGAACAGGCCGAAGTTTGTTCTACTCGAAGAAAAGGTGACAGGAGATTGAATAGCAGCATTCAATTTATGCAAGGTTTTGCCAGAACCATGACCATTTGCCAGAGGTTCAATGACCGCGGGAGGGATTTAAGGTAGCTGGCAGAC
>NC_063344.1:59161304-59193258 GCF_021869965.1 Rhincodon typus
CCTCCTCCCCTACAACCATGTCAACCTGTAATTTCGAAGCAATGAAAACAAAAGAGATTAAAATCTTTTGAAGTAATGTTTCCTATTTTGTAATGGAACAAGATTAACTGAAGGGAAATGCCAAAACTTTACGATAATTGTTACACTTGAATAGTTTGTTCCTTTATCATTAGCCTTGATGAAGTTTCCTTTTCATCTCAGGTAATGAATATCCTTTGTGTCTTGTGACACGTTTACCAGAGTGATGTTCCCTTCTGTGAGGGAAGGTAATTAATCATCAGGATGTGGTAAATACAGCAAAATTAGATTGGAGCTGTCCGGGACAAAATATGCAGCATTGTGGACCATTAAGTTGCACAGGCTTGTTTCCAGATCCAATCTCTGCCCTGCTGAAGTAAAATCACTTGCCACACTGCTAAAAATGACATCAATTCCTTAGACCGAAACAAAGGGGGCAAGTGTCAACCCAGGTCCATCGCATTCTTAATTGGTTTTCAGTAAAACCCACTGAAGTGTCACTTTGATAGACGTAGGATTGGGTTCAACCAGCATTTCCTATAAGGCAGTGTGTTACCCACTGACGTTAACTCTCCAGGCTCTCATATGGTCATTTGCAAAAGGCAGTGCAGGGCTTGTGGAACTCAGAAGGAGTCAGTGTCTCTGAGCAGGGAGAAGAGCAAGGAGTGGAAAGTGATAAGAAAAGTATTTATTATTATTAAGGCCTTTTGGAGTTTGGTATTTCGCTTCAGACTGAATGTGGGGAAAAAGAAACTGAGAACAGGAAGATCATGTCCTCAGGTTTTTCTGTCATTGTAACCCAGAAATAGTTGCGCATTTAAACTGATGGAATAAGTGAAGTACAGAGTGCATCAGTAGCACCGTTCAATATAAAGAACAAAGTACTTCCTCCATCAATGCAATCAATCAAAACGATTCTGTTGGAGGGTAAATCCACATCTGACATGTGCCGAGTCTTTTAAAGGCCAGTTGATCAGAGTTCAGGACCAACATGTTCCTATGAGGATGAAAGATGAGAATGGCAAGATTTAGAAACCCTGATGACAAGAGATATTGAAATTTCAGTCAAAAATACAAAGGAAGCATATGTAAGGTTTAGGAAACTGAAATTGGACAAGGTCCTTGAGGAATATAAAAAAAGCAGAAAAGAACTCAAAAAAAAAAATTAGGAGGGCTAAAAGGAGCCATGTTCCACAGGGATCAGTGCCAGGACCTCTGTTGTTTGTAATATATATAAATGATTTGGATCAAAATGTAGGTGGTCTAATTAGTAAGTTTGCAGATGATACAAAAATTGGAGTAATTGTGGACAGTGAGGAAGCTTGTCAAAGAATACAACAGGATAGAGAGCAGTTGGAAATCTGGGTGAAGAAATGGCAGATGGAGTTCAATCTGGATTCGTGTGAGGTGATACATTTTGGGAGGTCAAATGCAAGAGGAATATGTACTGTAAATTGCAGGACCCTTAGGAGCATTGATATACAGAGGGATCTTGGGGTGCAAGTCCATAGCTCCCTGAAACTGGCAACACAAGTGGATAAAGTGGTAAAGAATGCATACGTCATGTTTGTCTTCGTCAGTAGGAACATTGGGTATAAAAGTTGGCAAGTCATGGTGCAACTGTATAAAACTTTAGTTTAGAGTATTGTGTGCAATTCTGGAAGGATGTGGAGACTTTGGAGAGGGTGCAAAAGAGGTTTACCGGGATGTTGCCTTGATTGAAGTGTATTAGCAATAAGGACAGGTTGGGCAAACTTGGATTGTTTTTGTTCGAGCATTGGAGGCTGAGGGGCAACCTGATAGCAGTACATTAAATTATGAGAGGCATGGATAGGGCAGATAGTTGGAGTTGTTTCCCAAGGTGGAAATGTCAAACACTAGGGGGCATAGGTTTAAGGTTAGAGAGGGAAGTTTAAAGGAGATGCACCAAGGCAAGTTTTTTTTACACAGAGGGTGGTAGATGTGTGGAATGCACTGCCGGGGAGGTGGTAGAATCAGGTACAATAGCCATGTTTAAGAGGTATTTAGGCAGACACATGAAGAGGGATACGGACGAGATGCAGACAGATGGGATTACTTTAGAATGGCATCATGGTCAGCAAAAATATGGTGGGCCGAAAAACCTGTTCCTGTGCTGTACTGTTCTATGTTCTAGGCACTTACTAATTGAAATAGCACAGCATTCCCAGAATCATCTGCACTCCAAGAATAAACTGACTGGTTCTTTTGCCATTGATGGCATCTTTCAATATAAATTCTGTGACCTCCAGAGGCCTGGTGCAACTTGTTCTGCCGAGCTGCCAATTGATCTCCAATTAAACGCAAAATTAAATGTGAAACAGATTCATTTACTAACAACACCATGAGTCATTTGAAGCTTTAATTTGGAGGAAGAACAGCAAGATAAATGCACCATGGCAAGCAAAGCACAAAGATAACACATGACCATGAGCATGATGTTCCTCTAGGAGTACCTGGTAATAACAGCACCACAAGTGTTCCTGTGGGAGACTTTTTTAACTACTAGGGTAACATGATTTGTTGACTGCTATCTCTCACCTGCATCCACACCCATCCCTCCAAAGCAGGTTTTCAGAATCTGCTTGGCAAAGGTGTGGTGGGAAGAATTTACAAATGGATCACAACAGAGGTAAGGGCGAGGAATTAACAGAATAAAGTGCACAATTCTCCAAAACTGAGGCCATCTCCATGAAGTCAAGATCTGGCCTCTAAAAAGGAGGACATCTAACTTATTTGTTTCCTTTACAGATGACAGATTAAGGGGGAAATAGTGAGAGATTTGATTGGATAGATAGGCTATGATTAATGTGGGAGTTGGAGACTTAACAGATGTGGAGATAAGGTGCTGTGTTGGCATCTGGTCTTACTTCTTAGAAATTAGATGATCGAGACTCAGAAACCAAAATGAAATAGAAAGTGTTTCTCAAACATACTTTACAGCCAATGAAATACTTTTGAAATGTACTGTGCTAGGAAACACAGCAACCAACTTGCGCAGAACATAAACAGCACATTTAATGACAAGATAATCTGTTTTGTTGTGATGTTGATTGAGAGTTGAGTATTGACCAGATACTGGGGATAAACCCTCTGTGCTGCTTTGAAATAGTGTCATGTCAGCTTTCTGGCAAGCTGTGAAGGAAGAGGTGGGACAACAAGGTGCAGAGCTGGATGAACACAGCAGGCCAAGCAGCATCATAGGAGCAGGAAGGCTGATGTTTCGGGCCTAGACCCTTCTTCAGAAATGGGGGAGGGGAAGGGGGTTCTGAAATAAATAGGGAGAGAAGGGGAGGCGGATAGAAGATGGATAGAGGAGAGGATAGGTGGAGACGAAACAGACAGGTCAAAGAGGCGGGGATGGAGCCAGTAAAGGTGAGTGTAGGTGGGGAGTTAGGGAGGGGATAGGTCAGTCCAGGGAGGACGGACAGGTCAAGGGGGCAGGATGAGGTTAGTAGGTAGGAGATGGAGGTGCGGCTTGAGGTGGGAGGAGGGGATAGGTGGGAGGAAGAACAGGTTAGGGAGGCGGGGACAAGCTGGACTGGTTTTGGGATGCGGTAGGGGGAGGGGAGATTTTGAAGCTTGTGAAATCCACATTGGTACCATTGGGCTGCAGGGCTCCCAAGCGGAATAGGAGTTGCTGTTCCTGCAACCATCGGGTGGCATCGTTGTGGCACTGCAGGAGGCCCAGGATGGACGTGTCGTCTGAGGAATGGGAGGGGGAGTTGAAATGGTTTGCGACTGGGAGGTGCAGTTGTTTATTGCGAACCAACGTAGGTGTTCTGCAAAGCGGTCCCTGAGCCTCCGTTTGGTTTCCCCGATGTAGAGGCCACAACGGATACAGCGGATGCAGTATACCACATTAGCAGATGTGCAGGTGAACATCTGCTTGATGTGGAAAGTCTTCTTGGGGCCTGGGATGGGGGTGAGGGAGGAGGTATGGGGGCAGGTGTAGCACTTCCTGCGGTTGCAGGGAAAAGTGCCGGGTGTGGTGGAGCTGGAGGGGAGTGTGGAGCCGATTCGGGAGTCACGGAAAGAGTGGTCCCTCCGGAAAGCAGATAAGGGTGGGGAGGGAAAGATGTCTTTGGTGGTGGGGTTGGATTGCAGATGGCGGAGGTGTCAGAGGATGATGCGTTGGATCCGGAGGTTGGTGGGGTGGTACGTGAGGACGAGGGGGATTCTTTTTTGGCTCTTATTGCGGGGACGGGGTGTGAGGGATGAGTTGCGGGAAATGTGGGAGACACGGTTGAGGGCAATCTCGACCACTGAGGGGGGGAAGTTGCGGTCCTTGAAAAACGAGGACAACTGAGATGTATGGGAGTGGAATGTCTCATCCTGGGAGCAGATGCGGCGGAGGCGAAGGAATTGGGAATAGGGGATGGCATTTTTGCAGGAAGGTGGGTGGGAGAAGGTGTATTCTAGGTAGCTGTGGGAGTCGGTGGGCTTGAAATGGATATCGGTTTCTAGGTGGTTGCCCGAGATGGAGCCAGAGAGGTCCAGGAAGGAGAGAGAGGTATTAGAGATGGTCCAGGTAAACTTAAGGTTGGGGTGGAAGGTGTTGGTGAAGTGGATGAACTGTTCGAGCTCCTGTTGGGAGCACGAGGCGGCGCCGATACAGTCATCAATGTAACGGAGGAAGAGGTGGGGTTTAGGGCCGGTGTAGGTACGGAAGAGGGATTGTTCCACGTAACCTACAAAGAGGCAGGCGTAGCTTGGGCCCATTCGGGTAGCCATGGCCACCCCCTTTGTCTGTAGGAAGTGGGAGGAATTGAAAGAGAAGTTGTTGAGGGTGAGGACGAGTTCGGCTAAGCGGATGAGGGTGTCAGTGGAGGGGGACTGGTCGGGCCTGCGGGACAGGAAGCAGCGGAGGGCCTTTAGGCCATCTGTATGGGGAATGCAGGTGTATAGGGTCTGGACATCCATGGTAAAGATGAGGTGTTGGGGACCGGGGAATTGGAAGTTCTGGAGGAGGTGGAGGGCGTGGGTGGTGTCACGGACATAGGTAGGGAGTTCCTGGACCAAGGGGGAGAAAATGGAGTCCAGATAGTTGGAGATAAGTTCGGTGGGACAGGAGCAGGCGGAGACAATGGGTCGACCAGGGCATTCAGGTTTGTGGATTTTGGGAAGGAGATAGAAGCAGGCGGTGCGGGGTTGGGGAACGATGAGGTTGGAGGCCATGGGTGGGAGGTCACCTGAGGTGATGAGGTTGTGGATGGTTTGGGAGATGATGGTTTGGTGCTCGGGGGTGAGGTCATGATCAAGGGGGTGGTAGGAGGAGGTGTTGGAGAGTTGGCGTCTGGCCTCGGCGATGTAGAGGTCAGTACTACAACTGCGCCTCCCTTGTCTGCGGGTTTTACGGTGAGGTTGGGATTGGAGCGGAGGGATCGGAGGACTGCACGTTCTGCGGGGGAGATGTTGGAGTGGGTGAGAGGGATGGAGAGGTTGAGGCGATTGATGTCTCGACGGCAGTTGGAGATGACGAGGTCAAGGGAGGGTAGGAGGCCCTGGGGTGGTGTCCAGGAGGAGGGGTGTGTTGGAGGCGGGAGAAGGGGTCAGTAGAGGGAGGTTCACGGTTAAAGAACTAAGCGTGGAGGCGGAGGCGGCGGAAAAACTGCTCTATGTCCAAACGTAAGCGATATTCGTTGATGTGTGGGTGGAGGGGGACAAAGGTGAGCCCTTTACTGAGGACTGACCATTCATCCTCAGTAAGCGGGAAGTCTGGGGGAATGGTGAAGACTTGGCAGGGCTGGGTGTTGCTGTCTCCTCTGGAGCTGCCGGCTGTGGAGGCTGTGGGTGGAGCGACATCGGCGTTGGCAGTGGGCGGAGTTGCGCCGGCGGTGGGCGGAGTTGCGTCCGCGTCGGTGATGGGCGGAGTGGCGTCGGCGGTGGGGGGAGCGGGGTAGGCGGCGGCAGCAGCGGTGACGGTCGGTGCGTCTTCAGTGTCTGTGGTGTTGGTCTTGGAAATGGAGGCGGTGGCATCAGCAGCGATGGCGTTCGCTGTCCCGGAAATGGGGTACCCGGCGGTGGCGGATGTGACGTCATCTGTGGGTTCTCCGACAGTGGCCTCATGGCCAATGGCGGCGGGCACATTGTGGGGAAGGTCCTGGGTAGGGTTGGGGATTTGGGGGTTGGAGGAAGCCCATTTTGGGTGGTAGGCACCAGTAAGTTTACTGTACTTAACGGTTTTTAGTGTCCAATAAAGCGGAGTAGAATTGTGAGTTCAGGTTGTGGATCCGACGGAGAATAAAAAACAGGAGAGGTCCTTTGCAGGCCTGGGAGAGGGAGGCTCTGAGCTGGGGTAGGCTTGATTGTAGTGCCTGGAGATGCCGGCGCATTGCTGCAAGTGTGTGTTTCAGGAGTCGCAGGGAGAAACGCTTCTGAAGGATCTCAATGCTATGAATGTAGATATTGTCACGGTTGGGGCCAAATTGGGAAGGCTTGAATGTGGATTGTAGTCCATTGGGGATGATCTGGTTCCGTAGGCAGGTACTAAGAGGTGGTCTCAGTTTGACATCTCATCTGAAATGTGACACCTTCGATAAAGCAGCATTCCCTTCATACTGAACTAAATTGTCAGCTTTGATTTTGGAACAGACAATGTTGTAATTTCCTGGCAGTAAATTATCAGTCAGGTTTGTTAGAATTCAAAGTGGAGAATTAAAAGTCTGGCAGGTTGGGCAGAGAGGTGGCAGAAACAGTTCAACGTTGAAAACTTTAAAGAGATACACCTTAGAACTGGGAAAATATATATGTATTTTAAATGCTCAGATTTTTAACAAACTGCAGCAACAAGAGGGAGTTTGAAATGAGGACAGATATGCCACAAGCATAGAAGGCCATGAAAATAGTTTCTATATAACTGCACAGAATACAGATAAGGAAGGAATTGTTGACAAGACCAGACTATAGTTAGGCTGTAGGTGTGCAGTGCGGAAACTTGGTCATAGGAAAGACAGAAAAGCAATGGAAAAGATGCAACGCAGTTTTAGCACTATGATTTATAAGTATAGGGAGAGCTTTGAGAAGTTGCAGCTTTTTTTAAGGACCAGACCCTTTTTTATTTTTCTTTATTTTGGATTGTGGACCAAAATGGGAAAAGAATATGCTTTAAACCAAGGAAACTGTGAAAGGAAATATTGTTGTTTAAAACACGTTACTAGAATTCATTATGAGTTGTATTCATATTGTTGCTTTTCTCAAACAGCGGGGAAGGATTGCTGAATTCCTGGACTTATTGGCACTGTTGAGTTCAGAGCAGTTTTGCTAAGAAATAGCCTGTCTATTAGTTTTTCAGTCAGGATCAGTTGAGAGAATCAGGAATGCCCAGCGCAATACCAGCTCTCTGATAAGACTGCCAACATGCCCAGGTGCCACTGTACGAACAGTGCAGAGGCAGAAAGCCTCAAGACTCTTAAAAATAAAAGACAGACATCTCTTTCCTTGTAGAAAAAGGACAAAAAATTGGAAGATAGATTCTCATTCACTCTTTGTCTATAAACTGCTCCCTTTAATCAGTGACTGAGAGACTGAACAATTGGTGTGCCAATTGCCCTGTGTGTGCAGTAAAGAAGTGAAAGGACTTGGAAAAAAGAAAATCAGAAAACCAGAGATCAGAAGGACTCAGAAGAAGCAAAAGGAAAGCTTATTGAATTCTGTGGACTGGTGCTATTGAACTGTGTTCCCTTAATATATTTTTCCACACTCATAACATCTATGCTTTTTTGTTTGTTTGTTTGTGTCTGTCTGCTACTGTATGTAGGTGTGTAAAAAGGGATAGAATTGGAAGTTCATATGTCATGTTTTGTTTATCTGTGTTTAAAGTTGATTTATTCAGACAGGAAAGTTGATGATTTGGAGTGATTTGATGAAATCTTTAACTTTAGGGAGTAGTGGAACTTAGGTATGAGAACGTTTTGCTCAGTAGGTCAAGACATACCAGAGAATGTGACCCAATATAGACCTTCAGGAAGATAAAAGTTTGGCAAAATGGCATAAATTCCTGAGAGCCAGGAAAATAATAAAATGCTTGAGGTGAAAGGGGTTGAGCAACAAAAACTGCTACACAGGAAGTAATTAGAATTGGACATTTTTAGCTAATAGCGAAGACTCAGATTTATAAAAAAAACAATGTAAATTGATGTTTGCTTGTGAAAGAAGAGAATATTAAAGGAGTGGGGAGTGGAGGTGGGGAGTGCGCACAAGATTAGGGGATTATGGTAAATGACTTAGAGGAAGGAAAACACATGCATGCAGAGTTGATGGACTGACTGATCTATTTTTGCACTGTAATAAGTAATACATTTAAGAGAAGTTGGCACAGGGAATTATGACTCTCTGCATTCACCTCCAGTGTTTGAAGTGCACATGAATATAAAATAAAATCCCATCTCTGTCTGCTGTCTTTAGGGTCCCACATGGGATGAATTTTACACAGTTTCGATTGGTTGTGATTGGGCACAAGTCCAAAGCACAAAACAACTGCTCTTCAACACTAATGGGCTTTAGATTGGCAATCAGGCTCACTTAAGAGAGGCCCCACTGATGGTGAGTGTTGGAAATGTCACAGTGGTGTTTCACAGCAATCTCTTCTCAGACTTGGATTCTGGCCTGTTGTTAAGAGTACAGCTGAAAATCCTCACCCCATCTGGCCTGCCCAGTATCTGACTGGAAGCATTTCATGTTGAGACTACAAAAGGATGAAGGCATTCCATTCCCAGGACTGATGAAAGTTGTATTTATACATCTCTATCGCACAATGTTGATTACAATAATGGCTCTGTACAATACTCCCCAAGGGAATGTTAAAATTAGTTCCCATTAGGGGCGCATTATAGAGGGCGTGTTGAATTGTGTCTTCATTAGGGAACCACAAACAATACATCTTCTGTCAGAAGCCACCGACATTCTTTTACTGGATAACATGGAGTGGAGCTTTTCTTTATGAGTATTTTTAACAGTAAAGCATACTACAAAACTGACAGAAAGGCAGCTGCTTCAAGGAACAGGGATTACAGGGAGGAATCACAGAATGGAAAAGCAAAATGTACAAACTGTTGACCACTTTGGTGACATCAGTGAACTGTACATGGACTTCCAAGAAAAACTCAATTGATAGCACAACCCATGATACTTAGTTGTATGACCAATGGCATTTACACAGAATTGTTACAGGACAGAATGAGGCCATTCAGCTCTTCATGCCTGCACCATTACCTACAAAGCAGGCAACCACTCAGCACTCACTTGCCTTCTCGTTTGTAATTTCTTTGAGAAGCACTCAGAGCACCTTCACAGGTGGCTTGTTAAAGACTTTTCCCCCTCAAGCGGCACAAACGCTGGACTCTTTGTCCGAACTGCAGGTTTACAATCGGAATGCAACGCTGCAGAATGAAGAAGGTTGACAAATCCGTCATCAGTAATATCAAAGAAAGGGAGGGACGGGTTCAAATCCATCACCATTTTCTAATGAGAGACATCAGTGTTTCTTCTTCAAAGAAATTTTAGTAGGATACTTCACAGTTTTAGGAATGTTTTCAGTCTGCTTTGTAACAATTTAAACTCCAATTTAGAGATCAAGCTTATGCAGAAAATGAACATGTAGATCAGCAACAAATTCCTAACTACAAAGATAAATCACGTTCCCCATGAGCCTGATAAATGGTTAGTCACACTGAAGTTGTAACCAGCAGAGGTGACTGACATTGGTTTGAAACCTTCGAATAATAGTCCCATCCCCTATCACATCCCTTACTCAAGATATTATACCAGTCACAACTGCAGTCCTGTTTCTCTCTTCATATGCAACGTTTTCCCGACTAATCCTTTTCTGAGGTTTAATTTACACACAACTGCTTTTTATTCACCCCAAATCTACACTACTTTCTGAATTCCCACTGAAGCTTGGTGTTCTTTGAGACTCTGATCAAAAACTTCAAGCCCCCGACTTCAAGTTCATCCTTAAGACGACTGATTTTTACTTGCAGAAAATTTGTTCTGCCTTCTTTTTTGTGGCATCACTGAACTCAAAGATTTTCTAATATCCTTGTCACTGCTCTTCTGAGCTCCGGCTCATCCAGAACTTCGTCATCTACACTCTGTCCAGCGTGAAATTCCATTTGTCTGTCGTATTGTTTCTCAGCAATTTTTATCAACAATGTTCAACATCATTTCCAACTACTTGGATACTGAAGCATTCCATATCAATGTGCACCAAGATCTAAACATTCATGCATGGACTAGTAAGCGGCAAAAAACATTTGTGCCATCTCTAACTGGAGAAAACCTAAACATTTCCTCCTGATATTCAATGGCATTAACATAAACAGGTCCTGGTGGTTACTATTCACCAGGAACAGAACTCGATCAGCCATATAAATATTGTGGCTTCAATTGCTCGTCAGAGCCTGAAATACTGTGACCAGTAGCTCATCTCCTGACTCACACAGGAGTCAACCACGTACAAGGCACAAGTCAGGAGTAGAGCAGAACTCACCAATGCTCCTCAGACAGCACCTTTCAAATCTGCAACTGCTATTACCCAGAAGGACAAAGGCAGCAGATGCATTGAAACATCACAGTCTGCAAGTTCTCCTCCAAGCCAAACAGGATCTTGACTTGGATTACGGGCTTAATCTTAGGTTTTTCTGGCTAATACCAAATTGCATCGAGTTTTATTTTTAAGCGGGTTGTCTCTTTTGAGGTCTGGTGTGTTTACACACCCTATCTTACCAAACTTGTTTTAGCAACAACCAAGCAAGCCTTAAGGTATCCCTCATGGACCATTTCCACCCCATTTTACCATAGGCTGTCCTTGGAACAAGTCATCACACAGCAGCTATCAAGTGAAAGATCCATATCTCATTCACCCGAACTCTCTTTGAAAGCCTGTGGTGCACTTGGAGAAGCTCTGTCAGTCTGGAGCTGTCCTGGACATGGCACACAAGGGGTAATTGCGCCTGACTTTGTGGACTGAGATGTGGACGTCCTGCTGGAAGGGGTGGTGCAGATGCAGCATGTCCTTGACTCCCAAGACCAGCAAAGAAGCCATGACAGTAGAACATGCCAGCCTGGGCTGAGGGCAATGCAGTCTCAGCTCTCTGGAGGTAGGCTCAGTAATGGAGGAAGAGAGTCAATGTCCTTTGTTACTCCACCAGGGAAAATGCAGCCATCTTTTCTCTGATACCCACGAAGGCTCGTGCCCTACCACTCTCAGCACTGACCATAACATGTTCCTCACTCACTGTCAACACCCCCACTCCGCCCCACCTCCCGACCCCACAGCCCAAACACTACAAATCCTCCATCACCATCTGCGCTTCCTACTCACTCACTCAGGCCACCTCTCCATCGGCATCAAGAGTCACAGCTGTGGCCATCCCCTTTCATCTCCAATAATACTTGCCTTCCTCTCACTCTGTGAGAAGCGGCCCACAGAAGAGCGGAAACTATCAAGACAGTGAGAGCGCTACCCGACATTCAGTTCCTCTACTCTTAAGTAGGGCGTTCTGACTCTGACCACCCAGAGTAAGCCCCTGACTGGTATCAGAGGCTAAACACGGCTTACTGTGCTGGGATCGCCTTAGCGAACGCCATCGCTCTTGGCTTGACTGAGGCCTGTGGACAACCATGACAAACTTCCTGGCTGGCTTTGTGTCTGTGCTAAGTGACGTGATGAAACAGCATTAATATTAATCCTGTTATCTCGAGCTGAGAGTGCAAAGTTCAAAAAGGCAAGGCAATGCAAGGCAGGGATGCTGTAAGCATCCATGTAGGGTGGAGTGAGAGAGTGCTATGAGTATGGGGATAAAGCCTGTTTAGGCCACGAGCTGGATGTGTATTCCCGAGCGCACAGTCACTTGCTGCAGCATTACAATGATAGGTGCTGGTGTGGCTCCAGGTACAGTAATGGAGTGCAGAAACAACCTGTAAGTGCATCAGAGATGTACCACAAGCACTCATAGAGGCAGGCACATGTCAGATGTCAATGTCTACAGATGTGGGGCAAGGATGCAATGTTGGTGCCCCGTGTCCAAAATGGAAGGTCTTTCAGAGCAAGTGAATCTGCCTGGGGCTAGCTCTGGTTCCCCGACTGAATTTTCCCTAACGTCGAGCTCGTTTGGAAAGATAGAAGACTGAATATTAATGAGGTGAGCAGGGCCATTGAAAAAATGCATTTAACAAGCAATAAACACTGTCAACCGGCAACTCACCACTGCCCAGCAAGAATTTCACCCCATCCCTTGTGAAAATCATAGCAGATGGTATGAATTGCTCCTGAGGTCAAGATGGGTGACACTGCACTTGTCGCCAGATTCTACCACACATTGTGCCGTAGTCCGTGTCGCTCAGACCCCGATAGGATTCTGCCCGATATTAGCATTCTCTCATGCTTGCTGGATCCCCTCCCAGCAGCACTGTGCGTATACTTGCTGTAGGTGTATTACAATGGTTCAGGAAGGCAGTTCACTGACATATTCTCCAGTGCCATAAGCAATGAGCAACAAATAGGCAAAAGGATGAAAAAAACAAACATTTAAATTTAAAACAAAAATAAAGCATAAAATTAAAATTCAAAATTCACAGAATCACTCATCTCTTTGGCTCTCTTCCTCTTTGACCTTTACAACTTTACACAGTCCTTCATCTTTGCTCACTCTTCCAGCTATGCATTTCAATGATGGTGGCAGACCCTCAGGTAAAGTTAGCCCACCCACTCTCTTCCACCTTTCTTCATCATTCCCTAACATCTAAAAACCTACCTCAGCAAGGCTGATAACTCATACAATCAAAGAAGTTAGCACAGAATCCCTCCAATGTGGAAGCAGGCCATCTGGCCCATTGAGTCCACAATGACCCTCCAAAGAGCATCCCATGCAAAGCCACCCCCATCTTATCCTTGTAAAGCTTCCTTCCCCTGGCTAATCCACCTAGCCCGCACATCACTGGATACCATTGGCAATTTAGCATGGCCAATCCACCTAGTCTGCACATCTTTGGACTGTGGGAGGAAACCAGAGCATCTGGAGGAAACCCACACAGACACAGAGATAATATGCAAACTCCACAAGGATAGTCGCCTGAGGCTAGAACTGAACCTGTGTCCCTGGCATGGAGAGGCAGCTGAGCTGACCACTGAGCCACCATGCCACCTTTATTTACCTGATTATTACTTCGATTGCTGCACTGGATCTGACCTCCAACTCTGAACCACATTGCTGTTTTAAATGATATGATATTGCAAGTAGTTATTGTAACAGAGCCCCTCCATTGTATATAAACTAACTTGAGTTTCTATAACCTGTTCCTGATCCCAGAATATGGAACCAATTAACCAATGTTTTGCTGTAAAGCCACTGCTCATAAGAGCTCAGACAGCCAATGTTCTTGAAGCTGGGTCCCACACAATAAGTTAATGGCTGGACAATCTATTTTATTGATGTTGTTGGAGGGATAAAAATGAGTTGGGACGTGGGCCAAAGTCCCCTGCTCTTTTGAAAATAAAACCCCAGCATTTTGTGAGTATACGCAGCGTAAACAGGCCTGGGTTTCGTGCTCCATCTGAAGAATAGCTCTTCGAACAATGCAGCACACCATCAGTACTGCACTTTCATGCCATTTCTCGTTTACGATGTAAATTGAAATTGCAAAGCAGGCACTATTAAGTGCAATTCCCAAAACACACATGAAACACTGCCCCTGATTATGAATTTTCTTGTGCTCAACACACCAACCAACTCACTGCAATTTGCACTTTTATGTTTCCCAGTTTTTTTTTTCTTTTGGAAGTCATATCACTTCTGTATGAATTACAGGTATTTTTTTTTACAATGTTTTCTGCTTCTGCCGAGATTGAGTCGTGAAGTGAATGGTTAAATGGGATTCGGATGAAAGATTTACAAAAAAAAAGTCTGGGTCACTTTATCTGCACTTTGCAGAAAACATGAGGCAAGCATAAAATTTTTCAGTAAACACGTTACACAGTTATCAGAATTTATCTACAGCAACAAAGCAGGGCCATCATCTCTATCAGCGGCTGACTCAGTTAACATTGGCAATGCACCTAATTCTAATAACGAGCAACCTTCTATCTTCTGCTTTGACCCACAGGTCGATTATGCAGTGAGAACAGCAAATGGGGCTGGTATTGGTTACAAGGTTGTAAGGCATCCTACGTGCTTCAAGTTGTCTCATTAACCGTGGCTGAGTTTTCTGTTGTGCATTAGGGATAGTATGTGGGTCCTGAGCCCAGCCTTCTCATGCTCCCATCCCCCAACCCCCGAATCGTTCACTGCTGATTTCATCACCGTCTCATCAACAACCGGCCAACATCCCCACCGAGTGAGGGGAGGATTCTGGGTATGTGTGGAGCTGGGGCAGGGGAGGAAAAGCTCTCCAACTTCAGGTTAATTCTTCACAACATTAACGTTTGTTTTAGATCTAGGATTTCTAAAATGAGTCAAACTCCTGTGCTCCAAAATTGATCTCCCCAGTGGCTTGGATTGAAATACAATCATACACAAATGTTCACCCTCGTACGTCATTGTCATGTGACATTTTCCATGACTGGCACTCACTGTGGGCAGACATCTTAACCTCGCTTCAAAAAATGTTTTGTTGAATGCAGTGTTGCACTGTACCCACAAAATGTTAATCGACACACCAAACCTGTCAAGAAAAATAATTACTACATAGTGTCCAGCTTTGATAATTCATGCTGAGTGATCCTGAGCTCACTTTAAACATTGGACTCAAAGATGACATTTGGAAACTGATTTCCTTGTCCACCCTCAGGCCTACTAGTACCCTTGAGTGGCCAGTTAACGGCCATCTATTATTACTGCAGCAGGAGCACAGGCCCACGCAATACAGGAGTCCTGCAGTAGGATGCTGATAGGTAAAGTGGGGCTGGGGTGGGAGCATTCTTTGCTTGATCCCAGGGCCCAGCAAAAGACCCCACACTCCTTTTAACATTCTCCTCTGGCCTTTTGACTCCAACTGATTGATTACGGTCTTATCTTATCACGCAACATTCCCGGGAAAACCTGGCTCTCGGAAGCTACCCCAGAATTCACCTTTGACCCATGCCATTGTTGAGAGCCCGTGGTACATCTGGAGAAACACTGTCAGTTCAGAGCTGCCCTGTGTGGTCACTATGACATGACAGAAAGGGGTAAACTGGCACATCTCTGTACAGTCCTGAACCTGGAGGTCCTGCTGGACGGGACGGTGCAGATACAGAACTTCCTCCTTCCCAAGTCTATGACAGCCTGAGGAGGCACAGAGTTAAGGTAGTCTCAACCACCTTTAGGAATGTGCAGCACTGAAGGAAGAAGGTCAATGACCTTCTCCACTTCACCAGGGTAAGTGTCACCACCTTGTCTCCCATAGTTCACACTCTTGTCTATGTTGCTGTGCCCACCTCCGACCTGTTTTTGTCTCACTATCACATGCAACATCTTCCCTCACTCACTGTTTCCCGCCTCCAAGTGGATCATCACAAACCCTGCATGACCTCTGTGCTGCCTCCTCACTCACTGGGATACCTCCCTGAATGCACCATAAGTAACAGCCAATCTACACATTTTTACCTCCTTTTCTCCTTTTATTCCAGGAGGAAAGCAGCCCACAACAGTGCAGTAAGAATCAAGATGGTAATGGGCTGCCTGTCATTCAGCTCCTCACCCCTGATGTGGACAGCAGCCTGACTCAGACCGCCCCTGAGTGGCTGACTGACCATGTCCAAGCCCCTGGACTGGGATGACAGACTGCCCTAGACTTACAGTGCTGGATGCTCTGAGCAAAGGTTATCCCCCTTGACTCGACTGAGGCCTGCTGACAAACAGGACAAGCTTCCGGGATTGTGTCTGCACTAAATGGCAAGGCAAGACTGAAGTAAAATAATAGCCTCGTATCTCTGGCTGAGGGGACAAAGAACTAAAAAGACAGGGATGCAGTGAACATCCAGTGAAGGTCACAATGTGTCAGTGGTCCGAGAGCGAGTGAAGAGTCTGAAGGTGCAGTCCATGAGCTGGGTGTCCCCCACTGACTGCACGGTGTCCTTACAACAGCTTTGCAATAGTTGTCAATGCAGCTGAAAGTGCAGCAAGTGAACCAGAGATGTACATTAAGTGTTCTTAGAGGTAAGGTACATATTGTACGGAGCAATGTCTGTGGACATGCAGAGCATGTCCCTGTGAAAATTGTAAAAGGTGGAATGATAGGGATCTTGTTGTAGTGTCCCTATACTTGGGCCTCAAATGTGAGGATTCCACCCCACCCCCCCACCCCGCTCCAGATGTGGTCCTAAAGTGTCTGAACAAGTTGACTAAAAATGTATTAAAGGTAGAGCAAGACGATCCTGGTGTTAAGACAAGCTTCACCAGACTTCTAATCTGATTCTGCCCACCACAGGCCACATTGCTCAGTCCCTGCATAAAGATTCCACCCTCTTTTTTTGCTAATTTCACTGTCTTGTGTTGCTTCCACCAGTTAGTTTGGTCCCTGTGGTTTTTGGCTGTACCTTGTGTGACTGCGTTTCTAAATGGCTGGAATTGGATGCTTTTATCCTTTGACCCAGTCCTGTCTAGCAGTCCATGGAAATCTCTGGCAAGTGCAAATTTGCTGCATTTCGGCAGTGACTTTGTACAGGTGGCAGGCTTATTCCCATTTACATTTCAAACCGTCACAAATTCACCTTTCACATCCAGACCTCACTGAATATAAATCAGTGAAGGCCCAGGAATCAGAATATTCCAACCCCTTTTATGATTCTGGTGCCTTCCAACCAAATGCTTTAAAGCTCTTTCTGCATTGAGTTAACTAATTTTGGCTGTGGCATTAGGTTATCAACAACATTAAGATTGACCTCAGTGCACTTGGGGCTGGAGTGAGCAAGGCAAATTAGCCAGACCTTCCATTCATGACCAACGTCCACTAGCTGCAGCTGGAAAATCCACACTGTGTGGATAATTAACACACTTCTGACACTTTAGTGTCGGCTACTGTGAGAAGGACCAGCAGGAGAAAGACAACATTCCGATCCCTCTGTGAATGCACTCAATTTGAATCATTTGGCCACATTTGCAATCAATGAATGAAATGAAATGCAGAGTGGTGAAAATAAAACATATCAAACATCTGCTTACATCCACCGAAAACAAAGTTATTAATGTGACCTTAATATTAAACCTATTTTATTTTTGAAACTGTTCTTACCTATTTGATCCAGCCATAGGGTTGCAAAACCAGATAATTGAACATCAAGCAACAGCACGCATCAGAGAGCAGGCAGCGGTAAGAGACAGAGAAAAAAAAATTTCATTAGATTTTGCCATTTTTAATAGAATGTGAAAAAAATAAAACAGATTTAAAAAGGTACGGTGTGCCCAACTTATTGCTAGGTTTTTAATGAAAAAAATAATAAACTAAAAATCCACCCACCCCTATTAGAGCAGCCAGCTCAGCAGTAAACAATGCAATCTCTGCACAAACATCAGTCGTTATCAGTGCTGAAATTTAATCTCAGTTCCAAATGAGATCTAGTTCCATTAGTCACTAGATATGAAACAGCAAAGAAAGGGAGAGACACATATGCTGCCAAACTTAGAAATGATTTGCTCATTGCTATATGGCAATGAAACCAGGATTCAATCAATTCTTCATGTGAATGACACAATAGTGAGCACTACGCAGAACTCACAGCACATAATTCGACCATTCAGCCCAACTGTCCTACCTGACAAGCTAATGTCCACTCAACGTCATTCAACTGCGTCAATATATCCTTCTAGTCCTTTCTCCCTCATGTACTTAACTAATTTACTTCCCTAAAAAAAATTGCAGCGTAAGAAACATTCTTGTACTGTAATCATTGTCACAATATTGGTGATAGTTTGAAGTACAAGCTATTTATACAAAAATAAAACTTCCTTTAATGTTGTACAAAGTTCTATGGCACTTCGAAGCAGCACTGAAAAAAGTTGGCACTGAACCACTATCAGCATCATGAGGACAGGGTCAGCAACAGCTCGATCAGAGAGGCAGGTGTTAAAGGAGGAGAGACAGTTCAGGAGGCAGAGAGGTTTGGGGAGAGTATTCCACAGCTCAGAGCAATTAAAATCAGAAATGTGCAAGAGACTGGATTCGAAGGACAGTAAAGGTAACTGATCACATCTTACAATTCTAATGCTCAAGAAATGCTGACTAAGGGAAAAGGCTTGGCATGGCTGTATTATTAATCATGGTTGACGCACCCATGAAGAATAGCCACCCTGGAAAAGGATTTTGGATTGCCTGTGAAACAACAACTAGCAAGGCATTCAGCAAATGATGGTTTTTTTGAAAATATTAGCTCAGGGGATGTAGGTTTCGCTGGCTGGTCCACCATTTATTGCCCATCAGTAGTTGCCCTTGAGAACACAGGGGATGAGCTGCTTTCTTGAACAGCTGCAGTCCATTTGCTGTGGGTAGATCCACAATGCCACTGGGGAGGGTGTTGCAGGGGCTTGACTCAGTAGCAGTGAAGGAATGGTGAGATATTTCCAAGTCATGATGCTGAGTGGCTTGTGGGGAGCTTGCAGGTAGTGGTGTTCCCATTATCTCTACTGCCCTTGAACTGCGAGATGCTATTGGTTGTGTGTTTGGAAGGAGCCTTGGTGAATGGGAAATAAGGAGGAAGATTTGAGACATGAGCAGAATGAAGGGCACTCCTTGACAACTTCCAAACCCACGACCAATAGCATCTAGAAGGACAAGGGCAGCTGATAAAATGGGAACACCACTACCTGCAAGCTCTCCACAAGGGCATTGCTTGACCACCTTCCTTTTGGTTCAAGGTTAACTGAGCTGAAGTAAGAATCTCATTGAGATCATGAAAACAGGCACTAGTACTATTTGTGACAACAAGGTGCAGGGCTGGATGAACACAGCAGGCCAAGCAGCATCATAGGAGCAGAGAGGCTGACGTTTCGGGCCTAGACCCTTCATCAGAAAAGGGGGAGGGGAAGGGGGTTTTGAAATAAATAGGGAGAGAGTGGGAGGCGGATAGAAGAGGGATAGAGGAGAGGATAGGTGGAGAGGAAACAAACAGGTCGAAGAGGCGGGGATGGGGCCAGGAAAGGTGAGTGTAGGTAGGGAGTTAGGAAGGGGATAGGTCAGTCCAGGGAGGACGGACAGGTCAAGGGGGCGGGATGAAGTTGGTCGGTAGGAGATGGAGGTGCGGCTTGGGATGGGAGGAGGGGATAGGTGGGAGGAAGAACAGGTTAGGGAGGCAGGGACGAGTTGGACTGGTTTTGGGATGCGGTCGGGGGAGGGGAGATTTTGAAACTTGTGAAATCCACATTGATACCATTGGGCTGCAGGGTTCCCAAGCGGAATATGAGTTGCTGTTCCTGCAACCTTCGGGTGGCATCGTTGTGGCACTGCAGGAGGCCCAGGATGGACATGTCGTCTGAGGAATGGGAGGGGGAGTTGAAATGGTTCGCGACTGGGAGGTGCAGTTGTTTGTTGCGAACCGAGCGTAAGTGTTCTGCAAAGCGGTCCCCGAGTCTCCGCTTGGTTTCCCCGACTACTAGTACTATTTGTGTTCCATAGAAACTGTGGAAAACACCCACTAACACAACTTCAAAAACCATGAGTTGGGTACCACATAGACTCAGCACCAGAACGGAAGAGGATCTCACAAGATTATAAAGTCTTCCCTTCTTATAGGGCCATCCACTGCAGTTGGTCAACTGACATACCAAACACAAATGAAGACATCTTGTTTTGATGCTTTAACTAAGAGAGCTATTAGTTATCAAATGTTTATTTTTCCAAATTTGTAACTGTCAGGGTTGAAGATTCCTAAATGTTTAAGTGGTTGCAAACAAAGCAAGTTGAATTTGTTAAACAGTGGATTAGAATTAGCATTCCAGGTTGATGACTTTTTATTAGAAGCTGAAATGTTTCTAAAAGCAAAATAGTGCTGATATTGGACCTCTGAAATAAAAACATAACGTGCTGGAGAAACTGAGCAGTCTGTTAGGAACAGCAGAGAGAGAACCAGAGTTTGGAGTTTAATAATCTTCTTTGGAACAGTTCTGAAGAACTGGACTTAAAACATTAATCCTGAAATATGAACTCCATTTCTCTCTAGAATAATGCTGCCAGAATATTGCTAGTATTTTCTGTTTTTACTTCAGATCTCTAATGTCTGCATTATTTTGCTCAAGTTCATTTGTTGCTCTCCTTCAGAGAGTTAAGACATTGCCAGATAAGTCAATGACACAAGGACAATGATTAAGTGAAGGTGAACAGTAAAACACTTCACAAAATGACAAGGAGGTGTTGATGACTTTATTACGAACCATCAATCACCTCAAAACAGAGGCCACAATGGAAATGAATGTCAACAACGGCAGCTCTAGTAGCTTCAGCCTCTCCTGCCCATTTCATATACGGCTTTTTTGCTCTCAAATGCATGTCATGTTACTTTCATCATCTTTAAATGCTTTAGCGTACAGAATTCATCACAAAAAAATCAAAGCTACTTGAAAATGCACTCCTTTAACAAGGGGTATAAACTGCTAATAGCTGCTCTATTCACATATACGTTGTGGTCTGTATGACTTCCACATTTCCAAACGGCAACCAATGTTTAATATTTTTTCTTTGAACTTACCTCTAACTTTCCTTCCAATGTCAATGGTGAATTTACCAGAAGCCATGGGGAGATCATGGCATCATCCTTGACCTGCTTCCCTAAAGCATCAGCCCTGCCCTCCCGCTGCCTGGGTCTTGAACTCTGGAATTCCCTTCTTAAAACACGCTACTGCTCCCTCTCTCTTTATCCGTTTTTAAGATGGCCCTTCAAGCCTACTCTTTTGACCATCACCTGTCATTTTAATTTGTCACATCAGTGCCATTCTGATTTTTGTGGCCTTAGTATCCTACACTGTTCTAATAAAGCTCATTTTAAGGTGGAGGGACATTGTCGGAACTCAGCAATTAGTTCAACAGTTTCAGATCATAACCTCTGTCTCTATTTTGTTTTGTGTTTTTTTTTTGGTTTTGTGTTTGGAAGGTAAAGCTGACATAACTCTGTTTTCCCCATTGACACCTCCTCTTAAACATCTTATGTATCTTGATTTGTTCCATTCTCACCTCTTTTGGTCTTGCACCATTATCCCTCTTGTCATGTAATCTTTCCTGTTTCTGCCCTACCTCACACCTATCCTTTAGCTCTTTCGCCCCCTGCTCAATCCTTCTGGCTTGTTTTCTATTCGAACCTGAGCATCTCGGCTTTTGTCCATTCTGCTAAAGAGTTATCAACCCCAAAATGTTGACTGTTTCTCTCTATACTGATGCTGCCAGATATACTGAGCTTTTCTGTTTTTATTTCAGATTTTCAGCATCAATATTTATTTTTTGACCTGTAGCAGGGATGCCTTCCTTGATCCGGTGCACATTTTTATGATTGTGCTCCTTTGAGGCAACTTAGAACATCTTGTGTTAAAGGGACTAAATAAATACACATAAGTATTGTTTTTGATGCTGTCTCCATGTGTATTCTCATATCTGTGACAGTGAAAACAGATCACAATGGAAAATCACAAGTATTACAATTGTGAGTCAGCTTTTAAACTCTTATTATCACTGATGGAATAAAGTGGTTTAAACGACCCAACCTTTGGTACTCCAACCATTCCCCATTCTCAGTTGCTCTTTATTTTAATCTTCCATGTGAAATACATGTAGATACATGAATATCCAAATTAGAAGCACTTATCCCCTTCAGGCTGCTCCTCCACTTACTGAGATCATGGTGATGTGATTCTGCCTCAAATTCATCATTCCTGCCTTTTCCTTGATGCCCACTGACACCCTTTGGAGTGATTGGTGGTGGCAGAGTAGGACGCTCCAGTCAGAGCTCCTCTGCTTGCCAGTCCCTTGACCTCTTATCCATTTTTTTTTCTCTCCTCTTCGTGGTTTTCCCTTTCTTCAACCCCTCCCATCCACCTGCAAAGTGGAGTTGCAGAGCGAGTGGGCTGAGTCCCGTGGCAGAACCAGCATGGGCAGCATGGCTTTGTGCTCTCGGGCCTGCAGGCATGCCCCTTGAGCCCCAGAACACCGCGAGCAGTGAGCCCTGGAGCAGCGAGTGGGCTGTGAGCCCGGAGCAGTGCGGGGAAGAAACCGCGCAGCAGCACATGGGAAACAGCCCCAGAGCAGCGCGCAGGCAGCGTGTCCTGGACGGACACCAGTGTGAGGGGTCAATCCTGCCACTTACCGTAGAGCAGCTGTGGGTCGGCTTCGGGCGAAATGGGGCTTAGAGTGGAACGGGAATGGCTGTTGGGCTGGGGTCTGGTGCGGGCGGTCAGACCACATGTGGAGGTCTTGCGCCGAGCTGCTATACTGTAACGTCTATTTAAAATTTCCTACCTTACTGTATTGTTAACCCTTTAATAATTTCCTTTTTTAACTTATTTTTCTACTCTGTACGTAATGCAACTATTTTTATTCCTCTGCTCTATCCAAGAATTGTACCAAGGTACTTGTACCGAAGATGTTGCCATAAGAAGGCAGCCGTTGTAAAAGTTTTTCACTGTCCTCCCACAGTGGAGTACTCATGACAGTGAAAGGATATTGTGTTGAATTGACTGTGTTAAGGTCAACCAGGTGGACCTCATGGAATATGAGTTCCCTGATTGGGGCTGATAATCTGGTCCATTCAAGGAGTCCTGGCTGAGGCTGAGAGCTGGCTCTGAGGCAGCTGGACCAGTGGCAAGGACTCTCCACGTGTAAATAAAGGGTGACTTGGCGTCAGGATACTGGCCTCTGTAGAGTTATTTCACCCTCATTATTCAAGAATCGATTCTACTGCTACCTTATAAGTGCTTCCAGGAGCTCTTGTCCCACAGTGGCAATGTTCCTACCTCTGAGCCAGAAGGCACAGATTCTAGTCCCACCTGCTCCAGAGGTGTTGTTACGTCTCTGAACAGACTTGATTGATAATATCCAAAAGTGCTCCTGTTTCCACTTCTGTCCAGGAAATAGAGACTCATGACATTCAGAGTGGAAAAAACATCATCCATCTTAAGTGGGAGGTCCCCCCTTTTAAAACCATGTCCGCTAGTTCCAGCAAGATAAACCTCTAATGCACCGATTTCACATTCATCCAAGTTAAGACTTAATTTTTATTATACACTGTTCACAAACTTTTACTAGTGGCTGGGGGAATCAAGTTTCACCATTTATAATTATGTCTATGGCTCTATCGTGATTGAATGTCAAACTCGATTTTGATGTATGGGAACTTCCAGCAAATAGTTCGCTGCACCATTAATTCTTTCAGACACCCATCCCCCATCCCCTTCAATCTTAAAATAGAAGCTTCTCAATTACCCAACAACTCAGTTGCTTCAATCACAATTGTCTGCAGGGAGCAGGTCAGAATGTTTCTGCACCTTTTGTTCATATCTTCATTGCTATAAGCATCAAAGATTTACGCAATAGATAATTAATTAATCAGGACTTCATTTAATATTTGGTTTTGCGAAGATTATGTTTTAACGATCCAATATTTTAGCTAACCACTTGGAGATTGTGGTTCTCTATAATTCTGCATTGATTGCAAATTGATAGCCTTGATCAAGACCTTCCTCTGCTCACTGGTCACGAGAAAATCCTCCTTTGATTCAGGGCACAATACTTGTGGGTTCTTTCACAATTAGTTAAAAAAATAAGAGCATACAGAGGCCTGTGAAATAGGCCCTGCACTGCATTGGTCAAAACACAGCAGGATTTAAATTAATTCTTCCCAGTTCCCGACCCATGTGAGGTACCTCTTCCACAACACACACTTCACAAAGGTAACTTATTGATAGTCCATTATATATGTATGTATGTAGGTGTTATATATAGGCTTATTATCTTAAAGAAAATCCAATTATGTCTTATATCCAGCAGTAATTGAATTTTCTAACACATCTTTCAACACTGTACTGAGCTTCCCAATGGCTCAATTTATAGATTTACTGTGTGAGGTGATGCAGAGACAACCAGATCAACAAGAACTCCATTTTAGCTTTATTCTGTACTTTCTTTAAACTGCTCTCTATCAAGGCAGAGATGGGTTGGTTGGTTTCGACAGCTTGGGCTCAGGAATAAATAAATCAGTTAGGTTTTATCATTTTGAAGCAAACCTTAAACTAAAATGTGCCCACAAGGTTGTGTGAAAAAAAACATTCATATCATGCTTTATAGTGCTTCTCACGATCTCAAGGGCATCCAAAACACCTTTACACATTTGATGTGGAGTCCCTGTTGGCAAATAGAAAATGGACTCATGTTGGAAAAGGACTATAAAAACTATAACTTGAGTACTTTATAGACACTTTTTATTCTCATTTTGGACTTTTAAAGTTTGCATTCCCATGCTAATCCTTTTTTTTTTAACTATTTCAATTCTGTGATACACTTAAGTACCTGTACCTGGGCACGCTGTACCTAAGATGGTACCGATAGGTGACATTACAAACTTTCACTGCACTCATTTGAGTGCACGTGACAATAAAGGCTACACTGATTCTGACATCGCAGCCAATGTGCACATAGCAAGGTTCCCTGAATTGAAATGTGACAATAACCAGCTAATCTGTTTCAGAAATGTTCGTTAATGGAAAACTACCTGTCGGGACACTGGGGAAGACACCCTGCTGTTCTTTGTCGGTACTCAGAGATCCTTTATGACCACCAAAGGAGCAGGTAGGGTCCTGTGTTAACATTTCATCTGAAAGATGGCACCTCCAACATTGAAGAATTCCCTCAGCACTGTACTGAAATATCATTACAGACTTTGTGCCCAGGTCTCTGAAGTGGAATGGACTCAATAATCTCCTGGAGGGAGTCCCCTACCACGTAAGGCATAGCTGTACGTGGTAAGCTGGATCAGACTTAGTTGTGATGCCCCTAGCAGTTGATGAACTCATTAATGTGACTAAGGAAAGAAAAGTCAATCATGAAATACAACCTTCAAGGAATGAAAGTGGGAGGGTAAGAGAAGAGAAAGAAAGGAAAATCAGCATGTCAAGAAAAAGACTTTGAAGTTACATCAAGTGGTTGAGCTTTGCAGAAGAATACCAGAGGCAGTTTTACATTTAATATGGTGATGGGAAGGGAGTTAACAGAGACTGGTGAGCTTCTGCAGAGTGTGAATGAATTGAAATGTATCAGCATCACATCTATGTATTTAAAAACTGCGTACGGAATTTGTGTATCCTATTTAAGCTAAGTATCTATTTATAGCAAACAGTATCTATATTTACCCATGACCTGAGAAGCTGGATATCCAATATATATTTTCTGTTAATTGCACTGAAAATTATTGTGCCACACTTTAAAATAAATGTCAGGTCTTTGGAAGTGCAAAGTCCCTCATTAACTGAAAATACTTCAGTTGGCAAATGTCATTAGCCAGAACATCTTCAGCCTAAAACTGGCCTCATCAATTACTCTTTAAAACAGAGTTGCACAGCTCAAATTAATTTTACTACATCCTTAGAGATAACAAGAACTGCAGATGCTGGAGTCAGAGATAACACAGTGTGGAGCTGGACGAACACAGCAGGCCAGGCAGCATCAGAGGAGCGGGAAAGTTGACGTTTCCGGTCGGGACCCTTTTCCTGGAAATTTTCAGAAAATTCCCTTAAATCGACAAGCCGGATGAGCAACGGCTATCACAATGTCCCAGACCCTTAGCTATCTATGAGCAATGCCACAAAATAGCCTGAATAAGATCCTTGTTAAAGACTCAAAGAGAAATTTCAGAGGGGGCTGAGCAAAGAGGGCAATGGCAAGATACGTGGCAGAATCCAACAAGACAACTGACAATGCCTGACTTAATGATGGCAGCAACTCATGCTATCTTTTCTGCTTTTCATATGTGGTGAAGCAAGCAGGGACTTGCCAAATGACAGTGACAGTAACAGTGTTTGTTAAACGTCTTGTTGATAGAATGACTGGCCTCATTAACATTCAGCCTTCTATCTTATGAAACTCTCCAACAAGATCGAGGTTGTGAAATCTCGACATGGAAGTGAGAGTGGGTACCAGGTGAGTTCTGCTCACAGCTCGTTCCAAAGGACGTCCATGTTGAACACCATCATCTCACAGCAAACTCCACAGGCAACCCAGGTCCAGTGACCAACCTCGCCCTTCACACTAACAGGAATGTACTGCCTCTGGGCTCTCACTATCTTATTTTTGTAGGCGCCCCACTTTCCAACCAGCCCTTAACCAGCAAATAGCTTCTCCCAAGCAACTTTTCAAAGGGTCCTGCCTAATTCCATTTCAATCCGATTATTCTTACAGATATCTCAGATCACCTTACAAATTTGCTTCTCAATTTCCCACTGACTATTGGGGGGCCTATAGAACAATCCCAATAAAAATCTTATTTCTCAGGTCAACCCATAAAACTTCACTAGACGTCCTCCCAGGAATATCCTTCCACCATACAACTGTAATGTTATCCTGAACCAAAAATGCCACCCCCTTCTTTTCTTGGCCCCCTTTCCATCCTTCCTATAGTATTTATATCCTGGAACATCAAACTGCCAGTCCTGTCCATCCCTGAGCCATGTTTCTGTAATTGCTATGATATCCCAATTCATGATCCCAAACATTTCCTGAGTTCATCTGCCTTACTTTGTTCTCTGCCCTCATCAGTCTTACCTTGTTCTCTGCTCCGTTGCTCTGGCCTGCCTTGACTATTTAACTTGCTCCTCTTCTCTACTGAACTAGCCTCGGACTTATCTTGTTTCTCACTATCTTTTTGGGTCCCACCGTCACTGCCCCCACCCCTCCCAGTTTAAAGCCTCCCAAATGGCATGAGCAAATCTCCCTGCCAGAATACTGGTCCCCTTTCAATTCAGGTGCAAACCGTCCTTATATGGTCACTTTTACTGCAGAAGAAATTCCAATGATCCAAAAATGTGAATCCCTGCCCCTTGCACCAGCTCCTCAGCCACATATTCATCTGCTCTATCATCCTATTCCTACCATCACTAGCTCATAGCACCGGGAGTAATCCAGATAGTACTACTCTCAAGGACCTAAGTTTTAACCTCCTGCCTAATTTCCTATATTCTCTCTGCAGAACCTCATCACTTTCTCTTCCTATGTAGGTGACACCAATGTGTACAATGACCTCCTGCTGGTCGTTGTCCCCTTTGAGAATATTCTGCACCCTCTCTGAGACATCCTTGACCCTGGCACCAGGGAGGCAAACACACCATTCTGATGCCTTGCTGTTGGCTGTAGAAACGTCTATCTGTGCCTCCGACTAGAGAGTCCCCTACCACAATCGATCGCTTGGAACCTGACATATCCCTCATTATAGTCGAGTCAGTTTCGGTACCCGAAACGTGGCTGTCAGTGCTATATTCCCGTAAGATGCCATCATCCACTACCGTATCCAAAACAACATACATGCTTGAGATGGGGAGACTCCTACACTACTTGCCTACCTCTCCTACCTTTTCTGTGGTAAACCATTCACTTGACTGTATCTGTGGTTCTTCCACCTTCCTGAAGCTGCCAACCATCACACCCCCTGTCTCCTGTAAATTCCTCAGTGCCTCTAAGTGCCACTCTAACTGATCTATGCAATCCGATAGGATTCGCATCTGAACACACTTCCTGCAGAGGTAATCTCCAGGAACACTGAAATTCTCCCTAATCTCCCACATCCAATAGGAAGACCACATCACTCTAATCACCTTAAACAGTCCACAGACACAGAATATACCAAAAAACAAATACAAGACAGTGTAAGGAATGCTGGATGACTGGAGAAATTGATGCTCAATTGGCCGTGAAAGTGGAGTGGACGGGATGGTGAAGAAGGCGTTTGGTACGCTTGCCTTCATTGGTCAGTGCATTGGTCAGTTGGGACGTCAAGTTGCAGCTGTACAGGACTTTAGATGGACCACTTTTAGAATACTGCATTCAATTCTGGTCTCCCTGCTAGAGGAAAGATATCATTAAACTTGAAAGGGTAAAGATTTAGGATGTTGCCAGGATTGGAGGGCTTGAGCTATAGGAAGAGGCTGAATAGGCTGGTGCTTTTTTCCCTGGAGCATTGGAGGCTGAGGGGTGACCTTATAGAGGTTTATAAAGTCAGGAAGGGTATGGCATGGATAGGGAGAACAGTCAAGGTCTGTTGCCGAGGATGAGTGAGTCTAAAACTAGAGGGTATAAGTTTAAGGTGAAAGGGCAAAGATTTAAAAAGGACTTGAGGGGCAACTTTTTCATGCAGAGGATGGTACATGGATGGAATGAGCGGCCAGAGGAAGTGGTGGAGGCTGGTACAATTACAACATTTAAAAGGCATCTGAACAGGTATATGAATGGGAACGGCTTAGAGGGATACGGGCCAAATGCTGACAAATGGGACTACATTACTTTAGAGTATCTAGTCAGTGTGGACAAGTTGGATCAAAGGGTCTGTTCTTGTGCCACATAATTCTATGACTCTATGACATTGGCCAGCCTCTAGCAACCTTCATGGCATACTTCCAATCCGCTTACAAAACACTTCTGTATTTTAATGCTCTCTCAGCAATTCTCATTATAGTGCAGCATGGACACTGTGCACGCAGCACCATGTGCCCAGGTCATGGATTGAACCAGGATACGTTTCTGTACTCTTCGTTTGCTCTTGCTCAAGCCTAAATGGTTGCTCTCAGCACCTCTGCCTTGCCTTGTATTGCTTTGCCTTGTTATGCTTTGCTTCCTCAGCCAGAGATACCAGGCTCACATGGTTTCTGTCTTGCCAGGCTGTTACATAAACATAAAACCAGGAAACTTGTCATCGTTTTTGGTGGGCTTCAGTCAAGTCCCTCAGCCTTTGCTCAGGGGCTTCCGGCACAGTAAGTGAAGGGCATCTTCCGATATAAGTCCAGGCCCTGATCGGGCTAGTCAGACTCAAGATCATCTCATCATGGACGAGGAGCCAAATGATGTGGAGCACACCAGTCATCTTGACCCCTTCTGCCCTGTTGTGGGCATTATTTTTAAAATTCTGGAATGAGAAAGACAGGAATGGAAGTGCATGGCACAGGTATGACTGGTGGTGCCCTGATCAAGTGATTAGGCAATGCAGAGAGTATGCGGAGTTTGGGATAGTCAGAGTGAGTAGGAACATGTTGCAGATATTAATGACAGTGGTAGAACATGAGCCTTAATGGGAGGTGGATACAGTAGCAGAGGTACAATGTGTACAACCTATCAGGCAGAAGATCATAGAATCATAGAATCCCTACAGTGTGGAAACAGGCCCTTCGGCCCAACAAGTCCACACCAACCCTCAGCACATCCCACCCATCCCCCTAATCTACACATCCCTGAACACTACGGGCAACTTAGCATGGCCAATCTACCTAACTTGCACATCTTTGGACTGTGGGAGGAAACCGGAGCACCTGCAGGAAACTCACGCAGACATGGGGAGAATGTGCAAACTCCACACAGACAGTCACCCGAGGGTGGAATCGAACCCGGGTTCCAGCGCTGTGAGGCAGCAGTGCTAACCACTGAGCCACCATGCGAACTTATTCTGGTGGAGTGGAGAAGGATACCTGACCTTCCCATGTTGCTGGACATTCCTCCAGATGACGGAGATTGCTTTAAACTGGGTGGCTACCTCGGACCAGGCGAGCATGATCTGGTATAATGGCCTCCAAAGCTGGTTCGGGGAGCGGGTAAGTCCCACCCGGGCTCGACCCCATCCAGCAGGACCTTCAGGCCTCTACCCATAAAATGAGTTGACAATTTTCCCCCGTCTGCCATGTCAGGGCAAATGTCATCTACCGTGCAGGGCAGTTCCTGAATGACAGGGCTTCCCCGGACTTTTAAAGATGGCACAGGCTCAACCGATGCTGGTGAATTCTGGGATATTAGGTGAGTGGTGAGTGGCGAGTGCTGGGAATGGAGCGTGGTGTAATGGGGTTGAAATCGGATACGAGAGATGCCATATGGATGTGGTAGATAATTAATGAGGCCAGTTTGGTAAGATAGGGCAAGAGAACTTGCTAGACCTCCTGGCTAGAAACCTCCAAAAAAATTCAGCACAAATTTGACTTACAGAAAAGAAACCTAAGATTCAGATCACCAAGTTCCAAGTAAAACCATAGTGTTGCTTGGATCTACACATGAAAGCGCTTGGGAAGCTCGAACTGATCCTGAACATTGGTGGCCATGTCATATTTTAGATAACGCATAACCCATGGTCACTGACTCTCCAGTGCTCCCATTGATGCTTGCCACCTCTCCTCACCTCACAAATGCTTCTACTTGATAATTCCAATTCTCATTTTTAAATCTCTTCATGGTTTCACTCTTTCTCATCTTTTATCACGTGACAACCCTTATGAGAACTGGTTTTCCTCCATCTCTGGCCTTTTACAAAATCTCTTTGCCACACCAACCGTGGCTGTGTCTTCAACTATCCAGGCTCAAAGCTCTGGAATCACTTACTGAACACCTTTCTCAATATGTCTCTCTGCATTTGGTCACCTGTCCTCCTAGCTCTTTATTTTTTGTCTGATTATTCTTAACAGAAGCATCTCGGTGAGTTCACTATGTTAAAGGCACCATATTAATTGTTGTCGTTGATAGTATTTTGAAACAATCCCTTAAAACCCAAGTTATAGTAGTTGGGTTCTTTACAGACTGGCTCGTCAGAAGGCAAAGTCTACTTCTACCTTCAGGCTTTAACTTCAAAGTAACACTATTATACCTTTATACTGAGATACATGGTAATCATAGATATACAAAGATCTGTCTTGTACTTACATTAGCTAATGACTAATCTATGTTCTTTGTGCATCCGAGTCCAGGTGCTCTGTGTTTCTAACAGAGTCTCACTGTAGTGGTCTCCCGGAATGTTCCTTCAGGTCTACAATCCTCCAATATATTCTAACTCCACCCACACTGTAATATTTACACAGAGTGATGTGTAGTTCTGTGACTTCATCGCAAGGTCACTCCAGAGTACCGAAGCTCTTATACAACACTAAGGATTGTTCCTTTAAGTGCAGCATTCAATAAAAGTGGCAGGATTGCATTTTTGTTCTCTGGAAGATTCGGTCTCCAAGCAAAACTACCTTTCTTAGAAGCACGGCTCCAGACTTTCTGTGTGAGTTTTTCCAGTTGCGTTTCTATGTAAAAGCGCTGTAATTAATGTCACTCCACATGCCCTATAAAATTAAAAAGAAATCTTTCTTCATGGGTTCTGTCAGCTATGAAATAAACAGCATGCTTAGATTTAGCCAAAATGACACCTCTTTCTGAAATGATAGCACTTTCCAAACCCCAATACTTGTAACTGAGACCCTTTCAGCTCATCACTGGGGGCAGGAAGAGCACTCTATATAATGCACGAACTCTGATGAATGTGACACTTTATTTGCTCCTTTCTTTTATTGATTACTCTGGCTTTTCAAATTGACTCTTGAAGCATTTATCAAACTTCATTTGCTTTAGATGCTCTTTTTGCTAACGCTTACAGATGGGTACGGATATTGGTTGCATAAACAGTGAAACAGCGTAATTAAACACTACTTTCTAAGGGGCCTGCTGGTAGTACCTATAGAATTGACCAGTTATTAAATTCGTTGATAATTTCCTTGTCTTTTAGACAGCAGTATCTTCACATTTAACCATTTTACTCTTTTCCTGTGGCAATTTCTGATCTTGATGGAGAAAATCTAAATTCAACAAAACTTTGAAATCAAAATGTCATTTTCCTCATTTTCTATGTTCAGATGGATATCTGACATCTAACACAACCTGACAGAGATAACCAGGTGTACAGCTGGATGAACACAGCAGGCCAAGCAGCATCAGAGGAGAAGGAAGGCTGACGTTTCGGGCCTAGACC
>NC_063344.1:59193658-59215776 GCF_021869965.1 Rhincodon typus
CTGAAACAACCTGACAGAGGCTCATTCACTCCCATGAGCACAATCACACTCTCATGCCGAAACTGCACAAATGAAAGGGAAGGCCGCTGGATCAATTTCACGTCTATATGCTGTTCTTTGCGATTAAGAAACAGAAATGTCGTTTAGTTTTCACTTCTGATATTCGTCTATTCGCCCTGAATTGCAGGAGGCCTGTCATTACCAACTCAAACTTCCTGGCAACACTAAGCTGGGGGGCAAAGAATCCACTTGGGTCTGCCAAGATTCTGGTGTAGCTTTCACATTAAAGTAGGCCTGTACTGCTGCTTACTCAAAGCAATCCAACAAATGCAATCTGAATGCGAACTGCAAGCCCTGTATCCCTTCACAGTCCCATGACAGTCTAACAGTGTACAGGGGCCAGTGTTTCCAAGCCATCAGTACAAAAATTGACATCTGTGATTTAAAGGCTGCTGGAGGGGAGGGTCGGCATTTACAACTGTGCAGCACAGATCATGTCAAACGTGCTGTCAGTTCAGTACTAATTAAGGAGACAGCCATGCCCCCACACTGCATGGGTGTTGGTCAGGGTCAGTTCACCGGCTTCCTGTTTCCAACCACCAATGAAGTTATGAGGTTGACACAAGTGAGCTCAGAAAATGCCATTATTACAGGACAACTGGTTACATTTGTTCATTTAGAAAAACATCAAGTCAGATCCACTTACTTTCTCCCTTTCCGCATATTCTACTGTTCTGAATCTGATCTGACAGTGGCATTTCAACAAACGTGACAAAGAAGCATAAGCGAAGCTGCCGCGAGTCCCTCACTGATTTGGTTTGGGCATGTACAGCTCAGCCTTGGACTAGGGGCCCCACACGCATCAGGGAGACTCACTGCTCTGTCCAAGCGAGGCAGATCTTGCCGGGGAATTGGTGGAGGCACTACAATGGTTCAATATAGCATCATTGCAACTGGGGGCAGAAAACTCTCTGAAAGGGGCCAGAGTGCATTGCAGATTGAAGCTGATGGTCACACTTGGACCAGGATCCAGAAAAAGCTCCCCAACCTCGGCTTAACTAACATCAAATCTAGAACAGGCTTTTAGTCACTAAATACAGACAGACATCAAAAGGGCATTGGACATTGAGTGGTAGGGTGTGGGCGTTATCAAAAATATTTACTAAGAATAATGATGTTAGTGTCCTAAATATTACGTCAATTACATTCATTGGCAACACTCCACCCAACAAAGATCTAAGCCTTGTAACTGAAGTGAAATACTGTGAAGCAAACACAGAATGCTGGAGAAACTCAGCAGCAGTACTTGTGGGGAGAGAAACAGCGGTAACATTTTGAACCTGGTATGACTCTTCTTCAGAAGCCTTGTAACTTGTTCATCTTCAAGCGTAAAATAATTACTTTGAATTTTGACAGCATGGAGGATATTTATTGTTATATATGAGGTATCGCAATTATGCGAATGAGGCTGGACACAGCAGAGAGTCTTTTCATTCTCATCATATTTTTTGCATCTCAAATCCTTTGATGACTGAATAGTTTAATAGACACATGAATCAGAAATTTAGTAAAAGAAGAGAACAAAGAGTAAGAAACAGAATAAAAATTGAAACCAGGGCAAGCCAATACTGACAAAAGCTGACCTTTTCCGAGATCATTTCCTCTCACAAAGGAGTTCTGTATATCTTCACCTCAACACCCTCAACATGGACAGCTGTGGGAAAAATCAGATCTCCCACAAAAATACTGATTTCTGCAACGAGTGAGCGGTGTTTTCCCGAAACAAATATAAATCAGCCTAGACAGAGAATAGGCCTCACAACAACAGAGCGTCAAGCAGAGGTTAGATACTTCTCAAAAAGCAAGCCTTTCCTCTGAAAGAAATAATGAATGTCTGGACTATGATACTCTCATCACACGTCGGTTGATGAAATCCTTCTTTTGTGTACATTTAAAATGAGCCGGAGAATTCCCTCACACTGTGGAGGTTGGGGGTTGGGGGGGCTCTTACAAAATTCTAGATCGCTCTCAGGAATGAGTGCGTCAAGTGATGGCAAAGTGAATACCTTGATCTTATACAACTTTAGTATAAGCCTGGTAGGATAGGTCCCTGGAGATCAGTTCATCTCCAGCCATCCTGTCCATTCGTCATGATCACACATCCATTCCCACAATGCACTACCTCTCTGTGCCACCTTCACAGTGAACTGACTCCGAGGGAAGGGGCATCTTAATTCCAACAAACAACGGGTTTGGCTCAGGTGGAAGTGCTAGCATTTTCAAATATTAAACCTGACCACAACCCGCCCACTGCCTAGTTTAAAAGGAGGTGATGGAGAACAGGGAGGCGATCTGTTCCCCACAGGAGTGACTGAATAGTAAATGAAAGCATGTTTCCTGGTTTCGCTTCCCTTCCATGGCAACAGTGTTTGCACATCCTCGGTGATTCAATGGATGGGAAGTTCTTTGGAACATTTTGACCAAAATTTGGTGACGGGCTTGAAGGCAGGACAGTCCCTTAACCGGGCAGGGTGGAGGTGTACCACTGGGATTCAGTCGTGGGTGAGAAGGCTTGTCTTTCCAAAGACAAGTAAGTGGCTCTCCCCCTGCTGCCCACTCCCTGCAATTCTCAATCCAGAAACCATCCATCGTCCCGGGCACCACTGTCACTAATCACATAAATCAATGACCATACTTCCTGGTTTTCTGCAACCTGAGGTGGTTGTCCAGCTGCAACCATTACCACCTCACTGGCACATCCGACTGGAAGAGTTTCCAGTCTGGTAATTCTTGCTGGGTGGGATTTCCACATCCTGGATCTTAATTCCATGCCAATGCTCCCCTGCTGGCCTTGCCAGTGTCTGACTGGTGTTAGGTTTGATGGGTGTTTCTTTAAGAAGACAGCATGGGCCTCTTGCCACCTTTCCAGCCAGCTGATGACACCTTTGCAACATTAACAAGATTCTGCCCAGTATGGCGCTCGATAAATGCAATTTTTTTGAAAAATGTGTATGTAAACATGACTGAGAAACCAAGAAGTAAATGCCAACGTCCAAATACCTGAAAATTGGGCCATTTATTGGGAGGTCAGAAAAGTAGGTGAATTTCATTTTTGGCAAAGAGGGCTGATTTCAGTGCAAATGTGGTTATGGTTCATAAAAATAATATCATGGCACGTGTGTTCATCAAACATTTCGTTCAGTACTGCACCATATAGATCAATACCTTAATAATACTTCCACCCACTTCACTTTACAAAATTCAATGGACTGTTTAACAGCTGCTCGACCAGTGAGAGTCTGTCAACTCTGAAGAGCCTTTCAAATAAATCTAGCACCTGTAAATGCATTTTTCTGTTAACATATTAGCAAGCACAAAGAAAAATAAAGCCCTGGGGGTTTGCACAGCTTTCAGGCAATTGAATAGAAGTGTCCTGTAACCAAATTTGTTCCCACGCAGACATGTGAAGCTGCTGGAAAACCACTTTGGAGCAATTCACATCCAAAGGAAGTTTGAACAGTTCCATAAAAAGACTGGCTATTTGATCATAGAGAGCATCACCGATGCTACTCCCACCTGACATGCATGGTCTTTATAAACCCTCACAAACAAGGATCACTAAATAACCACTGGGAGCACAATTGCCAGTCCCCTGCACCATAAGGCCACTGAAATTAATTTTACCATCTAAACTGACTGTGGTGGACAGAGATTTAAGCTAGGAACTCTCTTGTCCTTGTGCTGCACCTTAAGGTACTTTCACCCACTTACACCTTCAGGGAAGTCACTAATTAAGGCCAATTGCTGGTGCAACTCGTTCTTCATGCCTCTCTAGATGAAACTTGGCAATTTGACATGCAACTGGCTACCATGCTTCAGGAAGCAGCAGCAGCAGAAACATGCCAACTGTGCAATGTTAAGGCATTAATGCCTGATTCGGAGCCGGACTAAAACTACTAGCCAAAGCCCCAATTCAGGTTACTTCTCATCCAAATTTCATTACACAGCCTGCACTGACGCAAAGCCAAAGCACTTGGCATCGACACAAACCATACAATAAAACTGTCGTGAAGGAAAGAAAATTAAACAGATGAGGAGACGAACCATAAAATATACATGGCTTGCAACAGCTTATTTGAATTCCTTGTAGAATCCTCGATGCCCAGTCCTCATTCAATACTTATAGAACAATTAGATTTCTTCAAAACTTTTTGAAGCATCATGGTAGGTTTTAGTGATAACTACCATTTTTATTACAGGATCAGAGCTTAGAGGCAGGAGGACAATACTTGGTCCTTCAAATCTGCTTGGCCATTCAATAATTCTCTTCTCAACTGTCCTCTCCTCTTTCCATCACAATCCCCAGAACCCTCAACCTCATTGTTGATTTAAAATCTATGTAATTTTGCCAGCATTCACTCTGGGCTACAGAATTCCACAAGCTAACAACCCTCAGAGAAAAATCTCTGTCTTAAAAGGGACACATTTTTAAACCATGTCCCTTAGTTCTTGTCTCCATTATTTGAGGAAACATCTTCCTGGTATCCACCCTATCTAATCCCCTCAGTTTCAATCGGATCAGCTCTCAGTTTTCTAAACTCCATCGTGTAAAGGCAGGGCCTGTTCAACTTTTCTTCCTGAGATAAGCCCTTCATCTCAGGAATGAGTCTCACAAACCTTCTCCAACCTACCTCTGATGCAATGGTCTCTTTTATCAAATAAGGAAGCAAAAGTTGTACACAGTACTTTAGATGTCATTTGTATAGTGACAACGCCATTTCCATACCTTTTTTTAATTCCATTCCACTTGTAATAAGCATCAATTTCCCACCTGCCGTTCCATTTATTGGTTTTATCGTTATAAAGATAACAAGCATTGATAATTTTGAACTCAAGTATGAGAAACTTAAAGTCAGTGTTTGCAGGAATGAGATTCAGTGCAAATTAGCAAACAAATCGATGAGTGTAGCGATGATGAGAGAACAGTACCTGCAGGACAAGGACAGATGAGGCTCTGACAGGCTCTCCGGTTGATGACGAGTGGAATATGGCATCTTGGTTATAATAACAGTGGAATCGTCAAATCCTCAGATAACAGTCAGCAAATGAGGCAGCAACATGAGCAGAGACAAGGGCAGAGACAGATGATTTGACAGTATTATTGCTGGTGTTAAGTCCTGAAGAGCATATGGAAGGGTTGAAAGATCAGGTCATGATCCAGTATGACACAAATGCAGTAAGCAATCTGGTTCAGGCTGAGAAAGATCTGTACAAGAGCATTTCCAGAAGAAATCCATTTGTAACACACTAGAGGTTGCAAAAATTCCGAAATTATAATGTGAATTTAAAGACCATGTATAACGTTAAGAGCCACTACATGCAAGGAAACAGTTTTCATTAATTGCTGCCAGTGGGCAACCGAACATGGGCCACTATCTATCAACATCACAAATTACAGGCTATCAGCTGAACAAAACTGCTCTGAAAGATCTCTCAAAAAGTACCTCAGTGGGACATGCTACCACCTGCTGAGCGCAAGCTGCTGCACTGTGAAAATTACCACAATTCAGCTCTAGACTGAATCTCCACCTGAGCCTCAGTCAGTCTCATAGCCTCAGGCTCAGTGACACTTCCAGGCTCTCCCCGAGTCAGTATTCACCATCCACTGCAATGTAAAAACAAGTATGATCCAAGGACTGTAGTGAAGATAATGTTCGCTGCAGTTATGGAGAAAGCCTGTCCCTGCCATTTACAGAGGTGACCTTGACCAGGTAATAGCATCGTCTGTGGATACTATATATCAACATGCCCTCCAGGTCAATTCCGAAAGCCTGAAATCAATAAGCTACCATCATACCCTTCAACTGCAGTCAGCACTGGTGGAATACAGGGCTAGAAGGCTTTCTCTGTCTTCTGCTGAAACCTGAGTAGGTCTGTGAACATAGTGAACTGTTAGCAACATCAGAGCTTCAAGCACAAATGAGATATCTCCAAGTACATCTGGAGAATTCTGTCTGGTGTTATGATCAATATTTACCTCTCAGCCAACATCACTAAAGCATCGATTACTGGTCACTACTTCACTGCAGTTGTTGGGGAATTGATGGGTGCAAACTGGTTACCACCATTTCCTATTTTACAACTGTGACTGCACTTCAAAAAAAAGAATCTCAGTGGTAGCAAATCTCTTTTGAGTTCATGAAAGGCGCTATACAATTCAAAGTTCTTTATACTTTGAACAGAGCCTTTGTGAAAAAAAATCTCAGTGCTTTTAATTTTTCTCCTCCTCTCACAGTGTTGACTTTTGCTTGCATACAGTGTCATGGACACCAACAAGCTTCAGGCGATTCTTCAGGAGGTCATCAATCATATGAAGCCTACAGGTAATTTGATCGTGGGAGGCTTCACATCAGCCCTGATGCTGTTCTTGCCTGGATGTACATGCGCAGTGGAAGTCCATGGGCAACATTCAGAAGTGGCAGCTTCAGGTGATCTTTTGCCACACACGAAGCCCAGCAGAGGTACTTCAGCCACCCTGAGATAAACCAGTTTGGTTGAGATTAAAGATGGAACCCCAGACCTGTCATCTCAATATGGTCTCGTGTTGTGCCTTTGACAGTCAAAACCAGTGAGATTGCAAATGCTGGCTTGTTAACTATTCAACGTTTCTAGTTATGTTGCTAATATAGCCTTTGGGCCAACTCTACATTTTGCCTTCACCCTGTGAAAGAAGTGGTGCCAACATCCTGGCAAAATGAGTAAAACCGAATCCTGAGAAGTAACTGCACTGTCTTTTGCATACCTGCCTCTGCCAAGTCACATTTCATAAAGATTTATGGAAGGTAAAGATGTCGGCTACATTCTGAGGAACAATTATAGGACTGGAGACTGCTGCTGTGACCTTGCAGATCTCTTGTTGAACATACTGGAGATGAACAGGAAATTATTCCCACAGCTGTGACAGGAAAGACAAGTATGAAATAGGGAAACAGTCACGAATAGAGAATACTCCTGTTTCTCACTGCCCGCACAGTCATCAAAATGTTTGTGTGGCAGACATACAGCCAACCAGACTGTTTCTTTGGTAACCTAAGAGGCAAACATTGGAAACATGAGCACTTCAATATTTTACAGGGAGATGTCAGAATCTTGCCCTCCGAGCCCAAAAGACAATCCGTCACCAAATTCAAACCAGCACGAGAATCTAAATTCTAAAACCTCTCTGACAACAAGCCTCTTTGCTGTATTTTGTTTCTCCCCAGTGCTTTTATCGTGGATTCCCTCAAACAGAAGATGGCCATTTAGCCCACTGTGCCTCTAGTGGCTTTGAGAGTCCAATTTGTCCAATTCCCCTTCGTTTTACCCACAGCGTTACAATGTTTTCCTTTGCACACATCTATCCAATTCCCTTCTGAAAGTTACTAATAAATCATTCATCATCCTTTCTCAGTGCATTCCAGTTGATAGCAACTATTCGCGTCAAATAATTTTGGTTCATTTGCCAATTATCTGAAATCTGTGTTTTCTGGTTACCAACTCTCCCACCAGTGGAAGCAGATTCTCTTCATTTGCTCTATCAGAGCTTTGCATAATGCTCAATGTTTCGATTGAAACTTGCCTTCTCTACTCAAAAGAGAACAATCTCAGTTTCTCTCATCTCTTCAGAGAAAATGAAGTCCCACGTCCATGGCAGCATATTAGTAAATCTCCTTTACAGCTCTTCCAAAAATCTACTGGAATAGGATTGCATCTGTAGGAATTATAACAATGTCCATTTGAAGTAGGGGAACTGAAGTAGAGGCTTTAATTATTACCAGCTACAATGTACATTTCTATCTATGACTTACAACTGACATTGTAAATATTCAAGGTACAGATCATTTGGCTCTACTGTGGGGCCGTGTGACATGCAAGAGGCCTGTTTTAGTTCTCTGGTTACCTCTGCCAGTGGTATACAACTTCTCATCTGCTCTATTAAATTCCCTCAGAACATTTGAACTCTGTTAATTATCCCCTGAACATGTTCTGCTCCAAAGAGTACCACACCAATTTCTCTACACTCTACAGAAATGGTGCTTTTTGCTGCACAGAAATTTTCATTCCCAAAAGCCCAGAGAAGAAGTGGAGCACATTAGTGTGTGAAAGCTTCAAAATAACATGTTCAATTGGTAAAATGTTTAAAATCAATTATCTGTCCCTCATTTCCTGTAGCATCTTGACCACCTGGATTTTTTTCCCCCTGCTTTTCCTCTCAAATTTTCAATATGAAATCTTTCTAATCATGGCTTTAAAATCAGTCACCTATGCCAGCCTTTCCTTCCTCTTCATTCTACAGACTCTTAATGCTCAGAGACATGGCAACACTTCATCATTGGTCTTCGCCTTGGCAAAGCCCTCCCTTAGAAGCGTTGCCACGTTACCATGGTTCAAATTGAACAAGGTTTCCTTTCACAGTGCGCCTTTAGAATTCTCACTGCATGTTTGGAATAGGTCAAAGCCATGTACTTTGGAAGATCAAGAGCTACAGCAATCACACATAGAAGTGCTATGGGACCTCTGAAGTTCCCTGTAATGTTCAAGAACCATTTGCATCAAAATCACATGCTTTTTTTGCACAAGAAAAGAGAAAGGAAGACTGGTATTACATTTTTCACATCCAATGGATGCCTCCAAGTGCTTTACAGCCAGTGAAATACTTTTGAAATTATTCACTCTTATAATGTGCGATATGCCACAGTTAATTTGTACTCTGTAAACTCCAACAAACAGCATAGTAATAATAGGACGACAATTTTTTTTTAGCTGTAGTCTGGATTGAGGCATAAATTTGTCTCAGAAACTAGGTTAAACTCTCCTGCTGGGGCCTTGGTTGAATGTCTGTTCCCAAAGGTGGCGCCTTGGACAGTACAGCACTCAGTTTATCTGCAATGCCTTGAAATTGGTGTTCAATCTGCAAGAACAACTGGGTTTAGCCATGTCATAAAATGGACTTTGTCTGCTAATAGGGGAACAAGAAATTGCACATTAATTTTACTTTCCTTCGCTGCCCAGTTGGTAATACACTCTTCCGAGGTTGTGCGTTCCAACAGCTCTTCAAGGAGAGAAAAGCAGAATTGTCACCTTACTGTTTGTGGGATCTAGGTGTGCGCAAATTGCCTGCTGTATTTCCTACATCACAACACTGACTATTAATTAAAAACAACATTGTCTGTAAAGCAATTTGAGAGAATCTGAGGCTGTGAAAGGGTCTAAATAAATATCAGATTTTCTTTTCCCAAATGCATACACAGAGGTAGTGTTCTGCTCTCTGACAGGAGTTCTCCACAGGCAGAGAGACCAACTGTCGCCTTGTACATTGTCATTGGAATTCTACGCTGCAGTTTCTTTGATCAATAAAGAATACTGAGATGTAGAATCAGCCAGGCTTGGCCTAAGCAAAAGCTTAGGATCTCAGTGCAGGACAGTTTGTCTCAGTGCACATCACTGGTCAGAGTCAAGTCAGAAAAGACAGGTTTTCTGTGGCATTAAAAGATTCCTTTTAGAATGTGAAGCCGAGACCCAATTCAATCCCAATATGAATACTGACATCAAAATGTGCCTTTTATATAAAGCTAAACTCTAGAGAACTCATACCCACACAGAGTAAGCCCATTCTAGTCTCCCTGGATACAGAAATAAATGCAGTCTCAGCCAATCTGAAGTGTATTAGCTGTATACACTGACATAACAGGGTTACCTGAGTAAATAATCATGTACTGTTTGTGCTACAGAAAAGAAAACTGCTATTACTGTTGCTTCCCTCTTCATGTATGCATGTAAAAATGGAATAATTCAACAATCGAAAGGATATTTTAGATTTGCCAAACCCGCTGATAGACAAATATGCAGGTGATTCCATCACCTGAATCAGCCAGCCTGTAAATCCCAAATGTTAAAAGAGGCAACAGAAATTGCTGGAGAAACTCAGCAGGTCTGGCAGCATCTGTGTGAAGAAAGCAGAGTTAACAATTTTGAGTCTGGTAACTCTTCACTCATTCTCAAGTTCTTTGTTTTAGTTAGGTAAATATAGGCATTTGATACAACAACAACTTGCAGTGGTGTAGCATCTTTAACATAGGAAAACGCCCCGAGGCAGTTCACAAGAAGCATTATCAGATAAAATGTGACATGATGCCAACAAAATAGATATTTGGATGGGTGACCAAAAGCTTGGTCAACGAGTCTCTTTAAAGTGGGAGAGAGAGTTGGACAGAATTAATGAGGGAATTCCAAGATACAGGTAACCAAAGGCAGGCTGGGGGAAGGAATTGAGGGATGCACAAGGAGCCAGAGATAGTGGAAAGCAGAGTTCTTGAATCATTGTAGGTCATGGAAATAGGGAATGACCCCACAGCGGAAACAGATTCTGCCTACCTGCCATATTATTTCCCCTTGATAATAATGCAGAGGTTTCAAGTCAACCGTGACTGTAATGTTACTCTATGCATAAAAATGGAAAACTGCCTCACCCATTTCAATTGGCAGTGCCACATTTCCTCTGATGTTACCACACAGAATTAGTCAGGATTTGAGCACATTTGTTTCCAATCCTGACCATTTAACATTGAAGCAGATTTACAGTGTATACATTTTCATCAGTTTTGACAGGACGCTAAACGTAACAAAGTGCGCTGATCTGTGTGAAAATCTCAACACTGTTGCAATCAGAAGTAAAATAACAGCTGAACTATTACTCTGTGGCCCTGCCATGCCAGTTTGCTTACATGTTTGGTTTCCTTAATTCTCCAGAGACACTACAGAATAATTTCTGTTGTGAGTCGCAATCAGACAGAAGATAAAACGTATACCAACTAATACATCATTCTGAGGATCTGCAAAAATCACTTCCCATTCACTGCATCATAATCCTTTCTCTGACAAGCTTGGCTGCATTATGTTACTTCCAACAGGAACTCCATTGGTGACATATATACCTAATCCATTTTCCCTTTTAGAGGATTGACTCCTGTGCCCTGAAGCACACTTCATCATTGTTTAATATTCCTTTGTATTTCCATTACGGCACTTTAGTCTCTCGACTGCTGTTTTTTAGACCAACACACAGATAACCGTCTGATACAAATGCCAGCAGCTCTGACTTGGAAAAAAACTGATCCTAAATCAGCATTAGAAACTGTCCTTGTGGCTAAATGAAGCATTGAGTTTTCATTAGTTCCCCTGACCCTTTATGAAGTCTTTAAACAGTGCTGTTGACAAGTGAAATGCCAGGTATTGTGCTCCATTATAGGCAAGATAGAAAGACTTGCATTTATACGCTTTCTCACATCTTTCAGAAGCATCTCAAAAGACCTTCAATTAATTACTTTTGAGTTGCACTGTCTGTCCTGTCAGCAAACACAGCAGCCATTTTACATACAGCAATACCCGACCAACAGTAATGGGAAAAGCCAGGGAGAACAATTGCCCAGGGCAACAGGAGAATGCAAGCGCTTGTCTTTGAGTAGTACCATGGGAACTTCAACATCACCCTCAAAAGACACATGGAACCTTGGACTGTCTGAAGGATGGTAGCCACCCCTGAGGCTGACAGGCCAGACTGTCCACTTGAAACTGCAATACTTTTGAGACACGGATGCACCAAAGCTGTGCATCTGAGTCAAGCTTGCTCTTTTAAAACAATGGATAAATCTGACCTCAAATTCAAGGAGCTCTCTTGGTAACTCTGAGTGATAGCTCAGCACTAAATCTGCTCAGAACGGTTGTGGTTTTGATTCCTGGGCAATGCTAGGCTTGCTGAAATTCTCTGTAACAATGCACAGTGAATTGATCTACTGGGCTATCAAAGAGCCAAATTTTATTTCTTAAAATTATATTCAGGCATGGGGTTGCTTTATCAGGCGTCAATTATTCTCAAACAGAAGAAAGCAGTTATCAGATCTTTGTTGCAGAACAGAGCTGTCCCATTTTATTGCAATAGAAAATACTGCACCATTGAATCTCCACCCAATTCCTTTCAGATGCTATATGCTTCCAACACATGCGGATAAAATTTAATTTTTACAGACATTGAAGTTTTCCTTGTGCATATTTTTGTCATAATAATAGATTTAAGATGACAGGATTAATCACATCATGGACAGAAGTGTCAGGGTGAGTAAGTGCCAAATGTTTACTTTCGATTTTGCCTCTTCTAAATTAGTGGTGTTTTGTTTCAATAATACATTGTCTGTCTGACCATTTTAAGCTAATAGCTGCTGCTTCCCAATGCTTCTTAAACATGTTTTTGTTGCACTTGCTGGCATCAATTAAAACCGTGTTTGAGATTGACAGTAACTGTTATCTCCTAGCCAGAACGTCAGGCTATTGCTGTAGTGGCTGAGATTTTAGAAACCAAAAGCATTTAGAATTCCCTTTCAAGGAATTTAAATGTTTCCATTATCAATTCATACTCTCACATCATTTGAGCAGTGTCGTAACTATGAATGTTAATATGATCCATCCCAATTTCAGAGAAGTGGGCAAATATTTCTTTTCACCAGGAATTTAATAAATTAATGCCAGATTTGTATAAGCATGTGTAGACATGTTTGCTAACCTTTGACCCTCTCATTCCAACAAGGCATTGGAAGTACAAAAGCCTTTGTAGCAGCCTGGTTTTATTATGAGCACCTTGGATGTAAAAGGTGGTGAGGTCAAGATCCTGTGCAGGGCTTGAATAATTGGCATTTCAATGCAGCACCAGGAGAGTGCCACATTGTTGCTGGGATCAAATAAGCTGTTAGACTGCAGCCTACTCACTGTGCTCAAATGGACATAAACTCCCCACTGTGACAGGAAAGTTGGTAACTGGAGGACACAGATAAATTACAGGTGTCATGAGAAGAAAGCGTTGACCATTGCGATCTGGAATGCACAACCTCAAGGGATGGTGAAGCAGATTCAACAGAGAATTGCATTAATAGGAGAGGGAATCAAGGTACAGGGATATATGGAGAAAGAGTAGAGAGGTTGGAGTAACTGTGTCACTGTTCCCAACAGCAGCAAAGACATAATGGGCCAATCAATCTCCGTCTGTGCTATATCATTCTACAATCTAAACTATTTGAGGACTGCACTTTGGGGAGCAAGGAGTTCATCCATTAGTCAGCCCAACATTTTCCCTCTTCAACATCACTGGCAAAATTTGGTGAGCCTTTTGTGTGCAGTTACTGCAACCTCACAATGAGCAGACTGGTTCCAGTATTTATTCACATCACAGAAGACCGAAAAAAATAATTTATTCTACATAGAACTCGGTAATACAGCAGCACTCCCACCTTTCCGTTACAGGTTCAAGTCACACACCAGAGGCTTGATAATCGTGCTGGTACTTGAGTGCAGGGCTGACAAAGGGCTGCACTGTTAAAGATGCTGTCTTTCAATCGGACATGAAACAGAAACTCTTTCTGCCTTCTCAGGTGAATGCAAACTACCCTAAGGTATGGTTCAATAAACAAGCGGTTCTTGTCATGTCTTGGCCAATGCTCATCCCTTCAACATGAAATTAAGTCATCTTGTAATTTCTTTCATTGTGGTTTGTAGGAGCTTGCTGTGCGCAACAGGTGGTTATGGTGTGCCGTCTATTACAGCGGTGACAAACCTCAAAAGTGTTTAAATCGCTCTAAAGCAATTGGGACATTCTGTGGTCACTTAAGGTGTTATAAATACTAGCTCTTCCTGACCATCTTACAGATACGAGTTCTTTATGCTTTTGAAGGTAAATGAACTGTTACCAAGGAGTTCTGGTCAGATGTGGCAGCACAGCTGCCTCACAGCGCCAGGGACCCGGATTCGATTCCACCCTTGGGTGACTGTCTGCATGGGCTTTCTGCATTCTCTCTGTGTCTGTGTGCATTTCCTCTGGGTGGTCCGGTTTCCTCCCAGTTCAAAAATGTGCAGGTTGGCTGGATTCGCTGTGCTAAATTGGCCCATAGTGTCCTGGGTTATGCGGGCTGGGTGGATTAGCCATGGGAGATGTAGGGTTACAACAGTAGCGGATGGGTCTGGGTGAGATGCTCTTCAGAGGGTTAGTGTGGACTCGATGAGTTGAATGGCCTGCTTCCACGCTGTAGGGATTCTATGAAATGTGTACCTCCATCACAAAGGAAGTTAAACAGTTATTTTAATCATTGTGATAGGATACACCTCTGGAGGTGGCAGTGTTTGAACCCAGAAATTTTAGTCCAGAGGGAGGGATACCATCACTGTGCCACAAGACCTATAGGGAAGTTAGCAACTAAGCTTGCTCAGTGACTTCCTGTCTGAATTTAGCCTCATGACCAGGCAACAAGTTTCGGAATTCCTGAAATTCAATTTGGTCAAGACAGATTTCCCTTCTTAAACCTTCATGAGTCCCAACGGCATGACAACAGAGCAACAAAAATGATGCCTCAGACACGTGAAACCATTTACCAAATTTAAAAGACAGACAGCCCGAAAATTCCAATGCTCAAACTCAAGACTGCTGAGAGCAGAGACTTGGTCCTAATTTTATCTATGTTGATGGATCTTCTGCACAGCATTGTCCCAATTTCCTCCAAATGAACACAGGGTAGCGTGTAGAGGGCCAAATTTCAACTCGTCAGGTGTTGTGAACTGAATGGCCTCAAGAAGTAAATGGAAGGAAGTAAAGTGCTTCAGAATAAATACTTGGCTAAAATTAAAAGTACGTGACCAAGAAACAAGTTAAACAAAATCAGAAAAGTTTGGTGAACGTTGCAGGGACTCATTACTGAGATCACAGGTTCCAACGACCTTTTAAAAATCATTGTTTGAACAGAATTTAGGTGGGTTATGTGGGATGGGTCTGGGTGGGATGTGCTGAGGGTCGGTGTGGACTTGTTGGGCTGAAGGGCCTGTTTCCACACTGTAGGGATTCTATTCTATATCAAAAAAAAGAATCCAGTGAGTGTGTGAACATCCAAAATCATGACACTGATGATTCTGTGTTGTCCAAGAACTGAGAACTATCAAACGGCTCTCTGCCTGATATTATCATCTAACTCCATGACGGATACCGTGTCATGGTAGTTCCAATTCTGAGATGTTTGATGGCTTTGCCAAAAGGAAGCAGTAATAGTGGTGCAGAAGAAAGGATTTGCTGAAAGCCTTTTTAACCGCAGCATTCAGCACAAGCTTCTGTCTCCTCCCTGCGATCTAGTACTCATTCTACACTCACTCTGAGTTTAGGGTTAGGAAGCGCTATATTGACATAGCCAAAGATGCAAAGCAAATGCAGGCCTTACGAATGACACAGTTTTCGAAAACAACATTGTGTGGATTGCAGAATGGGCTCCTGGTTACTGTCACCTACTTTGCCCCACTAGCAAAGACCACTTTCATCCCATTGCTATCCACGTTAAATACCCTCCACAGTCCAAGGTGAGGCACAGGCTTGGCTGGTTCAAAGGAAGAAATGATTTTATGAAGGTGCCCCGTCAAAGAATTTTGTTGCCTGGACACATTAGAAAATGGTGGCAAACTCCTACTTGGAAGCTTGCATTTGGAATATCAGTCAGAGAGGGTAAAACTCCCTTCCACTGTCCAACAAGCAATGTTAAAACCAATCAGAAATGGCCATGTTCCAGTAATGAGATGTTTCAATTTCTCAAGACTGTGCAAACTCAGATCCTACAGAGGAAATAATGAAATAGTGCTACTCTGTGCCACTCTGTCCTGCACGGTCCCAGTTCAAACTTATTCAGGGAAGTATTTACTGAAAGCCTTTTGTGAGAACCTGACAGCTCACCCTGCATATTTGCACAAAACGTATTCCTTTCACCAAACAAAAGAAAGCCCTATTTGTTTTCCATTTTAATTAGATTTGTTGAATCTACTTAGTTGGTGATTTGAGGACAGACAAATAGATGTTTGCTAAACTAATTAAGCAGCCAATTAAATTCTGGTTCAACAGACAAGAAGCTCGGGTTTGAGCAACTGAGTTGCAATGTTTAACAAACTAATAACAGAACTGAGCAGCTGCCTTGTTGCTGCGTCGTCTGAACTGATCTCACACTCCAGGCAATCCATGTGTTTATTCTGCAGCGAGACAGATTTCTTGATTTACTCCATTTGTAAAATTCCAAAGGACACGTCATACTCAGAGATTTGTGGTGTCTCAGCAATGAGAGTCTCAGGGTCTTTGAGAGAGAAGACAGCTGCCTGCCCACAGTCTGTACACACACTCTCCATGAATACAGCACCAGATCTTCCTTGAAAGCCTGTTGCCAGAAACTATGGCACCACATTGTGTCAATGAATCACCAAACTGAAGGTATAATAAACCTCTTGTTACATTTATGATGAGTAAATCATGCAGTGAAAGAAGCATCTCAGGACAGATCCAACATCTGTCTCATATTGCTATCTAAACCAAGATGGAAATCAATGAAGATCAGTCATGGCTCAAAGTTAGCATTGATGCAATTGAGTCATGGGTTCAAATTGACCTGCTTACATAATCTTGGCTGGTATATTAATGCAGTTCTGAAGGACTGTCCCTCAGTCAGAAGGGCTGTCTTTTGGATGAGTTATTGAACTGAGGCCCTGTCTGTCCTCTTATAAAAATGGCAGCATTTTGGAAAAGGGCACTGGAATTCCCCTGGAGTCTTTGCTGACCTCAACCAACATCTCAAACAGATTTGTGGCCAGTTGCTTTACTGAAGCTTGTGAGGTGCTTGCCACATTTTCACATTACACGTGACTAGACTTCACTGGCTGTGACATCTTGGGGCTGTGAAAAGGGCAGTGTAAGTGCAAGTCTGTCTGTCTTACTTTCCAGGGTGAAATGCTTCAGTGCGAGCCCTGATTGAATCGGAGGGCAAATCAATGTATCTCCCCTCTCCGTAGTCTGTGACAACTCACAGACTGGATAACTGAAGCCTCATCCACTTCCTCTAGTCCAGGCATCTGTACCTTTAAGAGATTGGTGAAACCATGAGATAATGTAAAGCTATCCTCTCTGCAATTTATTTGAGTGTCTCCTGGTAAATCGATGACACCAACAAAATTCAGGAAAGGTCATAACTACCCAAAATAAGTTTGGGAATGAAAGCATCGAGTTACTCCTGAACAGACCCTAAAAATAGAGATGAGATGAGGAATGTGTCTGCAAATACTGATCTCATTTTCGAGAATGCCCTAAAATTGGCATTGAATCCAGGAGCTCCCTGTGCTGGGGATCCCAGGCAGATAATGAAATACACCATGGGAGCCTCAGCTTGTGGAAGGACAGAATCAACAAACTACATGGTTAAACAGTGCAGAATCTATTTTTCTCTCAAAACATTCTTTGATAAGTGAAACAAAACGAAACACAGGAATAGGAGGCAGGGGTGAGCCCTCTGTTGGATTTGCTGTATGATCCAGTTAGATCAAGGCTGATCCTTATCTCAATATCAGTTTCTCTTCTTTGCTCCATATCCCTTGATATCTTTAATCAAACAAAAATCTATCAACGGCAGTGTTAAAATTTCCAATTGACCTGACCGCAGGATCCTCATTGTGAGAGAGTCTCATGTTGTTCAATAGCTTTAGTGTTGAGAAAGTACTCGACATTGCCCTGAACAATCTAGCAATATTCCTAAGGTTGTTCTTGAAAACATTTACCCCCTCCACCAACCCAGAAGAAATAATTTCTCTGTGTTCCCCAGCAAATCCTTCAATCACTTCAACCATCTTAATTAGATTACCCCTTAATCTTCCACACTGAAGGGAATAAAAACTGTGTACATGCGATCTGTCTTTTGTAATTTAACCTCTTTTAACCTCAATGGCACAGACTGGTTTGAGTACATGGATTCACAGAGAAAGGAAGAGACTTACATTTAAGTAGCACCTTTCATGACCAACTGCCATCCCAAAGCACTTTACAACCAGTGATTAGGTGAGGTCACATTATAAAAGGTGGAAACTAATTTTCACCCAGCTAGGTTGGACAACCAGCGATGTGACGATGACCAGATAACCTGCTTTAGAAATGTTGAATGAGGAATTAAACATTGGCCACGACACTGAAGAAAAACTCATCTGTACTTCAGAGCGCAGTAGAGCTGTCTGAACCCAAATGCCTAATAATGGTGTGTGGATGTCAATGTGTGAGAAAATAAACATTGGGATCTTGAAGACAACAAAAGAGCAAGAATCCCTTTTGAAAAAAAGGAAGTCATGATTTAGGTTAATGTCATTGTCTCGGAGAGCTGGGAGAAAGCGAACATCCATTGCAGAATTGAAACACTCACCCCTCTTGTGAACCACAATATGCAAACATTAGCATTTGAAAATCATGCATCCTTTTGACTTTGCATTTCTCAAACTTGGGGTTGAAATGAAAAAAGAGGGAGGCTTGAAAATGTCTCTCTTTATTTCCCCCTCAAACTGCAACATACATCATGCCATTGTCTACTAGGAGCCGGGCAGATTTTTCTTTGCACTGTCAGTACAACTGGATAAAGAGTCTGCTCAGAGTCTAGGATGAACCTTTTATAAATCTTTCCCATCATTTTGGGTTTGGTGTGTTGCTCGTAATTTATTGAGAGATAAAAGCAAACCCATGCATACTTTAACAGCAGATTAAGCAGACTTCTAGTCCATGGTGAATAGAAAGGCGGCAACAGTAAGAGTGTGGTTTATGACTCATGGTTAATGAACTGCTAGAACCGCTGCATGACCTGACCAGACATAGCGAAGCTGCAAAAGTTCATTGTCTGTGCATTGTGGAGGGGATCAAATAAATCACTTAAAACTCATATTTCTGGGAGGTTGACATTCCTCTGGTGTGCTGCTGCTCTTCAAAGGAAGAACTATGAATCCCCCCTCCTCCCCCCCAACCCTGATCCCACAAACAAAATTCCCCGGACACCTCTGCCAAAACTGTGTGTTGGCCCGTTTCCCTATATACCCAATTGGTTGACAAATGTGGCATAGTGGGTAGTCTCTGAGTAAGAAGTTTTAGCACACTCAAGAAAGCCTGGCACAAAATTTGGGCTGACATTGTAGTGCAGCTCTTTGGATGGACACTCTTTCCAATACGACGCTTCATCAAGTCTGCCCTCTCATCTCTAAACAATCTCATGATACTCTTTTGATGAACCGTAAGGGAGTTCACCCTGACGTAAACGTAAATATTTATCTCTCAATCAGTTTCATTAAAAGTAGACAAATTATCTACTCAGTTTTCGCATTTTTACTTGTGGGAACATGTGTACAAAATGACTGCACAAACTCCTATATTACATCACAGAATAGATTTCAAAAATATTTATTTGATGTTTTGGAACATCCTGCAGTCATGCCACGTGCTAAGTTAAAATTCCTTCTTTATTCCTTTACAAAGCAATTGACAGCAGAGAGGGAGTCATGATGTAGTGGCAATGCCACCGGACTAGAAATACAGCAGCCCAGGCGAATGCTTTGGGGACGCAAGTTCAAATCCCACTATGGCAGCTGGTGGAATCAAAATTCAATAAATACGCCTGGAATTGAAAACTAGTCTCATCACTGATTGTCACGAAGACCCATTCGATTCACTCATGTCATCTGGAAATGGAAACCTGCTGTTTTTAGCTTGCCTGGCCTACACACAACTCCAGAACGACAGCAATGTAGTCGACGCTTGCCTATCCTGTGTCATGGCCTGGCAAGTCACTTAAGTTCAAGGGGAATGAGGATTGGGCAATAAATGTTGGCCCTAACAGACAGCCAAGCCCACATCCCATCAAAGAATAAATTTTAAAAATACCAGGACAGCAATTCTGTGCATTGGGAGTGGTTGCTCCTGAGGATCTGCCTGGACCCAGATTATAAACTGAGGATGGTATACCAGGCAAACTGGGCCTCACTTGTGGACTCAAGGCAAGAGAAACAACGTGAACAAATACCTCAATTTTTTATTTTTGCTCTTTCACCCAATACAAGTGGCTAAAGAAGGTTTCCACCAGCAGATGCCAGAACTTCCACATGTCATGGACACCAGAGATGCACCCAAAGTGTTGCACCTCCCATGAAGCCAGCGCGTTTTGGTGAGGTCAGCACTAGAGGGCAGTGTATTCCTTTGGAACAACTAAAATCCTAATCTGTGGATTCTCATCATCATTTTTTAAAGACCTGGTCAACACAACGCACACATTATGTGTCAAGCTGGTTGGTGTCAGTTCTAGTACCACCACAAATGTTCAAACTTAAGGAGGTGTCACCGGGTCAGACAGGGGGAGGAACAAGAATAAATACGCTGGGCTCAAAATCCTTACCTAACCTCTATAAAGAAGCACAAGATTAGGCAGGATCAATTTGAGATCCTGATGCCCATGCACTGGCATTTTCCAGGAACAGGTAGCTATCAGAAATAAATTTTAAGAAAAGGAGCCTTAACTCTGGAGACAAGGAGGAGAACAGTCACAGTCCTTTCAAAACCAATAAACTGAGGCCCACTGAAAACATTTAACCCGACAAGGACCATGCAAGACTCAAATCAAAAACTTCCTGTTTGTCTGGCTCATTGATTATAATAGACCCACTGGCTTCAGTTTTAAGCTGATTAACTATCAGAAACAGCAAGCTTCTCTCATTGTCTGAGCAAGAGGTCAGTTCAGAAAATATTTTTTCCCCACAAATCTGAACTTCGGCCTCAATAAACCAAAGGGTGCTGGGGGGGGGGACGTCATTCTCATTATGAGCTCTTAATGCACAGTACTTCACAGACCTGAATAGCACCTACCCCGTACTGTCCAGCCCTGTTACATTCCCAATGTTTATTTCATCAGCCCTCCTCTCAAGCCTTTCCCATTAACATGCAGCTAATGGGATGAAGCGGTTTTGAAAATGTCAGAATTATTAGCACTGACATTTAACAGTGCTGCAAGGTTCAGATTTTAACAGCTCACTTAAATTAGATAGAAGAATGACTGTGGCTTTTCAAAGGGGTAACTATCTGTTTGAATCATCAGTGCCAGTTTGGGTCTTAAAGATGTGAACTTTGGGAGGATTTATTTTCATTGCTGTGTTCCCAGAGACTCAATTTGTGAATTATGGTTTCACTTCGGGGTAAGGGGTGCGTGGCCTGCAGCTTTCCCGTACCTTGCTGTGTTGCCGGCACTTTGTAGTTCACCTTAGGCAGCAAACATCATCAAACTATTCAACCGTGGAGTTGAAGACATTGCAGTAAAGTCACGTTTTCACCTGACGATCCTGGATGTGCCCTTCTCAACAGAGGACAGTGAGTAATTGGCAGTGTGTACCCATGGGCACCAGCAGTGACTGGCGCCCTCAAATTCTTGTCTTGGCTGAGATCATTTGGTTTAGTTCATTGAGTGGATGCATGATATTGTAGCACACATGCCTTTATTTACAATGCCATTTAAGGCACAGAGAAGGTAAAATAGATACATTCTGAGCAGTTGAGGCATTTATTTTTCAAGGTCAATGAGCTTCTCTGTTGTGAACATGCAGCAATCTGAGTAGGTAAGGTGGCAAAATGACAAGGACGGCAGATGATACGGCCAGGTCGCTGTTGTTCATTTTCTTGCTATCAATGCAACAACTACTTGTGCTCATTTCGCAATTTTAATATGGTTAAATGACCCACAGACATTTCATAGACACAATACCAAACAAAATTTGACAGCGTGGAACATCTGATACGTGATCTTCGTCAATGAGTTGGATTTTTAAGGAGTGCCTTCAAAGACAGGTAGAGGTGAGAAGACAGCAAGAGCTAAGAACTGGAAGAATGTCGAGATCTTTGAGGGTTTGGGGTCAGAGAGCATTACGACTTACAATCGCCCTTTCATCAACCTGAGACATTAAATGCTACTCTCTCTTTCTCCCTCTCTCTCACCAGTTGTTGCTCACTGTTCCAGCATTCTCCTGCTTTCATTTCAGATCCACAGCATTTTGCTTTCAAACCTGTTTTATAAGTTCCAGTAGAATACAGTGCACCTTTTGTCAAGTTTTGAATGAAAGGGGTGTTCCGTTTCAGGTTGATGGCAAACTAAAGCTAATGAAGGATTGTAAGAAGCACCTATAATTGCACAAAAGGTGACATATATCTTAATATGAGCCAGAAAAAAAATGCTGTTACTGAG
>NC_063344.1:59216276-59246443 GCF_021869965.1 Rhincodon typus
AATACCCAGAGCATAAGTGATTCCTCTGGTACTGGATAATGGATGCATTTATTTGCACAGTATTTGGAAATACATTTGGATTTTCAAGAAAAGTACATAGTTGTTTCAGTTTCTGGAAGGTTATGGCAAACCGTCTCAAGATCATCTGTTGTCTCTTCCATTGAAATTCAATAGCTTTCCACTCGCTATTCTGTCGATACTGAGGTAAAAAATCAATCCGAAAAGAAATGGTACACAGAAGACAGACTCTAAGAGAATACACAAGGGTACTTATTGGCTTTTATTTGCAAAATGAAATGATTTAACACATACATTTGGATCAGAATGTTCATTTTGAGATAGTTTATGTTTTTGCAATATGGGCACTGTGATGTCACTGACAGATCATCTATAGAATGATGTCCCTTTAAGAACTCAACTTAGCAACAAATAAGGACCCAGATATTGTCACATGACCACAGGCCATTTGCACTTTACATTATAGAACCCAAGGCACAAGCTACAGCTGGTAATGACTCCATATTGTACATATATGTGCGTCTCGCTGTAAATAAACCCACCAAAGATCTTCAAGTAAATAGAAACCATGCACATCATTTGTAGAATATTTAGACAACGCAACAGTATTATTATGTGGTGCCCAGTTAGGAATTTTTCTTTTCAAAAAAGCCAAATAAAGAAGAAACCAGCTGACAAGCTTGAAGACCAAAGGGAATGACAGCAAACAACATACAATAGCAATCCAAAATTAAGAGTATCTCCAAGTTGGCCAGTTTCTTGCAGGCTCCTCAAAGACATGCAAAGTACTTAAACTGAATATATTTTATCTTCCTTTTTTTAGACTGAGCACTCTTCAACTTCATTCTTGTATTTGCATGTGTTTGATGTTGCATTTCATCGTTTTTCTTGCAGTTAGCAAGTAATAAGATTGTCCTTTCTTTCACTCAGGAAAACCTTGTAATTAGCTCCCTGTTTGATGCTGATCAACTAGAGAAACGCATTTTCAGTAGAGTGAAATATAGCCATATGCTTCATAAAGTTAAAATCTTTGTTGCAGTTAATTGAGGGTATTAAAAAGTGGGGAACCAAATCACCCCCTCATTTAGTTGCAACAATTGATAAGGCAAACATTGTTAGAGTTTTTGAGGACAACAAAATGTTAAGTCTCACTCCATTGAGATCCTAAGCTGTTCTGCTCACAAGTCCACAGGACATCATCAGCAATAGAACTTATTGCACGCCTCATTGTTAACCCTTTCAGAACCACTTACAACAGCCTGGACGGGACAAATTTAGCGAGGAAGACAGTCTGAATTGACTGAGGCTTTCTATTTGAAATATTAGAGGTTCAGGGAAATTTAATTGAGGAGTCTATCATTATGAGGTGCCCAATATGAACACAAACAACTGATTTCCCTTAGCAGAGCGATCAAGAACCAGAGGCATAAATTTAAGATAATTGTCATAGGATTCAGGGTGGTGGGAACTTGCTGTCTGAAAAGTGTAAAAGAGGCAGAAACTATCATTACATTAGCAAAGATACACATTTGACGCGCAATAACCTACAAGGCTACACACTGAGGTGTTGGAAAGGGACATGAAGCTGTGTAGCTCTTTTCCCGTGGGCACAGGCCCAGTGGGCTGAACTGATTCTTTCTATGCTGTAGAATTTATATGTTTCAATGGAAGAATTGTTTCAGAATGCCAAAGATCTGCTCTAAGATATTTCCTGTAGCTGATTCTTTAGATACGTGCTGCACACTAGAGTCATCAGCCATGTCATCAAGGTATAGCCCTGGTGGTCCTCAAGCCATGCTGTAGTTTGCCATGGTAAATATAGCTGGTACAGTAAATTGCTGCAGAATGAAGACAACTTGTCTTCTGCCCGGATTTCTGGCATTCATCCACACGATTGCACGATTACACTTCAGCTAGATGTTGTGGGGGTAGAACCTCTTTTGTTGCTGATATAGGCAGAGTTGTTATATAGTTCCTGCAAAATGATGTGCATAGCATCTAAGACACGGGGACATCCTGCTATCTTAGTGAAATCCCATGATGCAACAGCAGACAGCAAACTGCAAAGTGTTACAAATATCTCAGCTCTAGCCTGGATTGAGCAAAGTACATAAAAGTTGATGTCTTTCACAGCCACTTGTAGCACATCTTCAATGGTGTTTTTTTTTAATTTGTAGTTTTGGCCATAGCAAGCAGAAGATTTCAATGAGGGCATCATCTGTAGCCTGCAGACCTCTCACACATTGTTCCTCACCGTGGGACAGATGGGAGAATTTCTTCTCACATTGTTCAATATGGATATGGTCTCCTTCTCAAAGTCCTTCTCCTCTTCTCCCTCCTCTCTCTTCCAGCAACTTTTCCTGCTCTTCATAACCTCCATTCAGTTACGCTGTATTCCCTGGAAATGCCAAATAGTGCATTTATATATGTAATGTCAATGATCAAGACATTTTATCAGACAAAACTCCTTCAGTGCTGACTACTCCACACCATGTGGAATTTTGAAACAACTAGAGAATGCATCAAACACTTGTAAAATTAAAGTAATGTTGAGAGGATATCAAACCACAGTGAACCAGTAAATGGTAGATAATGTTTGAAAAGCATTGATGTGCAGGGTTCTTGCTACTGCTGAACGCAGATTCAAATGTGTACAATTGTGAGAGGCTATTGTCTGGAGGGTTGATATCCAAAGAAGTGCAGCGCTGACTTCAAATCTGATATTGTGGTCTACGTGCTCTGTGTAGCTTTGGTGGAAAGCACACTAATGCATTGTTGATGTGCTGTCATGTCATCCTTACTCATGGATTGTCACAGTCAAGCCATTTGGTTCAATTACATATGACTTTAAATTATTGAAAATAAAATCCAGTTGTTTTTGTGGGTTGTTTTTATTTTCAAATAGCCTCTGTCTAATTTGATCAGAAAGGAGTAAACTGTTGCTTAGTATGCCCCTCTATTCTGCCCCTATTTCTCTGCATCTCTCTGCTTTCTTTTGTACTGAAGTTGATGCCTCAGAGTGGAGTATAGCCCACAGTGGTCATTCTTCACCTAGCAGCTGAAAAACTGAGCATCAACCACTGGGGCCACAAATGTCAAATGTTGTCAAAATTTGGAAGGGCTTGGTATTTCACCCCATCCATCCCTCATCACACCACCGCACCCCCCTCCCTCCTTCACCTGGCCTCCCCATCAGTCCCATCAGTCACTGATTTTCTGAATCCCATATCTCAGGAAATTAGCACCATAGTGCCACCCATTTTAAATTGAGTTTCTTCCCAGTGACCTGACAAGTTTGTCATGAAAAGTTTCAGGAAGGCACTTTCCTGACTTCACTAGCAGGATGGTGGCCTGCTGGTTGTACAGCCACAACGTTCTGTCTCATTATAATACCAATTTCATGATATATTTAAACTGCAGATCAAAAATCAGATACTTTGAAACACCAGTATCTATTGCACTATGCCAAGCATGGCACGAACAATTTCTTGTGAAGCTCTATAATCTAATGCGTTATCAACATGCACCGTAATAACAATCATCATTTCAGTGCCAATGCACTTCTATTGTGCCTTTTTATTTGAAAGAAATTGCAGAAACTGAGGATGAAGATGCCATCGTTACGGCATGATTATCATTCTTGCTGCAATTGAAGTAGGCTTTAGACTACTCACAGAGACTTTGGATATTACTGAGTGTGAGAGAAAATACAGGGTGAATCGCTGATGACAGAGGTTCAGCAGTAATGGGAGCAGGACGATTTGCTGGTCTGCAGGGCCTGATTGTTTGCTGTTGATTGACAACAAGTGGCTGATTGTGGAGTGCTGATAAGTTGCCGATGACGAAGGCCTTCTGCCTGCTAACAAATGTCTGGCTCCTAGGTGACTGAACAGATGGCGGGTGTGACCAATCCTGCCAGAAGCTTTCCTACTTCCAAAGGAGACGTGGTGCCTCTCTCTCTCTACAGTAAAAATAAACCTAAAGCCTGAAGAAAGCCGGTTTACTTTCCATCATCAGTTGCTGTAGGCTATGGCTTTTAGCCAGTAACAAAGAGACTTTGCAATTTCCAAATAAGTCACTCCCTGCTTCCCGCAAGGAAGTGAAAAGCACCTGGAGAAGACAGATCGACAAACAGCAAGACCCGACAAGCAAAGGGATCATCTCAGTAAACCCTGCAAAATGGAACCATTGAACTGCCTTCCAAGTTTTTCACTCCAACCGTAACATCAATTCGTCTTGTGTCTGTCTGTGTGTATGTATAGAGGGAGTTTTATAAGAGGGATAAAGTTTTAACTTGTAGAATTGTATGCCAACAATTCATAGTTGTTTATCTGTAGCTAGACTTAATAAATTTGTAAGAAAAAGTAATTTTTGTTAAGTACAGAAACCTGATCTGTGCTTTCTACCAACTTGAGTTGAAAAATACAGGCAAATTGGGAATTTCGCAGACTTAGATAAAATGAGGCATGACAAGACATCACAGGCTGGTTGGAGTAAAGATATGGAATTTATCACATTACAGCCTGTTACAAGATAATTCAGATAGCTAAGAACTTTTATCTCCATTACACCTGTTTACACAAAATGTAGCAAAAGTAAGCATGTACTTTGAACATTACAGGAGTGAAATTTGCTGCCTTGGTGAAGGTTCAGACCTTTTGCTAGGGTGCAGTGCTCCACCAGCTGCTTCCTGCATGATCTGAATGAAATACAACTGATAAGAGGTTTCTCAGAAAGATCTCCTGTGTGGGCCAGGTGACTGTGAATTGACTTAATTGTGAATTGAGATCGCATAGCCTAACCACTGACATGATGCCAGGTATCCAAAATTGGACCATATATATCCAGGAAATCTATTTCACCATCAATATGCAAACAACTGATGCAAAGATGCAGGTTAAGCTTTTGACTAGAAATGGGAGCATTGAATGATTACAATGACAACACCCAGAATTCTGACTCAATAACTATGACCTTTGCTGATTTGGGCTGTTTCTTGTTGACATTTGGTGGATCTCCCTTGCTGACTCAGGAATTAAATTCCTTGCAATTTGCACCAATCTCTTTCTACATTTCCATGGTGTCATCTCAGGTCTCCTTACATATCATCTTATTGCCTTTGTTCAAACTCTCATCTTGAATTATATTGTTCTTGAGCCCTCTCACCAATGTGTCTCTAAGGTTAATTTCTTAATTTCTAAATGAAAGACTCAGGCAGTGAGTGAGTTTCTTCAACTACAGAAGATAACCTCACTTGGTATCTGCTTCCTTTCACGGAATGCAATGTTCGATGCAAATGTTTTCTTCAATGTGCCACAATATGAAACTAAAATCTCATTAATTTCAGCGTAGTCCATAGTATTGGAGTCTCGCAGGCAACATCAGTTGGACACAACCTCAAAAGCATCTGGCTCCACTGTGGTAAGGAAATATGCTTTCAGTGCCATTCTGTAATTAAGGTGCAATGTGCCGATTGAATATGATTGGGTGTGATTTATCTCAGTTGACTGGATGGTTAGAGTGTGATGTAGAACATAATACCAACCATGTGCTTTTAACTCCCCTGAATGGCTTTGCAAATTCATGAAGGCTTTCTTCACAGTTGTGGAGTGGTGACCTTCAAGCTATTTGCAAACAATTGTCTTTCTCTGAGGAAGAGATATACTGTGGTCCTTTATGGACTATGACTAATTTCTTAGAGGCTTGGAGAAAAGCAGTTGCATTTTTGTAAATAGGTTGTACTATGAATACTATTGCAGGGGCCAGAGGAACTGAGTTTTGAAGTGAAAAAGAATTAACATGTTGTGATTTCATAAGGTGATGATTTATAGCATTTCACGCTCTGTTTAGGCCAAGAATGCAAGAGGTAATCTCATTAAAGATTGCCTTTCCCTTGCATTAAGCAGCCCCATCGTCATGATAATTTGTAACTGGTTGGCAACTTCTGTGAAAAGAGAGCCAATGAAACGTTATGCAGTTTTTTTGCTCCAAATGTTGTGATATTGTGCCAAATTCTCCAGCCCCTGTGGTGGGGCCACCTGAAGACAGGGGACAGGGGGTGGAGCTGGGAAATAGTGGGGAGTCATGTTTGTATGCCTCCCTGATGTGGCAGGTCAGGGGTTCATTGGAGCTGAGGGTTAGGACCAATGCACCACAAGGGATTCCCTTTCAACCAGCATGACGTATCAGAGATTGTAGGAACTGCCAATGCTGGAGTCAGAGAGAACACAGTGTGGAGCTGGAGGAACACAGCAGGCCAGGCAGCATCAGGGGAGCAGGAAAGCTGACGTTTCGGGTCGGGACCCTTCTTCAGGATAAAGGTATCAGTGTAGATCCCATTTTTAAACACATTATGTACAACATAGCAAAGGTATTTCCATGTTGAGGTGTCCTCGCAGTTATCCACCTGCCTCAGTAGCACTTAGACTCCAAGACTGCCAGCACTCCAATCACGCCGGCACAGCAGTGAAGACGCTGAGGTTAGAGGTGATCAATTATTCGGCTGCCTCTGTGAAGTTTATTGGCAGTTTAATGTCAAGTGCAGTCTTGTGAGCCCCATTTGATGTTGGTTTCAGGATATCGAAGCCCACTGCAAAATCCAGTCCAGTGTGCTTCAACATCAAGCTGTTCCAAATATTTTTCAAAGGCACTTGCCAGTGTAGGTTTTGATTTTGTGCAATGTTGTAAAATCTTTGAATTGCCAATAAAAACTGAAGTTACTGGAAAAGCTCAGCAGGTCTGGCAGCGTCTGTGAAGAAAACATCAGAGTTAATATTTCGGGTCCGATGACCTTTCCTTGGGATCTGAGGGTTCTGAGGAAGGATCACCGGACCCGAAACGTTAACTCTGATTTTTTTCTTCACAGATGCTGCCAGATCTGCTGAGCTTTTCCAGCAACTTTGGTTTTTGTTCCTGATTTACAGCATCCACAGTTCTTACAGTTTTTACTTTGAATTATCAACCTGTTTCATGAAGAAATGAAATTTGAGGCAGCTTTGCATTATCACAGACTCCAGAATAATCCCAAAGCCCCTTTGAATGGCATGTTGTGTCAGCAATGCGTAACTCATTTTAAACACTATCAATTGACCTTTCAACTATTAAAGGCCAATATCAGTTGTTGTAAATGTTCGCCAACATTTCTTTGAATCCAGCTTTAATAAAAAAAATCTGACAGATTTCTAATTAATGTGAAGGTCACGGATGGAAGCTAATCTTTGTTTCCAGACCTGTACTTCATTAAAAAAATTGACAATATATTGTGTAGCAATTTGTAGTTGATTTTATGTAAAGTACAAATCACTGGCACTCTGAAATGGAACATCAAAAATCATAGAATTCCCTATGGCAGATAGAGGCCATTCAGTCCATTGACCCTGCAACGACCCTTCAAAAACATCCCACTAAGACCCACCAACCCCAATCCCCTAACCCCCGCGTTTATCATGTCTAATCCAGCTAGCCTGCACATCCTTGGACATTAGGGGACAATTTATCAATCTACCTAATACAGCTGGAAGTTGAATCTAATGATGCTGCACTCAAAGGATTAGCTTGCCAGTGATATATCATCGGGTCTTATTACACTCATTTTAGACATCATTCCTCACTGGGAGAGTGCAATCAGTGTATTCACTAAATTGTTTTGAATGGAGTTGGAATGAATATTAAACTGCCTCATGTAACTATGCAGCCGATGACTAAGTGGATGACTTACTGCTTAAACGTTTGAGCCTCATTGACCAGAATATCACACATTCAATCCCTGGTCTGTGCTCAGTTGGCTGATTTCAGCACAAGCTGTGGTTGAGTCATTGCAGTCGGCCTCAGGAGAGAGAAGAAAAGGAACATTTCAGTATTCACATTCTTGATTGTTACTTCTTATTGCTGTGAGAGAGTATACTAACATTGATGTGTGGTTAGAACACATCAGCTCTCTTGAGAATTTCCACAGTCAAATAACCTGTGAACATGCCTCGACCCAAATTATACAACAGAAGATATTAGGACAAGGTCCAAGATGGCTGGAAGTATCTGTGGATCCATAACCCTGAAGGAGTGTGTCTGTTCCTTTGGAGAAAGAAAGGAAAACTGAGAGGAATTTAAGAAGCAAAATGTGTCCTTTGTCTTTTCATTTTTGCATTTCTTCATTTCTCCCACATCCCCAGCTGAGAATCAAACCACCCTCAGTAGTATTACATCATTCTTCATGGGTCAAAAGAGAACTTAGTCCCCAGTGAACATCTGAAAAGCAGAACGTCACTTAGCTAATGAAGAAATGTTTTAACTTCCTCCTAATTGTCCGCACTTGGATAATGAGAATGTCCAAACACTGATTTATTTCACTCAGCTGTCCTGCGTAACTCTGGAAAATGACATGTAGCTGCAAGAGGTCAGCTAATGGCAGTAGTTCGATGGTTTGATGTACTCATGTTGGGCCTATTATGGGAAAGAGACATGATGTATGGATGGAAACCTTGAATAAGAATATTATTTTGACTATGAATATGTACACGTTTCCTTCAAAATATTTGCAAGAGACCCAAATATAATTCCAAAACCTAACACCCGCAGCCATTGAATATTAATAAGGATATTGAAACTTTCACCATATTTTCAGCACTTTTCATTTCTCATTTTCAGCTGAAAAGGTGGGCTTGGCACAGCAATTTAGCCAATTGCACTTTCCTGTAGCCTTAAAAATATTTTTTTTCTTCAGATTATGATTCAGTTCCTTTTGAGGGCCACAACCAAATTTGTCTCTAAAACACATTGTGCATTCCAGGCCAAAGCCACTCACTGCAGGTTCACAAGAACACAAGAACTAGGAGCAGGAGTAGGCCGTCTGGCCCTTCGAGCCTGCTCCGCCTTTCAATAAGATCATGGCTGATCCTTTCGTGGACTCAGATCCACTGACCCGCGTTCTCACCGTATCCCTTAATTCCTTTATTGTTCAAAAAAAATCTACCTTTTTTTTAAAAGCGTTTACTGAAGTAGCGTCAACTACTTCACTGGGCAAGGAATTCCATAGATTAACAACCCTCTGGGTGAAGAAATTCCTTCTCACTTCAGTCCTAAATCTGCTCCCTCTAATCTTGAGGCTATGCCCTCTTGTCCTAGCTTCAACTGCTAGTGGAAACATCCTCTCTACTTCTATCTTATCTATTCCCTTCATAATTTTATATGTTTCTATAAGATCCCCCCTCAATCTTCTGAATTCCAATGAATATAATCCCAATCTACTCAGTCTCTCCTCATAAGCCAACCCCCTCAACTCCGGAATCAAACTAGTGAACCTCCTTTGCACCCCCTCCATTGCCATTTCATCCTTTCTCAAGTAAGGAGACCAAAACTGCACACAGTACTCCAGGTGTGGCCTCACCAGCACCTTGTACAGCTGCAACATAACCTCTCTGCTTTTTATTTCAATCCCTTTAGCAATGAAAGACAAAATTCCATTTGCCTTCCTAATTACTTGTTGTACTGCAGACCTACCTTCTGTGATTCATGCACAAGGACACCCAGGTCCCTCTGCATAGCAGCATGCTGCAACTTTTTACCATTCAAGTAATAATCCTTTTTACTATTACTCCTACCAAAATGTATGACTTCACATTTATTTACATTGTATTCCATCTGACAGACCTTTGCCCACTCACTCAATGTATCTATGATTCAATACTCAATGTATTCCTCGTGTCATGATGGTTCTTTAGCAAAGCTCCTTAAATCTTGATCCCTCCACTAATGGAAACAGTTTCTTGCCATCCACTCTACAAGACCCCTCGTTATTTTGAACACATCTCCCCGATCTCTCCTTGAATGAGAAGAATTCTATCTTCTGCAATCTATCTTTGTATCTTTATTCCCTTGTCCCCAGAACCGTTTGCATAGATCTTTTTATCACCATCACTGATGTCCTCAGATCCTTCCTATGGTGTGGGCCCAGAACTGAACATCGCACACCAGTTGAGGTCAAACCAGTGTTTTGTAAAGATTCATACCCTCTTCCTTGCTTTTGTACTCCGTGGACAGAGTCCTAATAATTGTAAAATTAATTGTGGATATGGACAATTCAAGGGTCTTGTGGTGCAGTAGTAGCATCCTTGTTTCTAAGCCAGGATCCTCAGGTTCAAATCCCACCACAAGAATTGATGACCAAGGAAAGTGTTTTCATATCATGCCAAAAGTTGAGAATCAAACTGCAAATCCCTACCAACAGACTCCTCTGGCAAAGAAATAGGATGGGAGAGATTCACAATCAGCCATGTGATGGAAACAAAATTGAACCTTCTACCATGACTATTCATACCTCGGGTATACCACACACTTGTTGAGGTGAATGTCGTTACAACAACGTGGAATCCTTGGGCCGAGGGGTGAGGGGTGGGTATCAGTTTACCGAGTTGGCTGGAAGGCCAGCATGGATCAGATTTGTGTTTAGTGTTCTGTCCCCATTTTAGCTAACGTGGATTTGGGACCTGCTGCTGCTGAAAATTGCAGTGCTGTAGGTTGGACCCATCCTCAGATGGAGCACACAAGAAGAAGGGACTGTTTCTGGATCCTGATGCCACACTTGTTGGCATTGCACCCACCTCAGGTCCTTCAAGGAGGTGGTCACCCAATTGGAGAGTTTGTAGCCTTGGAAGGTGGCAATCCACCAGCAGAGACAAAGGAGAGGTTCCCCCACGGACCATAATGTGAAGTGTGCTCTGAAAATGTTTAAATACCCATGTAGAGGCCATTCATATGTACAAATTGCCAGCCCACTGCTGCCAGGCTTGTAGTCATTGCCAAAATCCTACTGCATCTGGCAAAATTGACCAGAGGTAGAAACCTGTCTGACCACCAACCTAACACCCAGCAGGTTAAAACCACTCCAGCATCAACCTTGGTGGGATAAGTAAGAATCCAGCTTGTCGTGTTTATAAAGCATAGTCTTCTGTGCCCTTTTAACCACTTTCTCAACCTGCCTTATCACCATCAACAATTTGTGCCAAATATCTCCAGGAGTCTATATTCCTGTTTCCTGATTTGGATTGTACCCTTTTTTGTTTATATTGCCTAATCTTATCTATCCTATCAAAATGTATCACATCATACCCCTCACTAAATCATATCTGCTATATGTCCATCTATTCCACCATCCAGTGTCTTTTTGAAGATTATCACCATCCTTTTCACATTTCACTACCAAGTTTTGAATCACTTGCAAATGTTGAAATTTTACCCTATGTACCCACATCTAGGTTAATAATAGATATTGCAAGGAACAGTCATTCTCATAGTACCTTCTTCCAGCCTGCTAAACAGCAGTTCACCACTCTTCTCTATTTCTCTGTCACTCAGGCAATTTGATATCCAAGTTGCCAAAACCCCTTTGATGTTATAGGCTTCAGTTGAATCTGTTATGTGGCACTTTAGCAAACACTCTTTGAAAGTCTATGTACACCACATCAACCATCTCTGCTACCTTGTCAAAAAAAACTCTCTTCTGCCTCAACAAGTTAGTAAAACACAGTTTGCCTTTCACAAATCTGTGCAGATTTTCCCCAATTAATTCACACTGTCTAAGTGACTGTTAAGTTTACCCCTTAATATGGAGGAGTAAACCATTTGGCCTATCAAGACTATTTAACCATCTAATCAAGTCACGGCTGATTTGATCATCCTTAACCCCACATTTCTTCTTCTTTACCTATAATCCTTGGTTTCCTCACTGAATAAAAATCTGTCCATGCCAGTTTGAGTATAATTAAAACACAGCTTCATTCGTCCACAGTGGCAAAGAATTCCCTAGAAACCCTATCCTCTGAGAGAAGAAATTCCAATCATCTCTCTCATAAATTGGTGACCCATCATTCTGAAATTTTGCCCTCTGCTCCAAGACTCTCCCACAAGGGGAAACAACCTTACCCTTTCAAGCCCCCTTAGAATCTTGCATGTTTCTATAGGGTTGCATTTCATTATTGGAAAACGTAATGGGTACAAGCCCAACCTACTCACCCTTCCCTCACAAGAAAAGTCTCTCCATGCCAAGGATTAACAAAGTGAACCTTCTCTTGACTGCCTCCATTACCAATATATAATTTCCTTAGATAAGGGTACAAAAGACATCCACGGAATTCAACGAGTGACTCAACTAATCCCTTGAGTGTCTTAAACAAGTCTACCTTATTTTTGTTCTCCATTCCCTTTGAAATAAAGAGCAACTGTCATAAATTATTAGAGTTTAACAGCACGCAAAGAAGCATTTCAACTCATTACGTCATCAAGCATCTGTCTGCACTGGTCCCATTTTCCAGCACATAGTACCGAGCCTTATATGCTATGGCACTTTAAGTGTTCATCTGAATACTTATTAAATGATGCACTGGTTCCCATCTCTCCAATCTTTTCAGATCGTGAGTTTCAACCCTCTCGGTTCATAGAAAAATCTTCCTTAAATTCCCGGAAACCTCCTTCCCTTTACCTTAAATCTGTGCCACTTCATTATGAAATGCTTTGAGAGGTTAATAATGGCACACATCAACTCCAGCCTCCAATATAGCCTTGATCCATTATAACCTCGCCTATCATTGCTATAGGTATGCAGCAGATGCCGTCTCCTTCGCCCTACACTCATCCCTGCAACATCTGGATAACTTGGACACCTATGTTGGACTCCTATTGATTGACTTTAGCTCCATCTTCAACACCATAATGCCAACCAAATACATCTCCAAACTCTGAGACCTAGGGCTCTGCTCCCCACTTTGCAACTGGATTCTCAATCTCCTGATCCATAGACCGCAATCAATAACAACAGGCGACAACACCTCCTTCACAATAATCCTCAACACCCTTCCCCCGCAAAGCTGTGTACTCAGCTCCTTACTGTACTCCTTATATACTCACAAATGTGTGGCCAAATTCAGCTCAAACTCCATTTACAAATTTACAGATGACACCACTATGGTTCGTCAGAGAGTCCTAGATTTATACAGCCTGGAAACAGACTCTTTGTTCCAACTCGTCTTCGCCAACCAGATATCCCAAACTAATATAGTCCCATTTGCCAGCATTTGGCCCACATCCCTCTAAACCCTTCCTATTCGTATACCCACCCAGATGCCTTTTAAATGTTGTAATTGTACCACATCTTCTGGCAGCTCTTTCCATACATGCACCATCCTCTGCGTGAAAAAGTTACCTCTCAGGTCCCTTTTAAATCTTTCCTCTCTCACCTTAAACCTACGCCCTCTAATTTTTGATCCTGCTGCCCTGAGAAAAAGACTTTGACTATTTATCCTATCCATGCCCCTCATGATTTTATAAACCTCTATAAGGTCACCCCTCAGCCTCCGACAATCCAGGGAAAAAGACCCAGCCTATTCAGCCTCTCTCCATAGCTCAGGCCCTCCAATCCCAGCAACTTCGTTGTAAATATTTTCTGAATCGTTTGAAGTTTGACAACAGCTTTTATGCAGCGGGAAGCCAGAATTGAACGTTTTATTGTAAAAATGGCCTCATCAATGTCCTGTACTGCTGCAATATGACATTCAAACTCCCATACTAAATGCACTGACCAATGAAGGCAAGTGTCGGATCTCAAACAATGACGACACAGAGCACAGGAAAGAAATTGAGAGCTTAGCAACATGTTGTAAAGACAAGAATTTCTCCTTCAATGTCAGCAAAACAAAGTAGCTGGTCATCGACTACAGGAAGTGGAGTTGAGGGCATGCCTCTGTCTGTATCGATGTGCTGAGGTGGAGATGGTTGAGAGCTTTAACTTTTTTGGAGTAAATATCACCAGCAATCCATCCTGGTCCATCCACATCGACACTACAATCAAAAAAGCCCACCAACACCTCTATTTCCTCAGAAGGCTAAGGAAATTTGGCATGTTCACAATGACTGTTACCGACTTTTATAGACGCAACATAGACTGCATTCTATCCAGATGCATCGCTGCTTGGTATGGCAACTGCTCTGCCCAAGACCACAAGAAATTACAGAGAGTTGTGAACGCAGCCCAGTCCATCACAAAAACCAGCCTTCCTTCCATTGACTCCGTTTATACTTCCTGCTGCCTCAGGAAAACAGCCAACATAATCAAAGACCCCTCCCACCCTATACTCTCTTCCACACTCTTCATTGGGCAGAAGATACAAAAGTTTGAAAACACGTACCAACAGACTTAAGAACAGCTTCTTCCCTGCTGTTGTCAAACTTATGGTAGGATCTCTCACATATTAAATTTGATCTTTCTCTGCACCTTCTGTATAGCTATAGCACTATATTCTGCATTCTGTTCTATTATCCTGATATATCTATGATTTGTCTGGAAAGCACACAAAGCAATATTTTTCACTTTATTTCGGTATATGTGACAATAATAAATCAAATCAAAAATCACTGGTAATTGATCCACCTAAGAGGAAATGTTTCTTCCTATCCATCAATACTGTCCCTCTTATGATATTTGCCTTCCCTATGGCCTGCAGAATTCAGATGCTAGCTTTGTGTGATTCATGCACAGGCACCCCAGTTCCCTCTGTGCTGTAGCTTTCTGCAGTCTTTCTCTATTTTATAAATATTCAAGGCCTCTGTTCTTTCCAAAAGACACAGCCTCACATTTTTCCACTTAATATTCCATCTGCCAAGTTTTTACTCATTCATTTCAATGCAGACTCTTCATGTCATTCTCACCACTTGCCTTCCCACCTATTTTTGTTTTGTGTGCAAATTTAGTAATAGTACACTGACTTCCCTCAATCAAGTCATTAATCTATATTTTAAATAATTGTAGCACCAGCATCAACCCCTGTGACATGCCATCCTACTCCACATCCTATTCATCCTGAAAATCCACTTTAAAATACTTTAATATACTTTTTAAATTTATTTGGAATTTTGGCATCGTGTCTGACCCATCATTTATTGCCCATCCCTGAATACCCTTGAAAAGATGGTGATGAACTGCCTTCTTGAACTGCTCCAATCTATTTGGTTTGGATAGACTCACAATGTCAGCAGGAAGGGAGTTTCAGGAATTTGATCCAGAAACACTGTAGAATCAGTAACATATTTCCAAGTCAGGACCATCAGTGAATTTGCAGTTGCTTGATGTTCCCATGTATCCGCTGCCCTTGTCATTTTAAATGGTAGTGATTATGTGTTGGGAAGGTCCAATTTAAGGAGCCTTGGTGAATTTCTGCAGTGCGTTTTGTGAGTAGTACATACTGCTGTTATTGAGCATTGTTGTTGCATGGAGTACGTGCCTGTTGTGATGAGACTATGGCTTTCAGAGGTTTATTTTGTCCTAGTTTTTTTTTGAAGAAAGTTCTTGAGCCATAGGCACTGAGCAGTTTCTTCCAATCCAATAAAGTAAATGAGCCTTTTTTTTGTAAAGTTGGATCAATAGAAGCAGCATGAATGGGTGGATTCAGGTTCCCAGGGAACTAGGATTTTAGTTTAGCCTTTAGTATTTTTGGGGCTTTAAATCTGGTTGTGGAAGCTACTATAGCTCTCTCTCTCTCTCTCTCTCTCTCTCTCTCTCTTCAATTGTTGTGAACACCTGTCTGGTTCACTAATATCCTTCAGGGCAGGAAATCTTCTATCCTTACATGGACTGGCATACGTGTAACTCCAGGCCCACAGCAATGTGGTTAACTCTTAAATACCACATGGGCAACTCTGGAGGGACAATAAACCAGGGATGTCCACAATCGATGAACCAATAAAAAAATGGTGGGTCTTATATCCAGTCTCCAACAGTCCAGAAACTAGAAATTCTGGGCCATTTGAAAAGAAGTGAAAAAAGTGCTCACAGACTATTTTTAAAAATTACTTTCCATGGTTGTTGTACAGTACCTCACTTAAGGTTAATCTTGATTGGCATGGTCTGTTTAGCCCCCAGTGTTTTCTTTTGTGTGATCCAAAGGCTCTTTCAGAAGTTTAAAGGAGAATGACAGCTAATTTTAAAACCTTTAGTTACCATCATAGGTCTCTAACTATTGCAAAATATTGATCTCAGAGAGGTTTCATAGAGGTCCTCGAAATGATGAACAGAACAAACTGTTCCCGGGGCTAGACTTTAAATTAGGGAGATCCAAGGAATGTGCAGTGGAGTTACATGCAACTAATTAAGTTAGACATCAAAAGGTTCTTACTTTCACAGAGGGATATTGACCATTGGGACAATTTGTTGGCTTGTTCCGTGAGTGGGAATTCACTGCAAATAATCAAAAGACAGCTAGGTAAGATTCTGATAACACAGCGTTGAGCTGGAGGAGCACAGCGGGCCAGGCAGCATCAGGGGAGCAGGAAAATTGACAATTCAGGTCGGGACCCTTTTTCTGAAGAAAGGTCCCGACCCAAAATGTCAACTTTCCCGTTCCTCTGATGCTGCCTGGCCTGCTGTGCTCCTCCAGCTCCACACTGTGTTATCTCTGACTCCAGCATCTGCAGTTCTTACTATCTCTAGGTAAAATTCTGGCTGTGTCTGAATTCAAAAGGCAGACTGATTGTCCCTGTGGTCTGCTGAAATTCAATTTATTCACCTTTGGATAGTTGAACAGGAATTATAATGAAATTATTGTTCCTGTATTCAATGGATAATTTTCTAAAAATCTGTTTTTTGTCTCTCTGAGGAGATTATGTGGCTGTTAGTGGAAACATCGAGATCATGATGCTTATTTGAACATAACTGTATGAAACATGCTTGATCAACCAGCTGGTATTTCTTCCACATTTATTTGATAAAATAAATATGCAAAATAATGCAAAACAATTATTTATAAAATGATGAATGTCCTCAAGTGGATTTAAATGCTGCACTGATTTCCAGTTAAACTGAAGGCAGTTTGGGTAGAAGTTAATTTTAGCTGTTTGGAACAAAGCATCATAGTGGACAATTTTTCAAATGTGCAATCATAATGCAAAGTTTCACTGATTCAAATGGCATGCCAAAATATTGCAGGTGCACAGCTGCTCATGACTGGTCAGACATAGTGTCTTCTCCGCACCCTGCTTCTCATCTTTTCGTTTATGGGGTCAGTTAGTTCAGTTGGCTAAATGGCTGGTTTATGATGCAGAATGATGCTAACAGCATGAGTCCCATTGCCATTGCCATGAAGGACTCCCCTTCTCAACCTTCCTCCTCCCTGTGGTGTGGTGACACTCAAATTAACACACCACCAATCACCTCTCTCGAATGGGACTATGGTGACTTTACCTTTGCCTATCATCTACTGCACAATTGCACAATCATTAGTGGCTTATCTGTTGTGAAAGTAATCTTTCCAAAAGAAAACACAAACACAAGAGAATCAAAAAAAGGACTTCATATGATGTAAACTACCCTCTGCAATACAAATTGTGTGATGCATTTTTCCTTCTGCTAATGGTGCAGAATTGATATCCTGCCATCGAGGGGCTAGATCCCAGTGAAGCCATATTCCTATGTCGTGTGGGTTTAATTAATAAAGTCATATTTTACCTTAGTGCATGGTACTTGGTCTGAAAAAGTTAAAGTTAATTTGCAATATTTATAATTGGGTTAAAGGGTTGTTGTTAAAAGCATCGTCCACTCTGTTTGACCTCCAAATTTGATTATTCCAAAGTGCACCCCATCTCTCACTCATCCAAAATTCTGCAGTTGATATCCTAACCTTCACCAAGACCCATTCATCATTATCTCTGTGCTTGCTGACCCACATTGATTACTGGTTAAACACATCTCAATTTTAAAATCCTTCAACGTCTGTACACATCCATCCAATGACCTTCACAAGGCCTATTTCTATATTTAGTCAGTAATTCATATATTTGAAAGATTCAATCTCAAGCTATTGGCTTTAAGTGATCCCTTAATGGTGGACTTAAAAATTCCCCTTGTTCACTAATCTGACTTGAGGTCCATTGATAAATACTTTTCACTTATAGGGCTACCGTAAATTATCTTACAGCACACTATACAAATCTCACTCAAAGCTGTCTATCACATAGTTGAAGGGGCATATTGACTGCAAACCTAAGGCAGAGATAACTGTTACCTCCTGCCTTTTTTCTTATTTCTGCTCTCTAGCACTGTGATTGTGCAGGGCCATGATTTATATGAGCATTCTAACCAGCTTTGTTTAACCTTCTGCCAGTTGAGACTTGAGGAACTTGGTCTCTGGTAGAAGCACAAATGGAAAAGGCAATCCAATTCGAGGTTCAGTTAGCCGTAGGATACTAAAGTATTTCTATGACTATGGTTCAAACTTGCTGTGCCACTGCTTCATGCCATTTCACAAAACTGATTGCAGCTCAATAAGTGCGTGTGTGTGTGGGTTTCCTCTGGGTGCTCCGGTTTCTTCCCACAGTCCAAAGATGTGCAGGCTAGGTGGATTGGCCTTGCTAAATTGCCTATAGGGTTCAGGGATGTGTATCAGGGTGGATTATAGGGGGATGGGTCTGGTTGTGATGCTCTGAGGGTCAGTGTGGACTTGTTGTGCCGAAGGGCCTGTTTCCACAATGTAGGGGTTCTTTGATCTTTCTTTGATAGAAGTATTGTAGATTGTCCCAGCTGCTGTGGTGGAATTTATCAGTTATCGAAATGTGAGCAGAGTTTTGAGAGGAGGTTGTTAGATGTGGATTGACCTGAAGCTGTCTCAGTGAGCTGGAAGCTTTTAATAAGAAGATTTTTTTTCTGAGCTTTGCAGATATGTACCATCAATTGGGCAAAGCAGGAGCTGTGTAATTCTAATAACTTTGGGTGACCACAGTGTGAAGGAGGTAGGCAGTCTTACGGATGCCTTGTTCACTTGTTGTCATTGTTATTGCAAGGTAGGAAATCACTCAAGGGATATGATAAAATTAAGTAAGAGTGTGCTGCAAAATGGTGCCTGGAAACCTCAATGATTTCAGCCACCTCTTTTGGCACCGCAGGAAAGTGTACAATGATCCATGGAAGAATAAAGCATCAAGTTCAAAAAGGTGAGGCACCATTGCAAACATTTAGTAGAAGGAGTGCTTCAAATAAGCCATAAAAATGTCATGTTGGGTAACATTTACGATAATTATCAAGTTTATATCACTAAGTGAGAAAGATCGATTTTGATACTGGGTTGCCTTATGTGCTGACCTACCCCGACCTAAATCCTATCTGTCATACATTATGCACATGATGTACATGGACAAAAGAAAGTGATAGGTACATGTCCAACTTGGATTTATGTCAAAAGTAAGAATACAGGGGATGCAACCCAAATCCAGGGAAAAAAAACTGACATTCTCTAAGGAGTAACAAATGAGGAACTACAGACAGACAAGGGCCACAATAGCAGAAAACTATCAAACGTTCATGCAAGCCTTCAACTTATTTTCAGTTACGGCCACTGCTCTGTCAGTGACTCTAAAAGTGACAGGTGTAATCCATTTCCAGGCACCTTAAAGCAATTATTGTGACATTTTCCTTTCAACTATGTCCACCGGAATACCTGACTTGATTGATAGACTGTTGAAGAAGTTTAGTAAATGCAGCCACTTTCTCTGAACTGCAGACTTTCAACAACGTAAAGGTACCCCATGTTGCTGGGTTTGTCTATGTGGTGAATGTTCTTTCCTGTTCTGAGGTGTGAAACCTTCCATCACATCCAAAGATATACATCAACTTTCATTGCCAGCTTTCAGTCAAGCCAGCATGAAAGCCAAGCATACATAACTTATCCCATTTAGTCAACCTTGTACTCCCACTAAATTTGACCCACAATGTTGTACAGTCAATGTTTGGGTCAGAATGAGGAAAAAACTAAAACTTGAAGTCATGATCTTTTTTATGTAAGTATTAATGTTACCAGTAAGAAATGCACACAATCCAGTTTAAATAATAATAAATTTTCAACATACACAAAAAATGTTTGTGTTTCCTGGACAGTTCTGAAAATTATCATTTCATATGAATTAGCCGAAGTGTGCAAGAATATTTCTCGATGTGATTGGGTCATGAGAGCGGAATTCAGCTCAGTCACTCCCAGGATGATTTGTGTTTTCTATCTATGGGCAAAAAGGATGCAGCACTGTTCTTAGCAACAGAATCTGGGTGTCTGTAGAGGGAACTGAACTGGTACTATTGAATCCACTTTACTGCAAAAGACATCATTCACTAAGACCACAACAGCTTTTAGGATTCTGTTTATGGTGTTGTTAATCAAAGGGAATTTAAAAATTGCCACACACTTGTATTTATTAGTTTATTGACTACATAACAAAGAAAGAGGAACAGAAATGGACGTTAGGGCCCCTCATGCATTGTCCACCATTCAGTTCCACCATGATTATTTATTTGAGCTACGCTCCCCGCATCCCTTTGTTTCCCTGAGAGATCAAAAATCAATCAATCTCAGATTTAAATACACTCAGCAGTAGAACATCTACAGCACTCTGGGATAGACCTGTTAGAAGATTCACAGAAAAGAAATCAACTCATCATAGGCCTAAATGATCAATATCGTATCCTGGCATTGCATCCCGGCAACTAGATTTCCCAGTCAAGGGAAATAACTTCTCACTGTCTGTCCTCTCACACCTATTCAGAATATCTCATGTTTCACTGAGATTATCTCTGATTCTTCAAAATTCCAAACAGTATAGGCCAAATTTACTCAGCCTTTCATCGTAGGAAAACCGTATTATTGCAGGAACAAATCTAAAGAACATTCATTTGAACCTAGAAACATGAAAGACTGCATATGTTGGAAGCCAAAGTCAACAAATGTGGAGCTGGAAAAGCACAGCAGGTCAGGCAACATCCGAGGAGCAGGAAAGTCAATGTTTCAGGGTGAAACCTTTCACCAGGACTGGGCTGATGAAGGGTTTTGACCCAAAATGTTGATGTTCCTGCTCCTCAGTTGCTGCCTCACCTGCTGTGCTTTTCCAGCTCGACATTAATTTTAACCTGTTGTGATATATATATAAATGTAATTTTTAGTTCTTGAGTTAGTAATGTGGGTTTTTTGTACGTCTGAAGTCAATAATTAACTTGTAAGTATTTCTGCAGCTACAGTGATTTAATTCAATACAGATTTTAGGGCCTATCATTAGAATTAATGGATTTTTGTGCATAACTAACAGAGTTTTATTTACCTCACCTTGCTTTGTGACATAACAAGGTAAATAATGGGGTTGTGAGGTTTGTTAGAGATTTCTAAATTTTATTTTTAAGCTTAAAGGAAGCAGCCACAGATGTTTTTTTGTTTTATTCTGAATTTTGGATAGTCCTTTGAAGTCTTTAGATGAAGATGACTGTACAGGTCAGTGCTCCTAAGAAAGAGAAAAGATAGTGAAACTGGATTATTTTGGATCAAAGATTTAGTGTTAATTCCAGACCAGAAATGTTGGGATAATATCCTGAAGAGGTTCCTTGAAGCTGAAAATATTTAAGCTCAGCTATGTAACAGTTCCAGGAAGAATTTATCTGCAGTTCCAGTCTATAAGTTAGAGTCACAAGTGAATTAAACCCACTGAATGTTGGAGACAGGGACTCTGCTGAGAGTACATACATGTGGTGTACCAAGAGTTCCTTTTGTGTATAAAAGTTGTTGTTTTTCCTTTCAATTTATAAAAGAATGTTGTGGAACTTACAGGATTATATTTTTATGCATGCTTAAGAATCTTTTAATTTATGTTATACGGAGATAGTTAGGTTTATTCCACTTCATTTTCATTTCTTTTGTTAATAAACTTTGCATTATTATCAAAACAAAATCACTTTGTTAAAACCAAAACAAAACACGAAGTATCAAGCCAGGTCTGGGATTTGACATGTCTGGTAATAACATCAGCTGGGATGATAACACTGTACAATGTAAGGATACTGTTCCTTTAACATAAAAGACCAAAACTACACGAAAATGCTGCAAGTGTGGTCCCACCAAAACCTTGTAAAATTGTAGCAAGTATTCCTTATTCTTGAACTCCAATCACAATGCAATAAAGGTTAACAAGCAATTTACCTTAATAATTGCCTGCTGTCCCTGCTTGCGAAATTTGTGTTCCTGATATGAATACAACCAAGTTTCTCTGAATGTCAACATTTCAGAAGTTTTGTGCATTCCCACACTGAAAAACTAGGATAAAAAAGTAATGCGTAAAAATGTATGGCCTAGTAATTTTGATGTTACATTTTGGAGCTATACAAGAAGGGTTCGACTAGTATATGCCAATCTGGTTTTACCTTCTTAGTTATAAAAAGTACTTTGCTTGGCTATTCTTGTGACAAGATTGTCAACTTGAAAATGCCCCCATTTATACCTACTCACTATTCCTGCTCAGTAACCAATCCTCCACTCATGCTAATATTTTGCCAGGAGGTCTTGTAGTGCAGTGGTAATGTCTTACCTCTGAGACAGATCATTGGAGTTCAAGTCCCACCCGTTTGATAACCACAGAAAGTATATCATAACCTGACCAAACGAGTTGATTATTGACCTTTAATGCTTTCTGATACACCTAAGAATTTTCTAGTTAGTCAGGACCCTGTATTGGCTGCAGGGCAACAGTTTGCCAATGTTAAAATACTCTATCCACAGGTTCTTGGCCTTAGCAAGCATCATCTTCATTCTGAAGAGCTACTCACAGACACATATTACCATCCAGTTCATGAGGACTTATCTTGCATATTAATTTTTGAGCACCAGTTATCAAATGGCTTTTGGAAATCTAAGTTTACCTGTATTAACTTCCATTGTGAACTAGTCAACGCAACTAGTTATATCCTCAGGAATATTTATTAAATTTGTCAAACATGAATTCCCTTTTTAAAAATAAGTTTGATTTTTTCTGGTCAAACTGTGGTTTCCAAAATGAATTGTTAAGACTTCTTTAATAATCGATTCCAATATTTTGATGATGACTGATGTCAGGCTAACTGGCTACCAGTTCCATGTTTTCTTTCTCCATCCTTTCTTTAACAGCACTGTCACTTTTCCAACCACTAGGACCATTCTAGAATCTAGGGATTTTGGAAATCATAACCAGTACATTCTCGACCTCTACAAATACTTCTTTTAAATCCTGAGATGCAGATAATCAGATACCGGAGATTTGTCAGCTTTTAATCCTAAAGCTCCTCAAATATCTTATTTCACCTGATGTTGATTATATTAAGATGATCATTCTCATTAGCCCCAAGGCTAGTTTATTTCTTTTTTCTGATTTGTGCCTTTTACTGTGAATACAAACACAACATATTCGTTCAATGTCTCAAGCTGCCTTTTCCTCGTTTCCCATTTATATTTTCTCCTGTTTTTGTTTCTAAGGGATCAATATTTACTTGCCTTTATAAAGCTATACCAGCTCTTACAATCTGTTTTTATTATTCTTGGTCACTTTACTTCACTGCTACTTTTTTTCCCTTGACAACATTTTGTTAGCCGTTTTCTGATTTCTGAAACATTCCCAATCCTCAGCCTTACCACAATTCTTTGCAACATTATAAGCCTCTTCTTTTAATCTTGTACAGTACAGCAGAGAATTCTTTTATTAAAAAAGACTAAATCTACAGCAGTTCTTTCACTGGTACAAGTACAAACAGTAGGGAACTTTAAAAAAACAAAGATTAAAAACAGTTTACTTCAGTACCTAAGCAGAGGATTCTTTTAAAGGCAAAACCTTTGTTATGACCAGTCACTGGGTGAGTTTTTTAAACTCCTTACAGTTTCAGATGAGATACCTCAAATTTTTCAGCTCCTGGGTGAGAAGTGAATTGAAGGCTATTCACCCACTCCATGGGTTGGTTTATTTTGAAAGGATCCGTTTCCTTGTAGATACCTTTTTTGTAGATCCACACGAGCTTCAGTTTTAAATGGGGCCAATTTAATCAGGCTCTCTTCAATTGATAAAAAGGGTAATATTATTCATCACTAATGGTGAGATAAAATAGCAATGCAACGCCCAGAGTCTCAGCATAGAAATAATAGGTGTATCCAAAAAGACTTAAGTTTAAAAAGCAATTGCAGATCAGTCTCTGAATTGAGCAGATAGTTGAACATTGCAGTAGTTGCAGTGGATATTGCGAGTAGCATTAGTAGTTAAACAGTCATTTTCGAGATTCTTGGCATTGGAGTACGATTGAAACTCTTTTGTACTGGTTCCTTTTGGGAGAGGCTGACTTGTAGCACTTCGAGTGAGGCAGAATTTCTTTCATATTTTCTTTACCTGCAGAGCTGGGGTGTTTAACTGACGTTCACAGCACACTGGTCCACACACTAGAAAATCAGGTTACTAACGCACACAAACTATGGCTGTAACTTGCTTTTAATTCCTGTCCTTGTGTGCTCTTGAAGGGAGGAAAATGCAGGTATGTTTCTTGCCCAGGCTGCTTGTTGTTTTCATCATCACATTCACACTTTGAGATACTCCCATGATATTACAACTTGAGTTTGGAGAACACTTTTCCATCTTTAAAGTTTCTTTGATACTTCTTCATTCCAGTGTTTCTCTCCATAGACAGCAATTGAATTTATATTTGCAGTCAACTTTTGACTCCATGGCCTTTTCCTAAATAAACATGTAATTAAAGTTGCATATGCCCATAAGTGATCTTGTCTAAGGATCCATAGACATAACATCTTCAAAGCAGTGTGCAGACACAATAATGCCGACTCAATCAGCACAGTGGACCACCTTCCGCATGAATCAATTGAGCAACTCATATGATTACGTGAGGCAAATGGCATGAAATACAACTAGGAAATAAGGGATATTAAAGTAGAGAATGCACTTTAAAGAGAAGACATCAAAAGGAGACAACTTTACAGCAAAATATATTTTAATCGGGTAACTCAAAACAAGTACTCCGTATATTATCATTAAGCTCTGCATTATGTCACGGATGGATCTTTCTTGCTGTTATTTTCTTTTTAATAGAATATATTTCATATACGAACATACATACAAATATATCATTTAAGAGTAGAAGTAGGTTATTCTGCCCTTCCTCTGCTGTGCCATTCAATAAGATCATGACTGATGTATTCATGTGTGAATTCCAGACTCACATTTCTTCCCAGTAACATTTGATTCCATTGCCTAAAGAGAATCCAACTACCTCTATCTTAAAAATGTGCAATGATCCTGCCTCCACCATTTTCTGAGGCAGAAAATTCAAACTTTCTGAGAGAAAAAAAAATCCCATCAACTCTGTATTAAAAGACCAATGCTTTATTTGGAAAGGTTCGTAATCCTAGATTCACCCACAAGGGGAAGCACCTTTTCCATGTCCACCTTTACAAGATCATTCAGGCTCTTATCTCCTTACCTCTTCTAAACTCCAGCAAAATAAGCCCAACAGTCCAAAATTTCCTCATAAGACAATCTGTCTATTCCAGACATCATTGAATCACAAAGTACAGAAGAGGTCCTTCAGCCCATTGAGTCTGTACCACCAAAAATGTTTAGGACTCTTCCTCTGAACTACCTCCAATGCATTTTCATCCTTCCTTAAACAAGGAAGCCAACACTGCATGTAGTATTTGACATGTGGTCTCACTAATGCCCTAAATAACTGCAATGGGGAGGGGGTGGTCAGTTTGCTCAGTTTGCTGGTTTGTGATGTAGAGTAAAGCCAACAGCATGGGTTTAATTCCCACTGTGGCTGAGGTTATGATGAAGGACTCTCCTTCTCAACCTCTCCCCTCGCCTAAGGCTTGGTGCCCTTCAGTTATCTCTCTCTAATGAGAGAGCCTATGGTCTGCCAAGGCTATTGCGACTTTACCTTTATAACCTAAGTTTAACATCCTTACTTTTACGTTAAGGATAGCATTCTATGAGCCGTCCTGATCATCTGTTTTACCAGAATATGAACTTATCTTAACTGATTTTGTTGACTTTTGTCATTGCATATTTCAAATTATATCTTATTCCAAATGCTTCAAACATTAAAAGTTTTAAAAAGGCCTTCATTTTTTTCCTACTATTCCTTGCAGAGACTTTTCTAGCTAATTACCATTACACTCCTGTTACTTCCTGCTTGGCCTCATGTAAACTGCACTGCAAGTAAATCTTTAACTTTTCTCTTCAGCTTTCTAAAACTTGCTTCACCTGACACCACCCTGTTATAGTTTACAGCCTTGCCCATAGCAAGAGATGTACAATTCACCAGCTACGATGCCAATCTAGTTTAGGTGGACATCATTCCCAATAAACAACTCCGTCATTCCCTGCATTAATGTGTCTGTTCCATGAATCAAAACTCCTTCTTCCCTCAACTTTTCTTTGAGCCAATCGTTTAATTCTCTAATTGGCTTGACATGCCAAATAGTTTATGACTTAGGTAAGAATCCAGAGTTGATTACCTTTAAGATTCCATTGTACAACATGAACCACACACTGCAAAATTCCTCAGCAGAATATCTTTCTTTGTACTGTTTAGTTCATATATGGGCCATTATAATTGAATCCTCCTTCACAAATTCTCCACAGCCCCAAAAAGATGTCCTTAGCTCAGATGCCAGGAAAAACAAAAAGACTTTTGGAACTTTCCACCATAATTGGAAAGAACTGTACCTAACTCCCTATCACAATCACTATTCCTTGGCACTACCATTTAAGATATTGAATTCAGTTTTTAAAATCTGGGGAAAAAAAATGGCACCACTAGAAATGACCAAGGAGCTATTAGATTGTCATGACAACTTGGGTTGTACATTAATATCCTTCAGTGAAGGAAACCAGCATTTATATCTACTCCAGCTGTTTGCATTCATCTTGCACCGATGTGGTTTAAGCTCAACTGACTTTGGAATCGCTGCAAACAATCTAATTTGCAGGAAAAGGTTCAGCACTACCTTCTCAGGTCAACCCAGGAATGTCAATCAGTGTCAGTTTCCTCACAATGCCCACATCCTAAATACAAGCAGGAAGACAAAAACTGTGGAGAACAACTTGAGCGCAGTAAAGACCCAGAAGTGGAAGTAAGATAAATACCATTTATGTTGTTCCAGAGATAAACATTGCCTAAGACACTTGTTCATCTTCGAATGGTGCCGTGGGATCTTTTATATTCACATGGACAACCATACGGCCCTTATTTAACATGTGGTAGAGGTAGTGAGAAGGGTAATAATAGTGAGAGTCAGGCCTGGAGAGAAAGTCATCCCCATCTCCTCACCTCACCAATTACGTTTTGGGTAAGAAAGTCCATGAATAACACGCCATCAGTCTCTTAAAGGCCCGTAATCAGTACCCCGTAATCACTAGCCGTCCCAGCAGGTGAGAAAGCTGACTTGATTCCTAACTAGGAACTTTGGCAACGTGTTGGATCCCCTGAGGTGTAGGCCTCAAATGGTAGACTTCAGAACCCAGATGTTGCCAGTTTCTGATTGGCCAGCAGTACCTGTCACTGTGATTTGCCAAGAAACTTGACCAAACTTGCTTGCCAGCTCTTAATAAGCAGATTGGCGGGGGCGACTGGATGAGTTTACTCAGCAGAGAACTTGGGAGGATAATTGCCACTGACCAGGCTCACCCTCACATGTAAAACAAAAGGTATATTCAACCTAGTATCTTATCCACACAAAGTGCTATAGAAATCTGGAATTCTCCTGAAAATATATCAAGGCTAGATCAATTCAAAACTTCAAAAACAAAAGTGAGAGGTTTATGTCAGGCAAGGTTTGAAAAGCAAGGTAAGTAGATGGAATTAAGATTAAGATTAGTTTTGACCTTACTGAATGGTGGGACAGGCTTAAGGGGCTAAATGACTTCCTCCTGTTCCTACAATGATGCAGCACCCTCACAGTATAGCAGTGAAGTGTCTGACATCAACACATTCTGCAATCTTGCAACGAAATGTGAACTATGACCTTCTGACTCAGCAGCAAGAGTATTGCTGGCTGAGACACACTGACAAAATGACAGCCAATTATTTCAACACTGCTCTCCGAGTGTCTGATTTCCAATTATTTCACACTACCACACAGTTCTGGCTGTGTGCCGACTCTCTTACATTGCTCGGAATGGCTAATCAAGGAGTTGTAGTAATATAGTTGAGTAGCTTCATACAAGTGGATTACTAACTGAACTTGGACACACGTTCTGCAAGTGCAGAACAAAGTGACAAGGTATTTGAGAGCACTACCACAGGTTATGAAAGGCAGACATGAATACAGAGGGCTGCAAAATATTATTGCCACCTATTCTTGAACTTCTAGAATTAAAAAAAATTACATCTGAAACTGCATGCGCTCTTTTCTGTGGAAATGACAGCTTTCAATGGTTACAATGGTAGCTATTAGAAGCTGTATTCTGCACAGTTAGGGACTGCTGGAGTCTCTTAGCAAATAAAAATGTCTCAGACACCCAAGTGCCACAATGGAGATCATAGACTGTGAGCTACATTTGACCAAGGGACACAGATGTTCGTAAAAAGATGACCACACTCTAGACTTGTACGTTGATTATCCTGTCCACTGCAGCGAAGAAATTTTACTTGCATGAAGTTCACAGCATTGTCAGGTTCTGCTGTGAACTGTAGCCTGTCCCGTCATTGTTAGAATGCTCGTCAGTTCACTCAGTGCTACCTTCTTTTACAGTAAGGCCACAATACAAGGAGCGAGGTCACCCTGCTTGACTTGGCACGCTGCCTCTACCCACAGCATGTTCACAGACATTTTGAAGGTTATTAGTGAGTTCAAGATGGGATTACAGGATGAGCCACTGTTCACAAAATAAAAGATAACGCAGGTGATGAAGGGCAAGACAAATGTTGCTGAGTCAAGCCTCAAAGAGCCATATGTAGAACTTAGGATCCTTCACAAGCAGGAGTTAATGAACAAATCACATGCCTCACTGTCTGATATTTTTACAACCGTTCGAGAAAGGGTTTGCAGATCATGTCATCCTTTGGTCAATGTTGCTCAGCAAAAGTGCATGTCCTGTCAATCTGTCAGCAAAAAACAGTATTAGTTTTGTTGGGACAAACTCAGACAGGCAGATGGTCAATGAAAAAAAAGAGTACATCTTAAGAATGCTCAGAATGACAAAGTTCAAGAAGATTTGCACAAATGGTTTGGACTTGGGGATCAGAAGTACCATTTTGAAAGTTGGGATTACGCTGAGAAAGACTGCAATAAACCACAAGAAGGTATTAATAAAGTGGATGTATAATTGGGAAGTGAATGCCAATAGGTGTGAATGTGAGATGGCCCATTTTTGCACAAAGTTAAGGAGGCCACATACTGTTTGAAAATAAGTGTTTAAATGAGAGAGAGGGACAAAGGGATTGGTGGGAGTTGTGGTTGGGGAGAAGGGTCACTAAATATAGCCCTAATAAGACTACAAGAAAAATCTCATCAAGCAATGGGCTATCTTTCCCAGAAGTGAGAAATGAACAATAATGAAGTCATATTTAACCTTGTATCAAAACCAATTAGACCACATTCGAAACACTTTGAATAATTCTGGTCTTATGAAAACTACATTTATGTACCAGAGAAGTAGCGAAAAAGACATATCAGATATGAATTCAGAATGGAAGGTTTTTGCAACATTTTCTTTGGGAAAAGGAAGGCCAAGAGATGATCCTATGGAGGCTTTAAGAATGTGGACTGATTCTTGTTGAGAAGCCTGGGGTCTTATTAATCAGGCATTGGCAAGGTCAGCAGCCAGCCTTCAACTGTAAATGAGAATTGACCCTGGGGACTGAAGTTTCACCAAGTGGGAACTATAAACCAAATAGATGCTGTTGCACTCGGCAGCAACACAAGCAAAGTCGAAGTAGCTGGAGGCAAAGCATCCAGGGGCATGGAGGACCAAGGTGTAAGCTGTGGATTTAGTTGGGGGAGGCTTGTTTTTGGTGTATATGTCACTGGGGAGCAGCGAATCAGAGGCAATAGCAGGACATGGCTATTCAGGAGAAACACCTTTACCCCAATAGTTATTAGAATGTATAACTTGTTGTCACAAGTAGTCATTGAAGCAAAGAACAGAGATACATTTAAGGGGATAAAATTGTTTCAGAGATAGTAGGAACTGCAGATGCTGGACAATCTAAGATAACAAGGTGTAGAGCTGGATGAACACAGCAGGCCAAGCAGCATCAGAGGAGGAGGAAGGCTGACGTTTCGGGCCTAGACCCTTCTTCAGAAATGGGGAAGGGGGTTCTGAAATAAATAGGGAGA